>NW_027175854.1:9365000-9742500 GCF_023055335.1 Clinocottus analis | reverse complement strand
AATACCTGAAGCTTGATGTCAGTCACTTCTCCACCTTGAAGTCATTGAGGAGACGCTACAGTTAGTCGGACAAACTATTAAAAAAAGAAAAGGCAGAACACAGATGAATTGTAGAAAGGCCAAATAAGCCTTAACACATTTATCGTACGTTGGTACGGAGTCGTGACATCGGTGCTGTGGGGTTAACGCAGTGTCAGAAATACTGAAGCACCAGAACAGAGCATCAACATTGTTGTGAAGTATCATAAAAGTAAAAGTAAAAAGTCTCCAACTTCTACAAGATGTTGCCGTTTCTTCGGCCGATACTGTGTATGTGTGTGTGTGTGTGGTCGGTGTGTGTCATTTGGTTCTTCTGGTTGAACTTCATCTCCTGAAAGGTGGGTGGGGAGGGGGCTTCTTTCTTACATCAAAACAAAAAAATAGTTATGAGTGGCCCAAGAGATTAAAAAAAAACAACTGGGGCTTAGCAGTCGCTTCTCCATAGCTTGATGGTTTTGTCGTTTTCTAAAGCCGCAGACGCGATGATGTTCTCTGTCGGGTGGCAGGCAGTCGAAATGACGACGTCTGGAAAGGAGAGACGGGGAGGGGCAAGTGAAAAGGGGAGTTTTTAGAAACAAAACAAAAAATCTATTTGCTTACTAATACAACACCTGACAGTGGATTAAGGACAATGTCACGATATTGAGCCCATTCAGAATTAAAGGGACGGTTCACCCCAAAATCAAGAATGCACAGTTTTACCTGTCGTGCCATTATCAATCTTGACAGTTAAATCTGCCATAGAGATAACTACCTACTCTCCTCTGTACAAAGACACATGTGAAAAACTCTTTCCTGATATCAAGATAATCCACAGATCTTGTTGTGAGCAGTTGAACTTAGAAATTGTAATCCGGTGTATTTTTGATGTGGGGGTGAACCGTCTCTTTTCAGTTGAGTGTCTCCCGTACCTGTGTGGCCCTGGAGCTTCTGCACAATCTCTTTCGTCTGCAGGTTCCAGATATAAACCATGTTGTCCTCGGAGCCAGACACGATCCACTAGAAGGGAGTTTAAAGAGCGCGAGTTTAGAGAGCGCAAAGTAAACAAACTGTGCCGATGAGGCATTTAATACCAGGAAATCAAATACATGAAAAAAGTTTTCACCTTTCCGCCGGTGACTGAGAAGTTCGCAAATATGCAGTACTTCTCATTTTTGTGGCCAGTGTACGTTTTCAAGCACTGAAAGAAAGAAACAGGGAAAAGTCAATGTTCTGCATCACACAGACAAACATACAATCAGCAACTTAGTTTGTTTTGAAAAAGGAAGATTCAAGGAGAGAATTCAAGTGGAGGGGATCGCTGCTCACCTTTCCTTTGCTGTAGTCCCACAGCTTCAGCGTGCTGAGAAGCACAAATGACATCAGAGCACCCGTTAGAGCAGCTCACAACAACAACATGAAACCACGTTGTTCATCATATTGATTCCATGTGTATTCTTTTTGAGAGAACCTGCAGCTCATTGCCGCCCTCTGCTGGCGAGCAACCTGAACAACAGAACCGTGCACGGTGACACTCACTTGTCCAGTGTGGCAGCCAGGATGTATTTCCCGTTGGGGGAGAACTTCACAAACGACACGGGAGGGTTGTCGTCATCTGACAAGAGAGCAAGAACATGACAGTGGGAGCGTCGTCAGGGCAACAAGTGATACGTGATGAGATCCAAGTACTCTTCCCCACACACATTTTATGGTACTGCAATTCAGAACCAATTTGAAATGTATATGACTCATCACCTCAAATTAAATAGCTTTGTTACACAAAATGTAACACTGGAGGCCTGAAAACGCTGCACGCGACAGGTGACCTTACCTATGAGCGTCTTTAAACACTGCCCCGATGCCGTATCCCAGATTCGGCTGGTAACATAAACAAAAAGTTATTTCATTATTATAAACGATGAAGACGTTTCATCGCCAAGTAAATACGATGAATAAAACGGAAGCATAGCGTCGTCATTTCAGAACACCGTGTTAACAATGAGCATATATTCCTGTTGATTTAATCTCATAAAGAATATCTGTTATTTAATAAGTAGTCTGTCTTCATCATCCTCGGCGATCTCAATCAGATGTTGGACTTCAAACACTCAACTTTATTAAATAAACCTTTTAAAAGCAGGAAGAAATGAATAAATAATTAACAATGGCATGACCAACGTTGACAAATATATAAAACCCATTATGTCTTAAACTTTCTGCTCTAATGGCGACCGAGGCCTGACATTTGTCCACCGTATCTTTTAAAAAAATCTGTTCCTAAGGAAGGGCAACGTGTAGATCGAGATGAGCAGGCGGTTTGTTCTCACCAAAGGCCGTCGTAGCTACTGGACACGATCAGGGAGCCGTCTCTGTTGAAGTGAACCTGCAAGCCAAGACAGAGCATCGTGTTACCTTCATAAAAGCCTCTGATGATGGAATGAATAAATGACTAAAAAAAATAACTTACAGCCGAGACTGGGTCAGAATGAGCCGGCAATGTTTTCAAACACTTCCCGGTCTTCACGTCCCATATCCTTACACTTTCATCAAACTGGGAGCAGACAGAAATAAATTCAATAAAAAACAGACATGTTTCGATGATGCCGGGTCATTTTCATTTAAGCCTGGGACTTACCGATCCTGACACGATAAGATTGGACTGGGGGTTGAAGTTGCAGCAGAAGACATAGTTGCTGTGACCTTTTAGAGTTTTTAAGCATTTCCCCTAGATGAAAGAAGAAAAGAAATGTCAAATTCAAAAAAGGAAAAACTCTCAAATCGCAACCTGACCAGATTTGTCCTGCCACGTGATACAGTTGCTCAAATCGATAAAAATAATATGTGTGCTCACCGAGCTGACGTCCCAGATCTTCAGGGTTTTGTCGTCGGATGCGGACACCAGGAGGTTGGAGTCGGAGGACCAGGCCACATCGGATATGCCCTGAGGTATCATGGGAACATAACAGTCAAGGGGAGGACTGAGCGGAGCAGATAATGAGACCGCTGCACGAGGACGAGAATATGTGCAACTCACGAGTTTGTGTCCAGAAATGGTTTTCTCGAATTTGCCGTCGTACGCGCCCCAGATTTTGATGAGTTTATCAGCAGCTGAAAAGACAAAATAAACAAAAGAAGCGTTCAGTGTCGCTGCAGCCTCTGTGACTCTCAAACACACTACTCTAAACGAATGGTTCCCGGGTTATTTCTGACATGAAAACCTCTCAGCAGGATTTGATGACAACCATCTTCACTCTCTGCTTACATTATGGTCAAGGAGACATGCGGTTGTGAAGAATTTTCCTCCCTATTTATTTTTTTACTATTAATGGACGAAAACACTTAGTCGAGAAAATAGCTGTGGTGAAAGGGAAAATGGGGGGTTAAAAAAAAATGGGACTCACAGGAGCTAGCAAGCCATTCTCCACTGGGACTGAATTTGACGGAGGAGACGGCTTTAGTGTGGCCCGCTAGTGTGAATTTCAGGCTGTAGTTGGGCTTGGCGGGCGCAGACTGCGAATGAGAATAAAACACAACGTTTAGACATGCATGACAAACGAGCAAACATTTAGCCATCGACAAAAACTACAAGAACCCCCCCCCCCCCCCCCCGCCCACACCTCAAAATGCTGTCACTATTCCCACAATTTACCAACAGGGGAAATGCTGTCGTTGCAACAGAATGGGAAGCAGCGGATATCTAAGGGGATCCAAACCTTGCTTTGACTGGCAGATGCCGACGGGACGACGGGAGGTTTCGTGTCGGTCTCTGGTTTCTTATCTTCCGTTGCCATTTTGAGAAAATGAGCATCTATCGGAGCGTGGCCCTGGGAAAAGAAATGGAAGAGAGTTTAGCAACGAGACCCCTTCGAGTGCTGTCGCCTTCACAGACGAAACAAAGTCAAATAATATCAAACAACCCTTACAGTCAGGATTTTCTCTAATACAGATTAAAAAGGAAAACGTCATAAGGAGATACTTTGTGATTAGTCTGTGGTGTAAAGGTACAAAATGTGTGATTGCTTTAGTTGGACTTCATGACCTCCAATGGACCCACAGATCATTTCATGCCAGTGAATTTTACCTGTTCTGTCCAGTTCATGCCAGATTGTAAATTACAATAAATTATGTATGCTAACCGTGTAAAATATGACAGCTCTTTCATATAGTGGGAAGACCACCGACAGCTATAAACCCTCTCCCCTCTTTGAGGGTTTGATACTAGAATTCTCGGCAAATGTGCCCATTAAATCTACAGGTGAATGAAGCCTTTTTATTTTGTTTCTTTAGTCGTTAAAAAAAAGACACGAACTGTGTGTCTGCTTTCTATTTTAGCATCGTGGTATTTTTTTTTAAAAAAAAGGGGAGGAAACTAAAATTAGCCGTTAGCTATTGGGCTATCAATTAGCTAGCTAACGTCACCTGGCCGTTACGGCTAAAGGACGGAATGGAAACATTTTCCAACTGTCAGATGAGAGTGTAAGACTGGCTAGTTGGTATTAATAACAAAAAATCGTTCACGTTCATCCGCGTTTAAATGCGACAAAATGCGAAAACAGAAAATATTAAAACAAAGGGCGACACGGAACCCCTTCGGTTTTGTGAAGTTCGGCTCTGACAGCAGCTATCCTTGTGCCGTGCGTTGTTGCAGTTCAACATTAGGCGTTGAAACCCGACGGAGACTGACAGTAACTTGACCTTAAATCCACTGGTTTGATACGAGAGCTCAGATGAGTGCCAACGTGCAGCCCAGTCTGCTAGCGAGCCATTACCGCTGTTGACAAATTGGTCGAGCTGCCACGGAGGGGCCCTCCGCTCGAACGATACGGATTCAGTCATAAAAACCGATACTCACGGGGATTTAATGCAGCCTCGCGGTCAGATGGCGACTCCTCGTGAAGGTTGGAGGGAGAAACGCGCGTATTTCCTTTTTATTTAGGCGACTATGGAGGGAGCATACATCAATAAGGCTGGGTGCTCGCCTGCGAGGAGAAGCTCGGGAGAAGCGGGGAATGTGGTGCGCTGGTGCGCCTCTGCGCATGTGTGTCACTCTTAGAAGTAACGGAAGCTAATGAGGGACAATAAGTGTCAAAGGCAAATGTACCTGTTTCGTCACTTATGGGTTTTATTCTCTGTATTCCCATACACCCTCATGGGGAAAACAAACAATTATGCATGAATGTAATTTGCAATGTTAATTTGTCTTGTGTAATTAGTTTGGTGATTTGAATAGACTATTATGTCGTTTAATGTGCACTTTCATTATTCGTAAAGTGTAGGTTTATGGATTGTATGTCCTGCATACATTGTTTTTATTGAGACTATTATCAATTCGTTTGAGGCATGTCATTAAAATTTAAAATGTTTACCTCAAGGCAAATGTTGTTAGATAATGTCAATTAGAAGCAAACGAATACGCTGTTTGAAGTACAATTCCGCGGTCAAGGGATACTATGACACGAGCCACCCCACCCCAGCACAGTAGGTGGCGGTGTAGGCCAACGGTGGCGTACGAGCCGCCGGTGAAGCCGTCTGGGAAGGAGCGCACGTTCCTAGCGTCAGGTTTGTTGTTTCGGTCAGAAAGTTTTAAAGTTGGTCTGACGGGTGCCCTTTACCTGTTTGTTTGCTTGCTTATGTGGGTACTGCCCCTTAACCCAACGTGCATTCATAGAGAAATTAGTTAGTAAACCAACTAGCGTCGTTGTCCTAACGTTATATTATTTAGTTTTTGTATTACCCCCCCAGCGGGACCGTGTACGATACCGTTGTGTGACGATAACAGGTAACATTAGCCTGTAAGGTAACTCCGCCAAGGCTAAACTGTGAGCACTTGAGCTCCTTTAAGCAAAGCAAATGACTCTCGGGCTTTCTTGACTGTATGCTAAAACCCCCAAGGATGCGATGTGAGACTTAATTCTTCCAATTATTCTTTATTTTGTATGTGAGGACGCTGTGCACGTGCATTTCTTGACTGCTAGCTAGCCGAAGTTAAGCTAACTGCGTCCACAACTGAACGCTCGCTTAGTCTGTCGGCTCGTTTCCTCAAGCTCTTCTTGTCGTGTCTCAATGGCACGAGGTTAAAGCCATTGACATGTATTTACGGCTGTAAGTTCATGTTCCACTCGACTATAACTTACCTATGAGGATTCACTGTTCAAACCCACGTATTTAAAATCAATCTCTACCTTAATGACGTTTGACCAACTTTTGACGTGCACAGTTAGGATACAAATAACCCCACCCCAAAATCACAGGTTATACCAAGATAAGGGAAAAGTCACAATTAAACAGTAAGATAACGATAATCAAGTGGAACAAACACTTTAGCCATCACTCATATTAGGCCCTTCTTGGCTTCTCCAAAAAAAAAAGTCCTGAATCAGTTGCAGCAGTTGGAGCGCATGCAGCTGATGATGTAGAGAATCACAGGACAGATTCATGTCACATGAGCTTTTTCTAAATGTCTTTGCAGCTTAAATTGTGTCTCATGCTACAAGTTGGACTCAAGAGTGGACATCTTCAACTTGGCATGGAGTCTGTAGGAATTTTTTTCTGTGCCCGTTGGGCAAATCCAGACTTTAAGTGTTCGGGGGTTTGTGTAATCCACTTGTTTGTAGATCAGCCGTAGTTCCTTTCAATCACATTGACAGTCCTGAACTATAGGATCGATCTCTGATCTCCCACAATCGTAACTCTGTTTTTCACGTCCACAGATCACATTGGCTGGCATGAAAACTATAAACACAGTGAGCTGGCGTTCCCTCCGAGCCTTTGATGAGCTGACGGACGAGAGCAAAGGAATTCACAGGAGATAACGCAAACCTACGTTCGCCTGTCAGGAGACCAGTCCCAGCCATCATGTCAGCAGAGCTCGACCCTTCGCGGTTTGCAAACCCACCGCCTCCTGGGTTCACCAACCCCAACGGACCAGGCCGGAGAACCAACCAGCTGCAGTACATGCAGAATGTCGTGATCAAATCCCTGTGGCGGCACCAGTTCGCTTGGCCGTTCCACCAGCCGGTTGATGCAGTCGCTCTTGGGCTCCCAGTGAGTAGTGTGAAAGAAATTTCAGTGTTCTTTGAGCTTTTAAAAGATACTTTCAATCCAGAAATCATCATAACACATTGCTGTGTGCAGTGCTTGTTGTTAGTTAAAAATAGGTGTATATATATATTGACTGTGTTATTTTGTATTTTACTAACTGCTATTGGGATAAATATCCCTAATAAAAAGTGTATTTTCAAGGAAAAACTTTTATTTCAGCTATGATAGACCAGGCAAATACCATGTTATTCACAACCTAATTTAAGTGGTCTCTTGGCTATTGACGCCAGAACTAGGTTCATTGCGTTGTGCACTGTCTTTCACCCGTCTGAAATGTCATACATGTGTGTTTCTTGCCTTGCTGGATGGGGTCCGCTTTCCTCTTTTCTTTCACTGTAAAGTAAAACTGCTTCCAAATCCTTAAGTCTTCCATTTTCTTTTGTCTTTCTTTCATTGCCGCCTTTGATGTCGTTTTGCGCTCGCCAATGTTTTCTTTCTCTCCTTGGTTTTTGGTGGCTTCCCAATCCTCATCCCATTTAAGCAACACAACACAGTGCGTGTAGAGGCACCGGGATGTGGACTTGCACTCCCAATCCCATCCAATATTTCTGAAGCTCATACACGTAACAAATAACCGCAAGAATTTTCAGAAATAACCGTAAACCTGTATAAATGCATTTTTAGACCTGTCATACATGCTGGTCAGGACTGCCTTGATACTGCTAATTAAATGAACCAATCTAATGGAACTTTTTCTGGCAGTCTCTACTGTAGCTTCTAATTCCTCACAATTTAAACCGTGGAATACAGAGTAATATCCAGACAGTGTTTTAGAGTGAGGTGTTGCATTTAGAACGGGATTCCCTCCACCTTTTTTGAGCAGGGATGTAGAAATCTCTGAGGTTGATATCGCTGATGGACAGATAAAACCAAAACACATTGAGATACAATTCATCAAAGAAGATTTGCGGTTCATTACAACTTGGGTGTCGTTTACGTTCTTTGTATCCTTGTGATAACTTTGTAAACAAGCAAATCTTTGAGCAAGATGATCAGAAAACTCTTAGTGAGGAGGTGGAACTTAGAGTGAGGTGCTGAACACCAACGGACACATATGTAATAGTTTAACCGTTCACCTTCCTCTTCTCGAATTATCCTGGAAGTGAGAAATATTGAAACGTAGGTATTCCACACCAATAAACGTTTCCTCTTCAGATCCCTTTTCGAAGATGCGGGAGTGAGAAACATAAAGCAAGACGATAATCATCTGCCACGTTGACTGTTTTTCCCCCCCGAATCAGGATTATCATAAGATCATCACCTCTCCAATGGACCTGGGAACCATCAAGAAACGACTGGAGAACGACTATTACTGTAACGCGGGCGAATGCATGCAGGACTTCAACACCATGTTCACCAACTGCTACATATACAACAAGGTGAGGGGCTCCGTGACGGGGGAACGTGAAGTGGCGGTTGGCCTTGTGGGAATCCTAAAGCCTCACGGATTTCACTCTGCCCTCTAGCCCACAGACGACATCGTGCTGATGGCGCTCGCCGTTGAAAAGGTTTTCTTGCAAAAGGTTTCCCAGATGCCGCAGAGGGAAGAGGAGAGTTTACCCAACGTTCACAAAGGGAAGGACAAAAAAAGTAGCACTCCAGGTAATGAAGTCTTCTTGTATTCAGTCTATGGTACAGGCCACACTGCTTCAGGCCACTCTGCTTATATTTGGTTTAGTTACAATTTTTTTTCTTCTTTTTGTGCATGGACTCTTGCAGATCTTGCTCTCAGGTTGTTTTTATAAATTTGTGACAAGAAAACATAGTTGGTTCAATAACATGCACCAGTAAATGAAAAAGTAAGTGTAGAGAGTGTAAGTGAATAAATGCTTCAACAGCAATATCCTGAAAATATATAATAATAATAATAATAATAATAATAATAATAATAATAATAATATGATCATTACATGTCATCATATAATAATACAGGCAATAATTATAATAGCCATCATAATAGTTATGATCACATTGACATAGCAGTTAGGTATAAGGGCAGACCGGGGCAGCGGAGAGGCGTCTAATCAATTTAATAAAATCGAAAAGTTACACCCAGGGCTCCCTTTAAAATTTGTTTCTCACAACTTTTTATTTTACTCAAAACATTTTGACTATCATTGCAGTCGTTTTATCTTGGCACGTCTTGCGTATTTCAGCCTGCATGAGTCAGTGCCACCACAAGTCTCTTAATGGTTCAGTCAGCACGGAGATTACCTGCATCAGTGACCCTCTGCATCTCTTTTTTTTCTGTGTTTTGAAGAGACAAGGTCTCAAACTGTATGCCCTGTTCCTTGCAGGTCCTTTAGAGAAGTTGTATTTTTCTCCTTCACAGAAATTGTGTTTCCTCATTTTCCCCAAATGATAATGCATTCTGGAAATGCATACTGAAACCCCCTGTTTGTGTTTAATACACATATGCAGGTGGGCAGAATGAAGCTGATGCTACATGTCCTTCAGCTGCAACGCCCACAACACAGCCAAGCCACAGCAACACGCCCTCCAGCTCATCCTCGGTGCCAAAACCGCCTTCACAGACCTCCACAAAAGTGAGTCGCCGTTTACCTCTTCTTTGTGTTCGTTAGAAATCGCAGATCATTAGAAGAGCTTTCCCTCATTGTGGCTGTTGTTGTTTTCGTTTTAAAAGGAGAAGAAACGGCTGAAGCGCAAGCTAGACGGCACCGCTGATTTCGCCCCAGCGGCCATAACCGGTCTGAGTTGTGACAGCGCGGGCCGGGTGAAGGAGTCGCCAGGACAAGTAGAGGAGCAGATCAAGTATTGCAATAACATCCTGAAGGAACTGTTGTCCAAGAAATACATGACCTTTGCCTGGCCTTTCTACAAGCCCGTCGATGCTGACGCGCTGCAGCTCCACGATTACCACGACATTATCAAGTACCCCATGGATCTGAGTACTGTGAAGGTCCGAGCTGTGCACTCCCTTCATTGGTTTATCTCCCGGGCGTGGCGGTGGTTGTCTTGATGACCTTTTGCCTTTTTACGTTTCCAGCAAAAGATGGACGGAGGAGAGTACAACGACCCGCAAATCTTCGCTGCAGATGTTAGGCTCATTTTTTCCAATTGCTACAAATACAACCCACCCCATCACGACGTGGTCACTAAAGCCAGAAAACTTCAGGTGCTTTTTTGAATGACTGAATTTCATAATTAACAAACTTGGGCTGGGCCTTTTGGTTCACTGCATTCTCCCTTTTCGTCATTGTGCTTGTGTCTGTTTCAGGGTGTGTTCGAGAAGAGGTTCGCAAAGATGCCAGACGAGCGGGTGGAGCTGCCGTCGCCATCCAAGACTGCAGGTTTTGGAGGGGACAACTCTGATGATCTGGACGTGACGGAGGAGCGGGACAAACCCACCCAACTTGCCGAGGTCCAAGAACAGGTGAGGTTTCCACACACGCCTCTAACTCAGAGTTCCTTTTTGCTTCGCGACACCCGGGTTTCCTGATGGATTTGTTGACCTCTAGCTAAATTCTCTAGAGGTCTGCCTTTACTTACAAATACAGACATAGAATCTACACAACCTGGTGAAAAACCTCTGTGTTCTAACTGTTTCACGAACAGCTCTCTGCGTACTGTGAAGTCCCTGCGCTTCTACCAAAGAAGAAAAAAGAAAAGAACAAGAAAGAGGACAGCAGGCATCATCAAAGCCGTGCGACTTACAACTCCAGGTGGAACGTTTTAGATAACGGCAGAACTCTGTCTGAGTATGCCACCTCCACGTGGAGACCCTTTTGACTGATTTGTCTTGGAATTTCAGGACACCGTGGTTGGCAAGCGAAGTCTGGGATTCTGGTGACGAGAGTCTGCTGATGACGTACGACGAGAAGCAACAGCTGAGCCTCGACATCAACCGGTTGCCTGGCATGAAGCTGGGCCGCGTGGTGCACATCATCCAGAAACGGGAGCCCTCGATGCACGACACCAACCCCAACGAGATCGAGATCGACTTCGAGACACTGAAGCCGTCCACTCTGCGCGAGCTGCAGCGATACGTGAAGTCTTGTCTGTATAAGAAGTTCAAGAAATTGCAAAGTAGGTACCCTGTGTTTAACCTCAAGGTCGCTCACAAAACATTGATAACAACAGCATCTGTAGAAGTTAATTGTCAATGGTACTTCCTTTACCCCGTCCCCATTACCAGAGAAAAGCAGTCACACCGCGTCCCATCCCGCCAGCTGCAGCACTTCTTCAGATTCCACCACCACCACCTCCAGTGACTCCAGTTCGGAAAACAGCGACTCGTGACAGCTGCGATGTTTTTATTTATTTCTTTGTTTGGGACCAAAAGAAAGTTTTGCAAAACTGTTAAACATGCCTTCTTCTTCTTCTTCTTCTTTCTATTGGTCTCATGTTCAAATATCTAGATTCAGTCTGGCTGTTCTCACTCTTCCTTTATGAATCGTAATATCCGGCCACTGGTCTTTCTTATCAGGCGCTATAAATTCACTGCGGCACATTTCATACCGTCTGCGTTTAATATCCTGTCTCTATCATTCATTCTGCCCACACTGTTTAATTGCTGTGCAGGCCTTTCTCCAAACGCATCGTTGAAATGAAGATATGTTCTTCTCAACAGCCAAATTTTGTTTTTGTTGCACTCTCAATAGCAGCTCTTAAAGTTGAGAGGCACGTTTCTATTGTGGCACATGATTATACGCAAAGATATCAAGTCATGTGGAAAACAATAAAAAGAATCTTGAGCACGCTTCGTTATACGCTGTGTATATAGCTGTGTGAGACTGTGACATGGATATTCATCTTCATGATGCCAATGTATTATCCATTTAGTGGGTAGAAGGATTTTGGTTGCTGGTAAACAAAGGTACACTGCTACAACACATGTTGTACTGTAGAGAAGAACGGTTGGTCAAATGTGGAATATATATATATATATATATATATATATATATATATATATATATATATATATATATATATATATATATATATATATATATATATATATATATATACACACACACAAATATTTTATCATTCTCTCTTTTTTTGTATTACTGTTTAGCACTAATGCATGTAGCAATTTTCTTTTGTACCCCATTTTTATTTTGTTTAATTTATTTTTCTTGACGTCCACTTTGAATTTCAAGTATTTTGGGTATGCCGTCTGTGATTATTGTTCCAGGGCAGTTTAAAATACAGCGCTGGTGTAGTAACCTTTTGAAAAGAGCCACCCCAGGTTTTGGCATGCCTTTATCCATTGTGCTACGAATTACGTCCGTGGGATATTTTCAGCATGAGGCATTTAACTGCTTTCCCATCCAGGCGTCTTCACGGTGTGGTATGAAAGTCAACATGCAGCGACCTCAATAATCCATCAAAGTGAAAGTCATGTCCACCGGTACCCCTTTACTGGTATGTTAACTTTCCAAACCTGGAGTAACAATGTAACTTCAGAGAAATTATGGCTATCTGGTTCATGTTTCAAGTCTCTAGAATTTAGATTTTGTATTCTGTTTCAACAAAAATAGAAGAAAAAACCTACCAGCTGGTTTCTTGAAAACCCATGTTCACAAATCAGGAATGGCCCACAAAGCAGAGAGGTCATTTGATGAGACAACACATGCAATTGTACTGTATGTTTTGTTCTTTTACTGTTTGGATGCTGTTCATATGAAGTTACTTGTAAGAAAATAATATTCCATTCATCTGCTCAGCCGCTTCCAAACGAAAGTTAATAAAACATTTATAAAAGTAAAAAGCCCCAAGGCTTGGCCTTGTGTTCGTTGAACGGAGTGTAAAATGCCTTAGTCAGCAGTACGCCGCACGGTTATAGAAAGCCCTCTCGGCTGAAACGTTAACTCCACTTTCAGCTGGCCCTCTGACCAAACTGACACACACACACACACACACACACACAGCTCCAAAGCTGACCAGTTCAAACAGCTGGTGCTTCCTCTGGCTTTGCGCTCTGTCGGGCCGCAGCGCTCGACGACTCTCGACATGGACGCACTGGAAAGGCAGTGAGTTTATTATGAGAGGGCCACGGTACTGAAGTGTTGACTTGTGTTGGCAGATAAAGAGAGAGCACGCAAGCAGGAAATCTCTTGCTCAACAGGGGTTGCAGTTCAGTAAATCAACCAGGAGATGGCCATCATGCACTATCCCATTTCAAAGGATTATAGAGCCTTCATACTATGCCTTTATTTTTTATTAATATATATGTTATTGGCCAATGCACTTGTGTAGCTTGAAGGAATTGTCATTAAGATAAGACTGAAAAGTATTTTTTTTTAAAGAATATTAATTTAGAGGTGACACCCCAGGCAACAGCATTGTTTTTCATACACTGGACAATTTCGGCTATTTTGCTTCCATAACATGTCATCTTTTTTGAGACTAGTGCAAAGAAACCATTTCAAATTATAAAAAATAATTTCATTGTTTATTTCACCATTTTGTTTGTTCGCGTCGGTAGATTTCCCCTAAACTCACCGGAAGTTGGCATCAGATGATGCCTCATTTGAATATTTGAGCATAATGTTTCAGAAAATAGCGGCCTCTATGTAGGTGATCAGCTGATGGACGTTTCATGGTGATGTCTTTTGTGTGATATTCACCTGGAGGTTCACACAAAATAAATAGCATTTTACAAAAAGTATCTTTAAAGCCGTTGACAAAATGTTTTATTTTTTATTCTCAGACTGAGCCAGACTGAGCCAGAAATCTCTTTCGTAACTCTTACATCCAAGTGTCTTCATGTTGTGGTTCCAATGTTTGAGAACATTAAATTACCTGTACACATACTAGCTGTGAAGTATTGAAGTATTGCATTGGCCCCTTAGAAGATCGCTGTCTCTTTAAAACCTGTTAGTGTTCCAGTAACATTTGCAGAAAGAAAACACCCAAACAAAACCCAAAGTACCATTTTCAATAAATTCATGGTCTTTGTATTTTTTGAAAGAAAGCTTTTAAAGGTTTTTCCCCGCAATAGTCACAATAACTTTAAGTGCTGCTGACACTAAGTTTTATAAGTTTGAAAATAATAAATATAAGATTTTTATTTCTGCCTGAATATTTATTTGCAAATATATGCCTGCAGATGACTATAATGGAACTTATGAACTAAACACCACAATGGGACCACAGTCTGAAGCCTTATCTAGTCTAATTTAAAAGTAGATCCAGAAAATGTATATTTTACACATGTTTTTCTCTTGAAATATCTAGGCGTTTTTCCATTTTCAGACTGAAAATATTCATGATACTTACGTATACACTATATATCTCTTTAAAAGGCTCAAAGTATTGCAAACTTATATAGGTAATATTTATATGTACTATAAATATTGCTGACAGAGAAAATTAAGTATAAATGCATTGTCATACTTCAATGAGTAACTGTGGACCTGCAGCTGCAGTCTGTTCAACATCAAGCTGGAGCCTGTTCTGCTTTTCCCCACCCCCACTCAATTGTATGTGTTTTTTAGGCAATTTCATTGGCCATACGAAACGTCTGTCATCTGAGCTGTAGCACATGACAGGCTCGTCCCATGTATGGAAGAATATGTAGACCCTGTTCTTCAGCGCTGGCTCTCGATAAAGTAGCTTGTCAGTCAGACATGAAGCTCCTATTGGCTCAAGTTCATTCATTCATTGGAAAGGTCAGAGTTCAACCTCCATTTTGAGTACTTGTTTACGGAGGTGCTCTCAAGCGTTAGCAGAAAGTTATGAAAGCAACACACTGCAAAGCAACTTCTTCTCACTGCGAACGTGAGCAATAACTTTGGAAAGCAACGCACTGCAAATGTTAGCGATATGATGAGCTTTATGGTCAGATGCATTCTCTTCTCAGCATTCTCCAGGCTCTTTTATGAAACAACGTTGCAAATCAGTTGAGTATCAGTGCTGGTCCCATGCCACACACAACATGCCACGCTGCACCGGCCGACCGGCCTCAGGTGGCGTGATTGATCAATGCCACAACTCCGATGGCAACTAGTCATTTTAGCCACTCCTATCCATCGCTCACAACGAGTGGAGCCGATTGCTTAAAAAGACCACACGCGTGCAACTCCCTAAGACACATAGCAGCAGACTGTGTGTGTGTGTGTGTGTATTGGCTTTGATTAATGGATCTGCGGTTTTCATTTTCTTTTCACCAACTCGTAGAAGAACATTTAGGGCAAAATATATGGGGGTAGTCAATTTGAATCAATGTATGTTCAGTGACCTGCACATGTATGCACTTCAGTATGCTAACGTGACATACGTCAAAAATCTTAGCCAATACTGATTTGAATGAATTAAGCAACTCTTACATATATATATATATATATATATATATATATATATATATATATATATATATCCTCAATTGGTAACCAAATATACAATGCTTATTAATCTGTTTTAAAACCATTACTTATCCAAGGAGATTGCTGAGTGTGTTGTTTTTGCAGCACTGCACTGCATCACATTCAAATACATTTTGCTAGTGCATTTATATTCACTTGTGGGAGTTGCAGGACCACATAAGCTCGTGCTCAGCAGTATTAGTGGATCAGCTACAGGCCGACCTCGCCATAACCCCGTCTCTCTTCACGTTCAGGCCGGTTGTTACTTTAACCATTTTAGGTCACAGATGTTTTGCCGGCATAACGGCTCGTGCGTTTCCCGTGGCATGTAGCTGAAATGAGGATTTAACTGAGTGCACGCACTCTTTTTCTCTCAACAGTAAAGCTCCTCTCTGAGATCCATTGCTCTTCAGATTTGTGGAGGGAAACAAGCATCATCATTCTCCCAAACTCAGCTCTCAATGCTTTTTTGTGTTGTATTTCTTTTTGTTGTTGTTTTCAACTTGCTCTGGAGCTACGTTTAATCTTAAAACATAGAGTCATATTTGCCTGCCAGCACGCTTCCTTAGGTCGGTGACGGTTCATGCGTCAGAACATAAACTGCATGCATATTCTCTGTAGATTGAGGACTGCGGTCTCAGTAACTGTGGCTGAAATGGATCTCCGGGACAAGTCCATGTTGACGTTCATGTCTACTGGTTGTTTCGACTCCCACCTTCACCCTGGGGCTCAAGCGCCTGAGGATGAATTTGGTAACACACAGGCAGCACTCCCACATCCACAGTCACTGTAAACGAAAGCAAAAACTGCCTGGGGCTCTACAGGCTGTCCCGTCCGCACGTAGCCAGCAGATGTGTGAAACCGCAGGAGATCGGGAGGAGTCTCGTAGGTCCAAACAGAAATGCTCTGTCTACACCAGGGGTGTCACACATACGGCGTTTGGCACCCCTAGCGGGCGCAGGGGTGTCTAACTGCGACAGGCTTTTGCCAACATTAGCGAGAAATACTGATTATTGATGCCGATCTTTCAGCAGATTTTGATAGGCAAAAGAAGCAGAAAGTCAAGTAAATTGTAGCATCTTCAGTCACAATCGATGACAGCATTGACATTACAGATGTTGCTCAGCTGGCCATATTCATTTGTGGTGTTGATGGGACTTTGGCGCTCCCCGAGGAGTGCCTTGAGTTGGTACCTATAACAGACACCACTACAGCCAATTGCATTTTTAGCGCTCACGTTGAAGCGCTGGACCGGATCGGAGTGGACTAGGCCCGTGCTGTCAGTGTGGCTACAGACAGTGCATCATCGATGATCGGGAGAAAAACAGGCGTTGTGATGGAATTCAGGGAGAAAGTACAAGCTGCAAATGGAGGACAACGTTGTAGGACATTTCACTGTATTTTGCACCAGGAGGCATTGTTTCAAGTCGTTAAAAATGGATCACTCCATGAAAGTGGTTGTCCAAACTGCTTTGTGACGCGTTTGACATCGCGTCACTAAGCGACAGGGAATCTGCAGAGGAGAGCCCAGGCAGATAAACGGGAGGCTGATGTCTGAGTTTTTGGTCTTTGTTTCTAGTTTATTGTAAAAAGTCCTTAAAATAGGGTTCATTATCCAAAAACCTTCACCAATGATTTAAACATAGAGAAATGTTGTTGCGATGTATGCGTTATTATGCTATGATTAAACTGGTCCGGCCCACTTGAGATCACAGCAGTATGTGGCCCCTTAACTAAAATGAGTTTGGCACCCCTGGTCCACACTGTTGCGGGAATATTGATTGGCTCCAACTAAGAATTCTCCTTATAGGCTCTCTATACGGGTCATGCGTGGCCCACTCTTGTATATCGTTTGCGTACATATCCCTGTGAGGGTTTTCTGCCTGGGCGATTGAATGAAACACTGCCTGTGGCAAGCAGGATTTTGGTTCATATAGTTGGCTTTGTATTCTTGAACTGCAGGCTTGGACCTCTGGGTCCGGAGTGATGGGCAGCCACAGCACTGTCTCCAAACTGTATTGACATTGAAAGGAGAAGAGGCTTCCAACACACTATTCAGCCATAAAGAGCTGGAAGCGGTTGTTTGAATCCGTCCTTGAGCTGTACATGTCCATGACCTGAACATGTCCATGGTCTCCATGATACATCCACCTTTGACCATGTTAAAATCCTCTTCCAGGTACAAGAGAAGCTCATTACGTCAGACGCGGCTGCGACATTGTTCTATTTTATACCCGGAGATGAATTTAGCTAAATGCGTTCCATCCCCGAAGGGAACCTGAAGGTGAGAAAGGACGATTATGACAGAGGGTTGAGACGAGTAATGAGACATGACGGAGAACGTTTAACAAGAAACAGGTGGCATATTGATTTTAGTGACGATTAAGTGATTAATTGACCAATTTTGATTATTTTACTAACAAGGGCTGACATTGAGAAGTCTGTTGAAGAGGAGAGATAATGGGGGGGGGGGGGGGGGGACAAGGGAGCAAAAATGAAACTGAAAATGTCTGTCACTATGAACAACTCCTTATACACGTAAATAGTGATAAACAAATCAAACATAAAAGGATAATAACAGCTCCAATTCATGTTATCTGACTTTACAGGACACTGTGTTGAAGATTGTGTGTAGGCTGGTTTGTTGGTTTGGGAGGATAGCTTAGCCAACTGGGTAGGCCCTTTTCTCCCCTTCACAGCAGTCATTCCAACGTATAATAGTAAGAAGAGCACGGGTGTCACTTTCAACATCAACGGGGGCTCCGTTTTATTCCAGTGCGACGGCGAGCCAGCACATGCACAATAACAAGGACTCGCGGACTAAAGCAGCTATAGCGGATTTCAGGAATTTGGCTATTTGCTCTTTTCCCCACTGTGACAATGTCAGCATTTCGTCAGTAAACAAGGCCTGCTAGTGGAATAAATACAAACATGGCACGATCACATGCCCCCTCCAAAGTGTTGGCTCAGACTTTATGGCAAAAAAAATAAAAAAATCACTCATTTGATCTGAGCAAGTCATGACGAGCCAATCATATTTTTCTGTATCAGAGTATGTATGGAGCGCGTTTTCCAAGTACAGTGTCTTTTGTTTTCACCATACTTTCAACTAAACCTAAATCTTACTTCAACATCCCTCCTAAAAAAACACAATCTATTTACCTCATGAGTAAATAGCTGTGGACGCATATAGTTTGTTATATATTTATAACTATATATAAGAAACTGGCCGAGGGAATAAATAAATAAATAGATTTGCATTTGGTTAATCATTCAGTAATCGTGGTAACTTGAGTGGTTTGTGTACCGGAGTGTGTAGATGCCTGTGGTGAAGTTCATAATTGCATTAAAGGGCCATTCCAGTGGTTTAGTGACGTGCAGTGTTGGGACTTGCAAGAGATAATGTTTCAAAATAACTTTTAGTTATATACTCTTGTCTAAGCCTTTCAAACTCACTTTAATGCTTGTTAATACCGTTTTATTTTATAAATGGCTGTGCAGTGGGCTTACTTGCTATTGGCTGTGATAATATAACACCTGACACATAACATTGGGGAGGGGAATGCCCCTTTAATAAAAAAAAGTAAACTAGATCCCAAATCATTGTTTTAATACATGAATACTCACAAAAATCAACTTGACAGTGAACAGATTGTATTGATATCCACTAGCTACTTCCTGCAAAAGCACACCTGTCCAACCAATGTTATTTTTGTATTAAACTGTCCCTTTTTAAACCCCGTTGTCAGTATAGCACGTGCAGTGTGCGCTTCCTCCGTTAGAGGGCGCATGCACAACTCTCCGTTCAAAAAGAATTATAAAATAAAAATACAAAAATTCCCCGAAACACACATTCTTTGGGGTATGCCGAAACTTTAATCAACCTATTGCCACTTCAGGCAAGTTTTACCTTTGCGCGCGGTCATCGGCGCGTGCGAGCTCGGTCACCCCCCCACGCCCCCCTCCTCCTCCTCCTCCTCCTCTACCCGCCACTGAAGTCAACGCCGCGCACGAGAAGCTGGGGCGCTTTCTCCCCACGTTTGTGCAGCTCGCGCGGGTCGGGAGTCGAGACCGCGAAACATCTCCGTCGGAAAGGGAAACGAGGAGGGAGGGCGCGCGCGAGCGAGAGGGGGAGCGAGAGGACATGAACGGAAGGGAGGCAGAAATCACAGACATGCCAAGCTGTACACACACGCGCAGCAGCAGCAGCAGCAGCAGCAGCGCAATTCCAGGGCGTGCAGAGAGGCGCTAAACAAAGTAGCGTTTACCGGATAAACGTAAACACTTGTGTTTCTTCTTCTTTTGTACATTTTTTTTTGTCCTACTGGAAATACTTCCGCTGCCGGAGAGCGTTGTTCAGCCCGTGTGTTGTGTGGACAAGAGGGTTCCGGCCGTTGTGCAAACCCTGCCCTGTGTATTATCTACCCCCCTTTTATTGTTTGCTGTGGATATTACGGGAAGTTGTTGCTGTTGTTTTTTTGTGGACGTTTAACTTCCGAGGAAACGTTAATGCAAATGCGCGGTGTCTGACTCCGGGATTTTGGTTCCACTAAACGGACTTGAAACGCTGTGTGTTGTTGTTTTTTTTTTCTTTCTCTCCCCCCCGCACCAACTCCCACACACCGTATTGTGAGGCTGTGCTGTTTGGTTCACTGAAATGTGAGCCACTACAGTGGAGTCGGTACATGACAAAAACCGCTGCCTCCAGCTGTTTTCTTAGCCGCTGCTGGAACGCCTCCCCCGGTGGATTGGATATGCAAAGCAAACTTTAAGAATGAAGAGGAGAAAATTCCCGTAGCACGTCTCTGTCGTCTGCTTGCATTGCCGCCGTGCACGCGCAGCTGGACCCGTGTCATGATTTGAGTCTTTATTATTCTTTTTTTTTCTTTCCTCCGAACCTTCCCCCGGAGACGGGGGAGCCGGCGTGCGTCCGTCTGGGATGGGGGGGAATGTAAGCGCGGTGACGCACGGCTGCGAAATCGCCTGATCAATCGACCTGATAGCGAAGGATTTAAAAGGTCCCGGGCGCAGGTAGGGATCCGGTTTTAGCGTGGCTGCTCGCGCGCCGTGCAACACCCTCCCCTTCCCATTCCCCGCTGCTCTCAGCTGCTCCGCCGGCGAGCCAGTTCGGGGACCCGGCTCAGATACTTTGTGTGCGCGCGCGGGGAGTCCCCTCCACCCCCCAACGCCTGGAACCGCTATGGAGGAGTGGAGGCAATGCGGGCGGTGGTTGATAGACTGCAAGGTCCTGCCCCCGAACCACCGGGTCGTGTGGCCCACGGCGGCCGTCTTCGACCTGGCGCAGGCTCTGCGAGACGGGGTGCTCCTGTGCCAGATGTTGCACAACCTCTCGCCGGGTTCGGTGGACCTGAAGGAGATCAATTTTAGACCCCAGATGTCACAGGTGAGTTGTGAACTTCCAACTGGCAAGATGATGGGACTGTTTAAGCTCTCTCTCTCTCTCTCTCTCTCTCTCTCTCTCTCTCTCTCTCTCTCTCTCTCTCTCTCTCTCTCTCTCTCTCTCTCTCTCACACATACACACAAACTCTGCTTCTCATTCACACCTTGTGGCTCCATGTACTTTGAGTTGTTCGGAAGAGGTATTTTACAGTATCAGTTCCTGGGTTTTAGTCCACAGATTTGATCCCTCCCGTCCACAACGAGCCCACAGTCAGTGTATCTGTGATGGAGCAGTTCAACTGATGTGCACACAGTTCTTTGACCCAGGCGAAAGGAGCAAGGTGTCGTGTGCCATGCAACACATGCAAAGTATTATTTGTTTTGGAGCTACCACTGTCTTCCGATTTTTTTTGTCTTCCGCTTCACAAGTCACTGTTTTTGACGTCTCGAGGCTTCTACTGGCGGTGCCTCCTGTTGTCAGGTTACGAGGAGAGTGCCGGTAATAAAGGATCTAACACGTATTTGCTTCCTGTCAAAGAGAGTTGTTTCCCCTGCTTTCATTTGACCTTTTCTGGCGCCGTGCGGGTGTGGCAGCTTCTCGTGGAGTTGGACAAGTAGAGCGAAATCCTCAGGTCCGCCAATCTCTTCGATTTGGTGAACCTGTATGGTCTCCCTTCCAAAGCTAAAGGATTGCTTGCATTTTCAAAAAGTTTCCTCATGTTGTATTTTTCAGGAGGGTTTGGAGGGAATCAACCCGTGCTTCCAAAAGCCAACATGTGGAATGAGCGCGGGAAGTTGACACGACCACGGAGGCGGAGCAAAAGTGCTCTGTGGCAAACGCTCCTGTTGACGTGTACAGTGTGCTCAAGGTTCAGTAGCGCTGATGGAAGTCTGGGAAATGCCGCTGTGGGTAGATCAAGGCTTCTTGTTTTTCTCCCCGGTGTGTTTTGAGTGGTAAAGCTTCCCGTAGTGCATCGACAGAAATGTCATCCTCACTCCGTTTTGATAATCCGTCAAAGGCCGATATAATGACGATAGTTCGGAGCAGGAAAGAGCCGAATGCCAATTGATCGGCCAATGCCTCATCGAGGGGTCGATGGTCTTTCAAACTGAAAACGGATATGACTTGTTTTAGCCCCTATCCCCAGAGTAACGTCCAACTGGAGGATGGCTTTTGGGAGAAAACCACATCTTTTTTTTAATAATTACTTTTGAATATTATCGGTGGTTAATCACACATTTTCAGCAAAAGGGTCCCCTCCTTATGTGTTTTGAAGGCTCCATGCAAAACGGCGATCCAGCCGCTGTCGGAGCTGGACCGGGACCGCGCTCTGGGATCACGTGATGGGATGTATCCATATTCACAGGCTCAATAATAAAACCCAAAAACCCTGGTCTTCCCTTCTCTTTTGCCTGGTAACCACCAGTAGCCGAGACTTATCAGCTCAGAGGCCGCTGACTTCCATGATTACAGAGAGGGAGGGAGAGGGAGAGGTCTGGATGGCTCGCTTTGATCCGCCCACTAATCCCATGCTCCCGGTCCCACTGTGTGAATGCTCCACAAGGGTGAAAGTGTGTGTGTGTGTGTGTGTGGGGGGGAGGGGGGGGAGTCCCTCGGTGACAAATTGGGTTAAACCAAACCCTGGCAGCAGAACAGTCGCGTGTGATTCATGATAAGCGAAAAGGTCAGGGAGCGCGCCGGCTTTCACACTCTTGAGTCCGTGGGCCTAATGAAGACAAGGGGAAGTGGAGCGATTACACACTTTGCCCCTGATTAATGCTTTCTTAAATAGAGTTTTGTCTTGAATATGCCTCACTCGTTAAACAGTTAGTCCCCGTTATGTTTGACTCTGGGCGCTAACGTATACGTTTTAATGCTGTGCGACAACCCACCTCCTCCTTCCCCCCCCCTGCCCGCCGCATCGGAAAAGAGTGACATCCAGTCCAAAGGGAAGTGCTTCTCCCTTTTTATTCCAACAGACCCTAATCCCAATTTAAACACTGGCAGCCATCCCAGTTTGTCCTCCGGTGCATTACCTTCGTGCCTCGGTGCATTCTTGAGCGCTCAAGAGAGTCTTTTGATGGAGAGCGTCCATAAAGCGGCACGTGGACATCTGGATCTGTGACTGTGACTTTTACCACATGTTGAGTGTGCATTTCTTTTTCAGGGTGGAGTTTTTTGGGGGCGAGCCGGTTTAAGAGGTGCGTTTTCGTCGCGGCTGGCACGGTGGCTGAAGAAGGTTCTGTGTTCAAGACGCGTAAATCTGTTGAGTTTGCTGACTAGCGTAGCGGAAATGAACCGACATCAAGCAGAAACCCTGCTGCTTCTGGCGTCTTCAATGTGAAGATGTGCTGTGTGTTCTCTTCCCCTTTCGCAATCCTTGTGCACTGAATACATTTGTGTTTTTGGCAGTTAATGGTACAACAACAACACCACCAAAAAGCAGCATTTGGTCTTCTCTCTGGGGATTTTCCTGACTCCTTTTCATGGTTTCCCGGCATTTTACGAACGGCACATTTGCTAAAATAATCATTTGGTTTTGCACTCGGATGACTCTACTGAACAAAGAAGGGTGGGGAAATATGCATTCAAGTGTCTAATAAGTGGAAACATCCTTCCAAGCATTATTCCAGCTCCCAGGGAAGACGTTTACAGTGATACTCACAGAGTAACTGATGAAGCACTGAACTGGAAGTACACGTCACAGACATCTGAACAAAGCCGCTCTAGCAGGAAATATCGATGGTTTGTCAGCAGGAGTCTCGAGCTGCGTCCAAAGCAGGCTTTTGAAGGAAATCCTGTTTTAGTTCCTCCCCTTTTTGGTCTTTTTTCCTAATGTTGGCCACATGTTTGGCCTGTGACATGTTCTTTATGTATTGGTGATCAGAGAATATGCGTGTTTTCACAGCTTGCAGTGTGTTTGTGTCTTATTGCTACTGTACTTTGCGAGCGTAACGCCGCTAACCAAAAGAGCGGCAGGAGAGAGGAGATTTAGCCATTTTCACATGACTTGTGTTTTAATGTGGCCAGTGAACATTTTGGATGCGAGCAAGAAGCCGGTTCTCTTGCGTCAACTGTGAGCTCGCGTGCGTCTGTCTCGATACGCGGAGAGGAGGCGGGAAGTCGAGGCGGTCAAAAAAATCCCTGCTTGTATTCTTATATTTTTAAAAGGATGGCGAGGCCTCTTCACCTCGCAGCCCTGAGTGGGCGCTTAATGAGCACCGTTGTTTCGGAGCTCAAATGAGTGTACATATACAGAATGCAGCGCCTCGGGCTGCGTGTGAAAGACAAGACTGAACTGAGGCTGCGTGTGTGCGTGTGTGTGTGTGTGTGTGTGCGTGCGTGTGTGTTTTTCAATTTTTTTTCTTTCTGTTGGTGAGGTAGTTGTGAATACCTTTGGGATGACTCAGGCCGATATGAATGTGTGTGTGTGTATGAGTGTACTGCTGCGCTTTAGTTTTCGTGTGTGTGTGTGTGTGTGTGTGTTGCCGTGTGAGTGAGAGATGTTACGGCACCTGTGCTCAGACCTGCATCACTGCTGGCTGAGCCCAGAGGTCTCCTTGGATCTCCTCGGCGCTCCGTGGGACTCCGGGTCTCGCGCTGAGCTCGCCGCTTCCACTTTCGACAAACGAGAGTTCTTCCTCTTCGTCCGGTTCCCACCGGCAAGTTACAGGAGCTGGTTTGAATATGATTGTGTTTTTTTCTTCTAAAAATAGATTCTGCTATTTTTTCTACGACATAGCCGATGTCTATATAGCTGCAAACCAGTGATTGATTTCACAGTGCGGCACCAGCGTGGTGGTCAGGTTACATACACAGTGGACCTCAGGGTTGCCACTATTCCATCACATGGAAGGGGCCCGAGAGCTCTTCTGAGCCAAACTTTCAAATCCACACAACCTTTTGTCAGAAGAATCCTTTGTGTTAACGTCATATTCCAAGCAGGGTGTCCAGTAAAACAAGAAATATGGTGTTCTTCTTTATTTACTACCTTTTAGCGTTGTTTCCCAGCAACGGCAACATACCGGTCTCCATCGACTTTTGAGAAACAAAAAACAAATCTGTCTCTTATCTGTCCAAGTCTCAACTCTGTCTCGAGTGTTCTAGCTTTTCGGCGTTCTTCAGAAACTGCCTATCTGTTTGGGGAGAAGCGCTGACGGAGCAGAAAGCAGGACCGGTTTGTTTGTTCATCAGAGGAGTCGAGGGCTGTTCAAAGTGTGAAGCTATTGTTTGAAGTAGTCATAATATTAATCGTGGAGGTATATAACTCTCATTTGAAATAATAGTATTCATCATGGGAAGCGTAAACCCCGGGCTCAGCCCCGTCTCAAAGAGCTCTGCAGGGTTTGAAATCCGATCAGAGGGAGTGTGCGGCGCGGTGACTGCCAGCCCACCTCCTATTCTGAAATCTTTTGTTTGTGTCGACTACTGAAGACAACCACCCATCAGTGCCCCCCCCCCCCCCCTATTCCCCTCCCACGGAGTAATTTAATCTCTGCATTCCATCTAGTGCTGACCTCGTGACCCCAGCGTGCGCCGGATGCAGGTAATACTGCTAATGGAGCTCGTTAGGGACACATCCCGCTGCACAGCTGGGGCGTTGTCACTGGAAGCTAATGGGATTGACAAGGGCGGGGGCGGGACCAGGCCAGGGGTTTCCTCACCCTTTGTGTGAGCTAATCCTGCTCCTAAGGTCACGGAAAGCATTTTAACTGTACCGTTAAATGTTCGCGTGGCTTGTGTGTTGACATTTCCAATGTTATCTTTTTACTTTGTTCTTGTCACCTGGAGTGATTATTTGCATAAGAACAAATTAAAGCAAAGATTGGAAGGAAACTTAAACACATTTTAATTCCTCTCTAGTATTGCTGTGAAAACACCTCCTCCCAGCTACTGTATTTATTCACGCGTCATTCAAGGCCTCATAATCCAACTCCATGGACCCTCCGTACGCTAGCTGGTAGCTCCGGTGCCGCCAACGTTACTCGCTCTCCTCCTGCCGGTTTCTGTTGTTCACAATGTCCCGTCATCAGGATTTGCCACTCGAAAGCACTGAGTCTACCAATCGCTTATTTTTAATGAATATGGTCTGTTAACGATCAGCAGTAAAAGTTTATTTCCACTTTGATGGTTAAACTGCACGGTTATTCCACCGTTCACATACGTGCCGAACCGCGAGAGGGGATTGCAGATCACATATCAACTACGGCCCATTACAAGCAAAATGATTATCATAACCAACAGGAATGATGGCCACAGAGCTATGATAACATGACCCAGGTTATGAAAATACATAAATGAATAAATAATGGTCCTTTAATCCCAAGGGTTGTGTAAGAGGCCAAAGCAATGTATTGATCTGTCTTTTCACACTGAGATAAGATCACATGATACAGGGCAGTATTCCCCGAGCTGGGAGGAATTCAGTGTCCGGTTCAAGGTCACTTGATCGGGGTGGATGTGCGTGCCTTTCAACAGGAGGGAGCATGAACTTTGTCCAGTTGAAGGACAGTCTTGGCCTAAAAGTAGAAGTTAAAAAAAAGAAGAAGAAAAAACCCAACAGTGAAGGATTTAAGTGTTTCTGCCCAGCTGCTGCTGTTTAACTCGTGACACTTTCTTGAAAGCTGAAAAGGAATTTATCCTCTTAAAATCGAGTTTATCTGTGTGTACGTGCCAGTTCCCTAAACTGCATCCACGTTTCCTTCCCTAGCATCGTCTTACTGAGAGAGACAGGACAAGCCGCGAGGAAACACTTTACATTCAGCGAACGCTTTTATCCAAAGCAACTTCAATTTTGACTCTGTACACCGTAGACACAGCAACGGGGAGCAATCAGGGGTTAAGTGGCTTGCTCAAGGACACATCGTCATGGACGGGGCTCGAACCGCCAATCTTCTGTTTAAAAGACGCGCGCGCGCTAAACACTGAGCCAGACGTGCTTACATCCGAAACAATGTCCGTATTTGGTGACGACGAGCAGCTGGATCCGACGGCAGTCTGGTGTTCCAGCTCTGTCGCTGTTGTTGCTAATTGCATGTGCTTTCCAAATGAATGCAACAATACAATCCCATTGTTTCAAAGCGGTCCGGTCCGCTGTCACTTAAAGGGGATCGTTTGTCTGGTAAAAGCCCCTCATGCCTCTCCGCACTCCAAAACCGAATGCTTCACAACGGCGGATGAAAACGATTTGCGTGTCAAGCACGGATCAAATAAGGGAATTGGCATGCACCCCCGCGTGTCAGCTGTACAAACAACGTCTAAATATCCTTAATGTCCTCAGAGGAACGGTGTTAACAGTGTTGGAGCAGCGTGTGTGTGTGTGTGTGTGTGTGTGTGTGTGTGTGTGCGTGTGTGCGTTCATACCTCTGCTGCTTTGACATTCAGCACATGAAAAGATTTGGTGAACATTGAAGTGGTGTAAAAAATACTCTAAGCTGTTACTATTATTTTGAAAAGTTACTTTGATAACAATATGCTTTCCTTTTACTTCTCCGTAGTGCTTCAGGATTATTATAAAACTCTCACCCTCTAAATCCACAGTTCATACCCTTAACACAGTTGTCTCGTGTTGATATCCAGGTGTGAACATCTGTCTCGTTTTAAAACAGGCCTTAACACATTTAGAAATAAAGCTTGATGACGCACAAGAGGCACGAGAACCATGATTGCGTTGCATTTCTGCATCATGAAAGTAGAAACAATGGCAACATTGACAGGCAACTAAATCGAAATAAATCCCCTGATAAACTTTAAGAGGAGGCGAGTGCTCGCATAAAAGCACTTTAAAAAAGCAGATACAGGACTGCACCAGAGAGAATAAAGTTCATTCTGTAATTTAGCATATTCAGTCTTCTTGCTTCCTGGTTCCTAGTTATTTAACTTTAGGGGGCGAAGAGATGAGGAAATGTGACTTGAGAAACAACACCTGACGGACATTTATCATTTCTGGACTCAAGCGCTTTTTGCTTTTATTATATAATCGAGTGGTAGTTAACATCTTGACCCCTTCCACCACACACACCTAGCTCTACGCTTATTGTTTTACAGACACACGGTACACTCTGTATTAACATGCTGTTCATATTGCCATACAAAGTATCCTTTTGCAAAGGTATTGATTAGAAAAAAGAAGGGTAAATACTCCTGTCAGATGAAGAGGTCTCGAAATGCAGCAGATGTTATTGGTGAGACAACATCTTATAGTCTGCCATAAGTGTTCATGAGATAAATAGGTGTGAGGCTGTAAAGGCGCACAGCGCTGGAAAATTGCACCGCACCGACATAAATAGGAGAGTGGTTAAGTAGTCTTTGTATAATGCAGCAGGCAAATGAATCGCATAGTAGTTGAGGTCAATATTCATTAATTGTAAATTAATGGTCACACGTACGCTGCTGCAGGGCTGCTGCTCACGGAGGGATTGCTGATCGGGCCCAATGGGCAGGGGCCCAGGGGCCCAACAGGGTTGGGGGAGGTTACTGCTACATTCACCACAAAGAGATACAGAAGGACCACAAGGAGACACAAAACGAGCCCAAAGAGATGCAAAATGACCACAAAAAGACCCAAAATGACCACAAGGAGACACACAAGAACCACAAGGAGATACAAAACGACCACAAGGAGACACAAAACGACCATAAAGAGATACAGAATGACTACAAGGAGACACAAAAGAACCACAAGTTGATGCTAAAATGACCACAAGGAGATGGCTACATGAATACTAAAAGGCTAAAAAGAGAATTGGCACAAGCAAAAATGTAACACAAAATGACGACAAAGAGACACAAACTGATCAAAATTGTGTCTCTTTGAATCTATGGCTCTAGTTTTTTTTGTTTTTTTTTTTTGTATGAGGTTCCTTGACCCGTCTGAGCCCAGGGGCCCATTGTCTCAACATCCGTCCATGCTGCTGCTGCTGCTTGAAGAATCCGAAACAGGAAGCGGACGTGGAATTCAAAGAAGCACCTTTCGTTGCTCACTCTCCGACAGAGGCCGATAGCATGCACTGAAGTAAATTTGACACACAATGCTAACATTAAAAGGAGAATGTGTTAAGTGTTTGCATTGAGAATAAGCCAATACATAAAAAAAACATGTAAATGCAGATTTTAAGCAAGAATTAAGAATCACTACATGTAATAAATGATTCAATGATCATTGACGAGTAATGATTTAATGCTAAGTAATGTAGCTTCCACAGCCTAACTGGCGACTTTTCCCCATTTTTTAAAAGCCCTGCGCGTGATTAGTGCACGAGCTTAACGCGTTCCACTCAAGCCGCCAGAGTCTAAAAATGGGTCTCGCTTCCAAACGCAGGCGCTGAACACTTGGCTGCACTTCGCCCCAATTTGAATGTGGGTCGTGCAAGGCCGTGATGCGACAATTCGGGCGGAAAGGGTCGAGTTGTGAAACTGCCAGAGTGTATCGTTGGGGATGCGACCGTGTGTGGATGCTTCGGCCCGACATCCTTTACGGAAAGGACCGACCAACGGGATCGCCCAAATACCAGGAGGCGATTTAGAACAAATGACAAAATGCATCGCGCTGGCTTATGAGGGGAAATACATTTATTTGGTGTCGGGCGAGATGGAATGAACATTTCTCTGCTGTTTTTTTTCTTCTTCCTCTTTTTTATTGTATCATTAAACATTTAAAAGGGAAACTAGCTTTGGCAGGAGAAAAAAAAACTGTAATCACAGCAGATGGGGCACCGTGTGATGCCCAGTGATGCAAGTTTTTGAAACCACATTGCAACAAAAAAAACAACTTGTTATGTATCATCTCACCCTCCTTTTCATCCGGTACTCTGCAGTGGCTTGAACGTGACTCAGCCGGTCTGGTGTGACTCAGGCAGGGCCATGCAGTTTTGTTGTGTATATTTAATGAGAAGAAGAAAAAATAAGCACTCCCCCACCTAAAGCCTGTGGAGCATTTATCTCCCCCCCTCGCCCTCCCCCACTCTTCCCTCTTTCTCTGCCAAGCATTCCTCAGGGAAGTCAGAGGGGGAACTCCGAGTTGACCTAATCTTTTTAGGCTGCGAGGGAGAATTTAAGTGATGTCATGTAAAGGCAGCTTACAGCTAATCTACTGAAGAGCATTTCACTGTTCAGAGCTTTTTTTTTCTCCTCCTTTTTTTCTTTCAAACTGAGAGTAGAATTAACTTTAAAATCTCGCCTGTGTGAAAACTCCCCAGTGGAGAGTTGAGGCTTGTTCCGTTAAGTCTCCCTCTCATAATCATCTTACCTAACTAAGTCTCAGGGGACACGTTCCACATTGAGGAAAAGCGAGCCGCCATAAAAACATGCCATTTGTTTTTTTTTGTTTTTTGCCATTCCAATAGAGACGGACAAAAGGGATCACGCAGCCTTATGGAGGCCGTCTGATTTCTAAAGAGGCTCCATCTGCGTAGCGGTTGTTGGGGGTGATTAGCATGGGCATGCGGTGGAATGGCGCCTGGATCTTCCTGGAGCCAGATACGCTCTGCTGGGCGCCGTCGCTCCATGAGAGACACGGAGGGTTCTGTTCTCTGTCGCGGCGGAGCCAGATGGATGAATATCTGCCCTTGCAGCGCTCCTCAAACCAGGCCTCCCCCCGCCCTCCTTTTAAAATTGATTTCGGCTCTTCAGTCGTTAATCAGCGAGTCCGTTTTCTCCTTCCAGGGGCTCGACTGGCATCTGTCTTGATCCGCCACTGTCTGTGATGACACATGGCCTGTTACTCGGCGAGCTGTCGACAGAACAGGGCTGTTTGCCAGAGTCCAAGGCCGTGTCCACGCTACTACTGCTGCGTTCTCCATTTCAAAACGCATATCTTTTGCTGCCCTCACACCGAGCGTCCGCTCTACGCCGGAGTTTCAGAGCACCGAGGACGAAAGAGTTTGTAAACTCCGGGGAGTTACATCCTTGTGTCGACGGGCGTAAACGGGGAAGTTAGAGCAAAGACCCCCGCGTTCGCTACCTGATTGGGTCGAGGCGGTCGCAACGTGTCCTTCCCTGATTGGTCACGCCCCCTACCACATGACCCTGCTCCTGAAGAACACAAAACAGCCATGGACGACGATTCTTTAAGCGTTACTTGCTTTGTTAGCTGTGTACTAGCAGCTGTCGTGCAGTGAAATTCTGCTTCCTGTTTAGGCCGTCACGTGCACGCCCAGTTGTGACACGCGCTTCACAGTCAAAAATGGGAGTTTGAAAAAGAAAACGTATTAGTGTGGATGGAGCCAAACTCCAGTTGTTGTGCTGGCAGACTTGATTGTGGGTCTTCCCGCCGGAGAGAACAGATTAGGATCTGGATTGCACAGCAGCTCCGTGGACGCCTCCAAACCCCAGCTACACACACACACACACACACACACACACACACACTCTCTAATACATTAGCAGCCTCTTTCTGGGGGGAAGATAAACAGCTTTATATTTTCTCTATCTCTTCGCCAAAGGAAATGGATAATATGAACCCTTGTGACGCACTGCCTGGCAGCTTAGTATAGGAGGAGTGTTTACGCGTTACGCTCGCCATGGATTTCTTTCAGGGCCTTTGCCACAGAAGCGCCGATATCCAATTACCGACGCGCATCGATCGCATCACATAATTGGCCGCGCGGCGGGCAGGGCACAGAGGCGGGGTTACAGCGCTCGCGACTCGGCCGCACAAAGAGGCCAGCGCTTATTGATCCCCCTCCGCGGCTCGGTCTCCAGTTAATCATGCAAACAAAGTGGAACACTGTGTCGCCGGTTGTCGAGTGCGGAAGAGATCGTTTCCTCGCACTCCACCCTTTAGGTCGGGGTGTGGTGGGGGAGGAGGGGTACGTTGCTCTGTGATCTGTAATTTATACTCTCCCGCGTTGTGGCGTCGTTCAAACGCGCCGTCGGCGTCGTCGTCACCGAATGTAGAGTTTTATTTCAGTATCTCGTCGTCTTTCTATCATGTGCCGGGACCCCAAATCGTGACTGTTCCGCTGATCGACTCTTCTCTTCAGCGCGGAGGAACGCTGCAGAACGAGCTCGGGCCGGAGGAGTCAATTCTCCTGTCGGTTAAACATACACATTGAATGAAACAATGACCGGTTACAGTCTTTGGGAAGCAATCTCATCATAGATGTTGAATATGACCACTCACCGCCAACTGCTCCGGTATCCATCTCATGGACACTTGTCAGCGGGCGAGTGAAGCCACGTGGCCCAGTCAAAGGTCGTCCTCCCTAACACACAAGACTGTCCGGACGCAGAGAAAACTCCACCATTTTGTCAGTCTTTCACAGACATTCATTTGTATTCCTCAGGTTTCAGACCAAGGTTTTTCTACACTATACCTGAAATATGCTGCCATCGTGCATACTAATGCCATCGTAATTGTCACTGTTAACAAAAGCCAGGAAACCCTTTTTTTTAAAGCTTATAACTGCTCGGGGAAGTTATCTCGCCGAATTTTCGCAGCAATTTAAAAAAAATAAACTGATGAAAAAGCTTTGGAGGAGGGCAAAGTAAGTGAAAAGAAAAGAGCAGAAAGAAAGAGTCAGTGCGAAACGATAAGTCAGACAACAGACGGTTCTGAGACGGCACATATTTTATTTCCACTACGTGTTGCAACACCGACGCATTCTTCAGCGCTAGTTGTGCTTCTATTTAGTCTACTGACCTGCAGCGCCGCATGAGGGCTCGTCCTCTCCTGCAATGTGCAACCGTCTCTCTCACTCTGGGCTGCGTGAAGCCGTTTTTAAGTACAAATGAAAATAGTTGTTTTTTTTTCGCACATTCGGAGCTGTGGCGGCGTTGCCGGCTCACGCCTGAGATCTGGAGTTGGCTCGTTGTTGATGATCACAGCCTTTTTTTATTCCATTATTGATCTCATTCAGTGTCCATGTAAAAACTACTGCTGTTGTTTCAGCACTTTAGACGTCGTATGATCCAGTTGGCGAGGGAGGCAAAGTGGATTTTTTGGTATTTTTCCAAACTGAATTGACTATCTTTCCGGTTTTCTGTAACGTGAGCAAGTTGTCCTGTCCGTCCATGATTGATGACGTTTCTTAAAAACCAATTTCTCCCGAGTGCCAGCATGAGGTAGAGGCAGGTGAGCTCCCTCTCCTTCTCGTCTCCCATGGCAAGAAAACAGGTGAGGAGAAACAGTAAACCTGCCACCCGTTTGGTGTTAGCATAATGAAAGCAACGGAGCGTGAACACGCGAGAGCTAAACAATTTAGAATTTAATAGGACGGAAGCTCCCGGGGAAAAGCAACGAGAGCGAGCGAGACAAACAGAAGGTGCAGGCGCAGAGAATCTGATTGAGAGGAAGCTTTTAGTGGCTTTCTCCTGTGAAATTGAGCATGTCCCTCACAATGACGGGCACCACTCGTCTGGTTCGTCCGCAAGGGAACCTCCATTAGCAGACAAAGATTTGCCTGAACGGCACACGGACGTGACAGCCAGGATTTAGGGCCGCGGTGGCCTCTGGGTCAGCAAACCTCTGCTTTCTTTTACGCTAACTCGCCTTTCTGTTTGCAGGCCATGCGCCGGAAGTTTTTTCTGTTTGGAAAGGGACTTTCATCAGGTCGTTATGTTAATAATTAATACATCTAGTAGTACAGTCGTTTCCTTCGTACCTATTGGAAGGTTTCCACTCGTCATGCCCATGTACTTTAATCAGGTTGTTACATCAGGTCAATTATTAATACACCACGTTGTTTCTCGTTCACCTTTGCAATTCGTCCTCAAATATTAACTTTCAAAACTTTTGTATTGATTTTGTTCTTGGAAATGAATAATCACCATGCTTGGCTATTAAATAAACCACATGAATTGTTTCCCGGTTTTGAAACACGGATGTAGGAAGGATGGATATCCCCTTACACATCTGGGTCAGCGTCCCTTTCCCGTGCACCACATGAAAATAGATGTTCTTTGAGAGTGTTTTACAAACGCTTTAATAATTCACAAGGCTGAGGAACAGACGGTTCAGTGTGTCCCGTCAACGGTTTTACACACACGTCTGTTATCGTGGTGAATGCAGAAACATTCAACACGAGAGTGTATCCGAGACACCGAGCTAAATCTATACTGGAGTCTCATAAACCTGACCTTTATCCTTGTCTTAATGTTTTGAAAGAGCTGTTGGTTCTTTAACTGCATCACGGAGGAATAACACTGGATTACATTCTCCTTGTTAAGTAAATGTAAAATGCAATTAGAAATGACAGGTTGATTAATCTCCCGTCCCTCCTACATTCTTTTTTTTTCTTCGGAGGATATTCATGCGGCTTCCCACTCTCCCTCAGTGAGACACAAGGAGTTGTGTAATCCCCTCTCCTCCGCCTCCCAGTGCACTTTGCCAGACAACAAGAAACATCTGGACGGAGAACAGAGGGTTCAGAACGCACCCATCCCCACCTCGGACGAGTCCAACAAGGCTTGGCCCGAGCACTTGAAGTCTGGACGCCACGCTGTTACCCCCCCTCCCCTGACCCCCTTCCCCATTCTCATCATCACCGATTTCTGAGAAGAACGCGTGGGTGTGTTCAGTTCGCGAGTGCTCGCCGTTGTTTGCAAAGTGTGTAATTTTTCTTATCTGAGTGGGGTGAAAGAAAAAAGAAGGGGGGAAAAAAAACTGGTGTTATTTTCCTCTCTACATTTCTATCCTGACAACCTGTAACTGTTTTCCCAGAAGGCATTGGTGCTGGGTGTCTTCAGGTTGAGCCTTCTCACAAATTTTCCCATCTCAAGTGGTGTTTCTCTTTGGTCCGCCGTCATTTTAGAGAATACGTCGTAACATTTTCTCCGCCTGTGGGATCTTGGGATCACAGGGAGAGTTGCTGCTTCTACAGCGTTTTAAAAATTCGAGCAGCAAGTTTCGGAAGGAAACCTGTGTGTGCTCATGTCACACAAGATTTCATTCTCAGTCGTTGATCCCAGGTGAATATGCAGTGCAGGTGCTGGAGCCCGAATTAGAACCGCGGAATACAAAATAAGTGGTAACTTCTGCTTTTACAAGACTTCTTATATTTGCTTTTTCATTCAACCGTGTCAGTTTCAGTTGCTCTAGCTGTGTCAAGACAGGATGCCGTTACCCCAAAATTACATACAAATGATTTACCGTTGTCTGTTTTATTTGGGGACACGTGCTAGTGAATCAATTAAGTGGAGTTAAGGTGCTTTCGGACATTTTTTAGAAAAATCTAATTTGAAAAAACAAAGTATATCCTGATTGCTGCGACACACTGTAGGGCTGACTGAGAAACACTGCAAGAGTTGTGCTTTTGTAAAAGCATCTTAAGAAACACAAGCAAAGATTCAGCTGCCGACTGATGACTTTGCTCGTCCTGATGACAACTCTTTACTCAGTTGTACCCAAATAATGTTATTTCTGTCGGTGGGCAGTGTCTCACTTTATTTTCTTGGTTCACTTTCTCATCATTATTCTTGTATGCGTTTAAGGCATCTTGAACGAAACATTCCTTTCGTCCTTTATCTGTTACCTAAAATGAAAAAGGTAACAGATAAAGACAGATGACACATTTACTGAAATGTTAATTATTAAAAAAACGATTTGATACCCAATCCTGGCTATTTGAGTCAGCATTGGGCTGATCTCTGGAACATCCTGGAGCATGTAGCAGCTAATGAGCCAGATCCTTCCCTCGGGAGAGGACACAGACCAAAACAACAGATTACAGAGAGGGAATATCATCCCAACAATGTTGCTCAGTGTTGCTCTTTGTAGATCAAGTTTGTCGTATCAAATTAAAGATGATTTGTCAAACACATCATGAAGCGGATCACTGCAGCGTCTCTGAACCAGCAGCCCCCGGGATTCAGACCAGCGAGCAGATCTTCCCGGCAGTCTGTTAGCGCGAGCTCATTTGCGCAGGGATCAGTTGTCGGTTGGCTGTCTAAACATCGCCAGACCCGACAAAACCAGCTCGTACTGTCAGGGGTCAGACTTCTAATTATGTTAAACTTTGGAGTGTTTGCTTATTTTTGAGTCTGGTTAGCAGGGGAACAGATCTTGTCAACCAGCCACGGACATATTTTATTTATTTCTAGTCACACGGACACAAAGTGTGTTGGTGATTTTGCTTGCACAGCATATAGACCACTTGAATAACGCTGATTTAATTTAGTTTTAATGGTTCAGCCTGAAGGCCGTTGCTGCAAAGTAGGGTCACTGGTATCGCAATGCTTTTCCCAGGCATTCACACGTTTGACCATTGTTTTAAGACAACGCGTCCTCACATTTGTCACACAATGAAACTGGGTCTCTCCCTCCCTTGAGTTTCCCCCCCCACCATGTAATCATTAACTCACTGACAACAGGCCTCTCTCACAGGGAAACAAAAAACAATTTTAATGAATGAAACCCTCCGCTGTCGCCACCTGGGTCGCTTAGGTTGTAGCCTTTTGGTACGCGGTGCAAGGAGACGTGCGACTGTTTCCACTTTGCCGGCGAGCGTTTAGCTGAGGGGCTGAATGTATGTTGAGTTCGACCCGCTCGCCTCTGCCCCCGGCAGCGCTCTTTCATTTCTCTCCTCCTTACCTTGTTTTCCAATATGACTTGACCTTGACGGAGTATAGGGGGGGGGGGGGGGGGGGGGGGTGGTACGGCATCGCATTTTCCCCCGACTGCCACCTTCCGATAGCCCTTTGAGATGATGAAGTGCGGGGCCTGGTGACATTCATCCCCCCCCCCCCCCCCCGACCTCCACACCCCTTTTCTCAACAGCGCTCACCTCCGTTCACTTGGCCGTCTTTGTTCCGGCTAAGGTGAGGAGGAAATGAAAACCTTGCCCTCGGAAAATAATGAAACTCTGAAGAGATAGAGAACCTTTGTTCAAGTGCGTTATATTTTAGATTATAGAACACATCGACTGGTATTAAAGTGCTCAAGAGAGGTGCCCCCCTCCCCACCCCCTCACACACCCGTCTAGACACCAATTGGCTTGAAGGCACTGTATGCAGGCAATCGGCCCAAAGTCGTCATCAAATCCTGCCAAACTTTTTTCTACTCTCCAAGCTGTCTGCCGGGACCGGTAGGAGCCGCCATGGAAAGACGAGGCAATAAGGTGTTCAGCCACCGCAAAACACAAGAAGTCCTTGAGAATGCAGCCGTCACTGGCCATCCGAGAGTATTTGACAGTTGCTGCAGCGGAACGCGGGACCGGCCGCGGACAGACACAAGACACGCACACTCACACACACACACACACACACACACAAGCGATTACATAATCCTCTCCGGGCAGAGATGATAATAGCAAGGAAGGTTAGTGTATTATCCTGCTAACGCATTCCAAGTCGAGTTTGATAGCACGTGATGATGTTCCCCATTAGAGGTGTGCTCCAAGTTAATCCACACAAAGTATTGGTTCGGAGACGGCGCACAGACATATTGCATCTCTTAGGTATTTAATTGTCTTTAAATGTCAGCACAAGTGATGACACTATTGGGAGATCATTACAGGCCTCGCTGGCTTAAATGAGCTTACTTTCTAACCAGGCGGCTGAAAGGCACTGGGGATTGGCTGTTTGACTGGAACGACTGATGTATATTCTCCCGCCGGAATTTAATTTGTGTAATCACGGAGGCAACCTTTTAAAAAAAAGCGCAGCATCGTTGAACACAAGTTTGATTGATGACTGCAAATATGCTCCGGGCTGTTTGCTGTCAGTCGTGCTTCTGTTTTATTCGTGGTAAACGTAGTGAGCTGGCTTCTCCCCAATCCAAACCGAAACATGGTATTTTCTTTGAAATGTTGCGAAGGAATGGCAACATGTGGTTCGCGGTCTTTATCAATATTGATATGGTTTAGCCTATTAGTTTATTGCTTTTTAATTATGGGGGTTAGAACACGCTCTGGTGCGTCTTAATCAAGTTTACGCCTGTTAAAACATGTCTGGACCACTTGGCTATGTAAATGATGATGATGATCTGATGTGTGTGTGTGTGTGTGTGTGTGTGTGTGTGTGTGTCACCGTCTTGAGCTGTTGTCTCATCTTCACATATGCTATAGTGTCCTGCGGTGTTCTTGAGCCACGTTAGATTTTTTCTTCTTTATGTTTGACAGCAGCTTGCTGCGTGCAGGTTGAGCGCCGGCCCTCAAAGGTCACCTCAAAGCTTTATTTTCTACTGACCTTTGTTGTCAGCCATGCCCGCAGCATGCCTGCTCGGGATGGCGACGTTGGTTGAAAACCGCACGCTTCCCGAAATTCGGCGCCAAACACTCCATTTGTACTTTACCGCCGGTGAAGAAGTTCGGAGAGAATTTAATGTATCTAAGTTAAAGAAGTGTTCCCAATTCTTTGCAATCATTCAGTTATCTGATGTTAATTTCCTGTTTTACCTTGATCCTGTTTAGTCACCATTTTAAAGCTTGAAAAGTAAATTAATGAAAATAAATTCAAAAAGAAGCATCCTTTGTACACATGGCAATGGAAGTGGCTCCGGAGCAACGGGGACACTCCAATCACAGCCCCGTCTCTCCGTGACGTGTGCTCTCATCAAGGTTGAGACACAACACAAATTATTATTTGCCCTTCTTGAGATACCGAGGATGAAGCGAGAAAGGCGCGTGGGAACACAAACACTTCCGAGCCGCCGGCGCCTTGAAGCACTTGTTCCCAATTAGGGCCGAATCCGCGCGGTTCTGAGAAGGAACAGGATCCCGCGCAGAACCTTTCCGTCTTTCGGAAAGCACAATCAAACCAGCGGAATGAAGAGAAGACATTTCCATTTTCTCATCTTCCTAATGACAGGTTGCCAACGCCTCGAGGCAACACAGGAGCACGGTAATGAGAAAAAAACAATAGGATGGCTTGCCAGACTACAAAACGTGATGGGAACACAGGATTCCCCGCCATTTCTTTTATACCAACTTTAACGATCCGTTTGATTAATTGGCTATTTGTTTTTAATGCGGTTTTAGCAGGGGACTTCTATTGCCTGTGCCCCCGGGGCAAGGCAGCCAAAAACTTTTAGCCAACGTCTTCACTACTGTGTGTGCCGTTTTTGTTTTTTTTGACAGCTGTGTCCCCAAACAGTTGACTGAGCCGGATTGCACTAGAAACTTGTCTCCTGCATGACTTCACTTGTGCCTACAGCATCTGCTGCTTGAATTATTTAACTGCCTGAGATCATTAGGTCTGTTTGCGGTTTGCACAGCAGCAATCGCAACTGTCATTACAGCTGTGTGAGACTCACTTGATATCGAATAGTCTGAGCAAAGCGTACTTCTCTGATGGCCCAGACGTGGCTTCATTAATAGCTACACACAAACGCACAATGTCTGGTTTAAACGGGCAATGGGGTTGTGAGCGTAGAGGCAAGAGTCCTGTCAATATTGTGACACTGATTATTGTTGATGATGTCACATCTGCAGAAAATACTCTCTCTGGATGGCTGGCAGGCTTATCTGGAAATGGCATAACAAAGCTATCTGAAACTAGAAAAGAGTACTCAGTAGAAGGCAGAGCAGGTGTTTCTGAAAGGACCACTGCTGCATTGTGGGATTGAATAAATGCAACCACACAGTTGGGGGATCACTGGTGTCCTTTCTAGATACCAATGATCTGTTTGGCGTCGTGAAACGTACTTCATTCAAACTCCAAAACAAGATGCGATGCTTGCAGGCAATCGGCTAAAAGTCGTCTTGTAAGATGCATTGTAGAGCAGATGGTTTGATATTTTATTGAAATGACGGTCTTGATCTTATTTTAACATGCTTTCATAATTTACAGGTGTTTCATTTTGGTGTGAATGTAGCAAAAGATATGTATTTTTCAATGGAACACGCAGCAGTAGTAGCGTGGACACGGCCTCAGTAAGCTGTCCTTCTGCATAGCAACAGCTGAGTGGCTGTGACGTACTCAGCAGTTTGTGTACTAGTAGTTCAGGAAGCTGTTCATAAACAAAGCATCCAAACTGATGAAGTCCTGCTTACCGACTGGGGTTAAAAGTTAAAGGCCGTGTAAAACAGGCAATGAAAGGTGTTTTGAGAGCCTGTGAGTTCACTACAGCTCCGAGAGGTCCAGATAAGCCGTGTACAATGCAGACGCACGCACACACACACACACACACACACACACACACACTCGAGTGATAGCACAATCTTCCCGGTGGATAGGGTAGTAATCAAGAGTTAAACTGACAAGAAATGGGGGTAAGAAATAGAAGGCGCGGTTTGTGCATCTGCTCGATTTAACAGGAAAAGAGGAGCGACGGCGCTGCTCCTGCTTCAGCAGACGCACATAGCGGTTATTGATTAATTGCTGTCTGGCAGTTAATGATTCATGATCAGCTCATGATCTGAGTGGACACACGATAACGTGTCCCGCGTGTGAAAGTTTTTTTATCTTTAAGAACCCCTAAATGACCCTCCCAGCGTTCTGTGCAGAAACCCACGAGGTTCTTCTTCGTGAACCGCCGCGAGTCCGATCATTCACGACGACTACGCGTTAACGCACAGCACTTTGGTGGTTGACTGATAGGCATAATAAAAATGGAATTTTAAAGGTTGATTAAACATACAGCATATATCGATCAATATGCAGAGTTTAACTGGTTCCGTAGCACGTTGACAAACCACGTTGTCTCCATGTTTCAACAATAGCAGACAATAGCAGACTGCACTGTCGTGGAAGAAGTTGTGCGGAGCTTTCACGCCTCAAGATTCCAGGCCTGGAAAGCACCGTGAGGGATGGATTGAATAATTGCGGGAACCCCACACTTCTCCTGCAAGTGAACCGACTGCAGCCTCCTTTTTAAAATATTTTAGCTTTGAAGCCAATGATAGAGCACGGGGGTTGACGGTCTAGTTTGCATGATTTTTCATCTCATTTGCCCCCCCCCCCCCTCCCCACACCCTTCCTCTCCTCTGCCAGATCTGACTGTTGGAGAGATCTGACTGTTCATTTGCGCAATATTAAAGCCATCTGTTGGCGTTCGCTTCCTCCTCAGGACATCACCCCCCCCCCCCCCACCCCACCCCACCCCGCCTGATGTGCACTGTGTTTGCCATCCATTACAGAGCACGCAGAGCACCCCAAACAGTCAAATTAGATCAGAGCCACAAACCGTCCGGCAGATCGGGTGGGGGGGGGGAGGAAGAGGCCTGACGTGCCCAGCCATGCCGGAGAGAGAGAGAGAGAGAGAGAGAGAGAGAGAGAGAGAGAGAGAGAGAGAGAGAGAGAGAGAGAGAGAGAGAGAGAGAGAGAGAGAGAGAGAGAGAGAGAGAGAGAGAGAGAGAGAGTCGTGCTCTGTAAATCACGACTCTGGTTGTCAAGCTCACAGCTGCATACTTCTGTCGTCAGTATTTAGTCAGTAAAACACACCCATGTGGCTAAAGACGAGGTGTGAATACAGTGTGAACCGACTGCTCCTCTCCCATCCGGCCTGCCCGCGCTGCCAGATTGTGATGGATGGGTTTTTTCCGGGTCGAAACCCCAAAAATGTGGTGATTGGTTTGCTGCTGCTGGTCGGAAAGGAGGAGGAGGAGAGTAGGCTGATCGCGGCCCAGTTACACCGAGAAATTGATCAGAAAGCTTAAGCGGGGGGGGATCTGGCTCGAGGTTTAATGAATAATTTAAAAGTGGATGATGACTCAGCGCTCGTAGCTGTGTTTTTGCTTCTTGTGAAGAATATACAGTCACATTTAACATAGTTTGTTTTGTTTAAAGGAGGGGTGGGGTTCTGTAGGATGAAAATACATCCCGTCACTTTCTCATGTGTTTGGAAATCCAGTAAGCACAGAAGGTACATTTATTATTATTTATATTTTTTGCAACTTCCCCTCCACTGACCCAGGTTTCATAGACACACACACACACAAAAATCATTCTTCATTCCGATCACCGGATGTTTTCTTCAGCCTACAAAAGTGTTATTTATCTTCCTTGGGCCGGGATGCCAGAGGCATGCCGGAACGTTGATATATACCTATTTGACGTGCCGCGTCACGTCCAAAATTAAATGACTCGCTCACAGAATGTCTGCATGCATTCATCCGCCTTGGCAACTCGCCCATATATTGTCAGAAATGTCCAAGGCAGGAAGTACATTCATAAACAGCTGAAAATAAACATAATTCAAGCCGGCAACAATGCCTAATTATGCCTAAAAGCCACCTGGGAGGTGAAATGGACTGAATGGAAAGGAATCCACAGCAATTTGGAGCTGATTTCATTCTTTTGGGCCACTTGTCTAGTAGAAAACAATTTGCTGCTTTTCCCTGGTTGTATACATTCTCAAGATGTCATTTGGGTCGTACGGACAAAGCCAATGATTCAGTTCATCAAAAACTATTATCGGCCTATTGAACGGATGAAGTAACACGGCACTCTGCTGGGCCGGGTCCGTCCATCACGGCTCCTTGTTCCCTCTCTCCAGGTGACGATAAGATCCTTCCAGACAAAGGCACAGCCTGAGATCCCTTCGTTTCTATTAAGAAGCCTTTATTCTATTTTAAGCTGTGAGTTATGGAGTACCCACAGTGCCCCTCTCTCTCTCTCCCTCTCTCTCTCTCTCTCTCTCTCTCTCTCTCTCTCTCTCTCTCTCTTTCTGTCTCTCAGAGTGGCTGCTCTGATTTAATGCGAGGAGCTGTTTGTTCCCTCTTTGCCTATCCTGCAAACGCTGCAGGCCGAGCCCTAATGGACGCGGGGAGAAAACAAGCCCAGGCGTCTAATGGCCAGGCTCCTAATGCAGTGCTAGAATAATCAGGAACAGGGAGGCGGTGTGTGTGTGTGTGTGTGCGTGTGTGTGCGTGTGTGTGTGTGTGTGTGTGTGTGTGTGTGGTTTCCGGTTTGTGGGGTCGTGGAGGTTGACGTGCTGGACCACTTGGACCTCCCTCCTCATTCCCCCGAGTGACCAGCGGGACCGTTGACCCCGCTGGGAGGAAGTTGTGATGTAACTCCTCCGGGACGAGCTCTAACGGATTAGATTTTGAGTAATGTTGATGAATGTAGACCTGTTGTTTCCTTTGGTGGAAAGAGGGTGAGGAGTGCCTTTCAGCCGCAGGAAGCCTCGATTAAAGTAGACACGAGACGATGAGCAACGAGATTAGGGATTTCTAGGTTTTTTTAAGAGCATTAAGTGATTTGTAAAAGATTCCCAGTAAATTTTAATTGTTAAACTGCTGAAACGATTCACGAATTAATGTGCAGAAAGTTTATCTGTAACTAGTTCAAGTATTCTTTCAAATAAAAGAAATGCAAAAACAATATAAAAACAATTGATACTGTTCCTCTCGTACGAGGATCTTCTGCTTTTATGTAATTATATTATAGATTATATTATAGAATATATATATATATAATTGTTTTAATGCTAGTAACAAGACACTAGGGATGTGATGGACTCAGTTTTGTATAATGATATAGACCAAAGTAATTGAAAAAAAAAATATCTGCAGATTAATCAACAATGAATATAATATATAAACTGCAATATCTTCTGGCATGAGGAAACACAAGCACATTAAAATCCATCTGTTCCTTTTAATAAAACAATCTCAACCTTTACCCCCATCTTATTGAAATATTGGAGGGAAGAGTTGATGGGTTATACGAGGCCTGATTCTTTGACCTCATATTTCAGAAGTTTATGGAACTTGTTTGGCGAGGACAGCATCCGGGCCGCGGTCCTTTACAGCCCTTTTATTACGCCGGCGGATATATTGGCCCTATAACTTGTTAACAACGGCCCAATTTATGTTGTTCTTTGCTCTTCGATCCTATTTTCCGACGAGAGTGGCAAAGCCTGTCCCGTTATGTAAGTTTGTTGGATCGGGGACCGGTCTTTGTGTTGCTCTTGTTGCACGGTGGTGGTGGTGGGAGGGGGGCAGAGGAAGTGAGGACAGAGCGTTGTTTATTTATGGAGCAGGGAGGTCTTTCCCCCTTTCTCTGTGAAACTCCCCGAGTCAAACAAACAGCCGGAGGAAGCCTCATAAAGAGTTTTCATGTCTCGGCCTGTGACTCATTGTACGGATTCAGATGGAGCCCTGTAAAGTTTGCACTGCTCCCTTCCCTCTGAGAAACCCCCTTCTGCTGCCGAGCTCATCCACACGGGCTGCACTTTCATTTGGGATTGCTTTGTTTTGGGGTTTATTTTAAAAGGTTTTGCACTTTTCTCCCTCAACTGCAGTAATAAGAACTGAAAGCCCCACGCGATTCTTACTTGATTTCTTTTTTTTTTTTCAAAACGACATCTATCCGGGAGGGAAAACCCTGAATGAGCTTCAAAGCGACCCCCACCTCCTCTGTGATGAGATCAGGGAGTTCGCGCTGGCTGTTCTGCGTGTCTAAATTGAGGTTACCACATCGGCAGTCACGCCTTGAGAGGACTGCTCCAGCTCCCGCAACCATCACCGTGACAACGCCAGAGAGAGCGTTTAAAATTAGCATGCAGTCCCTGATTAGCAGCGCGGGGCACGGCGGGCCGCGGAGGCCCCTGAAAGACAGACAGGCAGACAGACAGACGGACACAGAATAAAGGTTTCTGAGGTGATGTATTTCAGACGAAGTGCACTGCGCTGCATATTCACGATAACGCAGGTGAGCATCATCTGAGCCTGTTAACCAAATCAGGTGGAAACTATTTGAACCCGAATGAAACATTCGCTCTGCTTTACCGCTCTGCTCTATTGTGCAAACAAAGACACACTTACACACACACACACACACACACACACAGACCGCAATAGTAACAAACACACACACACACACAGACCGGAATAGTAACGAACACACACACGTGTGAAAGAGGAAGATACAAACGCTCTGTTGCCGCTGCTTGGCTATAACGGATGATATTTACATAGCAGTTTGGATAAGTGTGTGGTGCCATTAGCAGGATGGATCGTTGCAAAGTGAACAGAGATTTATTACATAACCAAAGCTCTGTATCTGTGTGTGTGTGTGTGTGTGAAAAAAAAGAAAAGAAAAGAGGGATGTCTCTTTTCCGATCCCCATGTTCCCATTCATCCTCTTTGACTCTCTTTTGCATACACGCTCGTTCTTCCCGGGGCGTGACGGAGCAGCGGTGGCGGGCCACGCCCCGGGCTTTCGGCCCCTTCCTCCAGCAGATGGGAAAGCTCCTCTTATTATCGCAGCTCTCCAGCACACCTCTGAGACTTCATCATCCTCATATCTCCCGCCTCATAGCGGCCCAGCTCTTTGCATCTTTTAGGATCCTGTGTTTGTGTGTGTGTGTGTGTGTGTGTGTGTGTGTGTGTGTGTGTGTGTCTCAGGTTATCACTCTAATGCTTATCTGGTTACTTGCATTATCTGGGCACAGCAACTGGATTGTGTTGGATTTGCTGATTGCGGGTAGTGAGATGTTACTGTTGTTATTCCACATGGATGGCTGCCGTGCAAGGGGAGGAGAAGGAGGAGGAGGAGAAGGAGGAGGCAGAGGGAGAAAGGCCAAACCATTGTCATGGATCAAAGATCAAAGATTGCCTTCCCGATGATGGAGAAGCAAACAGGCGCATGAAAATTCAGGGAGCAGCTTAGAGGCAATTTGTATTGTATTGTGTGTGTGTGTGTGTGTGTGTGTGTGTGTGTGTGTGTTCTTCAAATACTCTTGTATCAGACTTTGCTTTCATTCTTTGTCTAGATCCTATTTCTAAGGAGTGAATGGTGGATGTGAGAGCAGGCTGGTTTAAAATGGCTAATTCACACCCATTAAACTCCGCTCGGATGGATACATTTTATTTGGAAACTTTAACACACTCGCAATGAAAAGGAAAGCAGAGAATAAAAGAAAACAACCGCATGTGCGTTATCCCTATCCATTAAATAATGTTGACTCCTGGGCCTGAATTGCCCGCTGACGCTGATCCACCACTTTGTCAATATGTGCGCTGATAACGGTGAAAGCAGCTCTCTGCTTAGATCTATTGCTATTGATCAGAGAGCTGAATAGAGACACAGCTGCTTCTGCTTCTGCCAGCAGGAGCAACGATAACGCCGGAGAGTTGAGAGTCTCTGTTGTGCTGGACGACTCTGCCTCCGCCCGATATTACTCAGCCGGAAACAACTGGCGAGCTCTGGCTGCTTTTTTGCCGCTGATTGGACATTATGATGCGTAACCAAGATACCGCTTCTTTTGAAAAAGATCTTGGATTCATCAGTGCTAAAACGTTTGGGCGATGGATGGAAAATTATACCGCGGCAAATATGCTAATAATTTAGATTGTCGATTTTGGAAATGTGTAACTACATTGTTAATTGTTTATGTGGACACAAGTTAGAGCAATGGCGGTTGTCATGTATTCTGTCCCTTTTTAAGACCAATTGCTTGATTCAAAGAAAATCATTTGAATTGCCCATTATAAACGGGACAAATCAATTGTCGGTGCATTAAATGATAAGAGGGCTTTATAGTCTGTGCAACGCAGGACAGGCTCTATCCTTAAGCCATCGGAGGTTCCAGCAGAGTCTCCTCTCAACCTCGCCAGCCCTTCCAAGAACACATCTGGCCCTCATCCAATCATTTACACAAGAACCACTAAAGAGCACCTGCCACATGGAGCCAGCTATTTTTTTTTCCAAGTGGTCAAAGCCTTCCAGCCTCTCTCGCTCTGTCTCTGTCTCTTATCTCCAATCCTACGGTGTGCTTTGATGCAGCAGAGAGGAAGAGGTGTCACCGATGTACTAAATTACCCTCCACGCGATTGCTATTTCCACCCGTGTCTCTGTAGCCAAATGCTGAACACGCTTCCATTAAGTTGACTAAGGAGCCTCCTGGGAGTTCATTGTAAAAGCTGTCCGGAGTGAGTTGTACGAAGTCTCTTGGCCTCCGGAGCAGCGTTGACCTCAAACTGATCATATGAGAGGGTTGATCTTGGGAAAAGGAGGGAATGAGAGGGTCAGACCTATTCAGTCCGAAACTCATTCGGCTTACGAATAATAATAATAATAAAACGGAGCAAATTTGGGAGGATAAGGTAAACCTTTATTGATCCCCAGTGGGGAAATGTGATTACTGCAGCAGCACAATGACATAAATAAGTACATTTAAAGAGTTATGTAAATATAAGTAGATAATGGCAAGTGAAAGCCAACAAGGTAATATAATAGGATTAAGTAATGATACTTCGAGAAGAAGAATCCAATGCAATGAAAATTTGCCATTTTTGTTGATCGAGATGGTTAATGGTCCATTTCTGACCATTTAATTAACACATCATTTAATCTGAAATCAATGAACATTTCTACTTGGGTGGTTTTGGGTTAAATGGCTTGGCTCTTTGCTGTATTCATCACACGCCACTCACTTCTACAATCCAGAAAATCTCATTTTGTTTGTAGATCCACTTTGATAACCCCCTCATCGCACTACCTTTTTGATATATTAAAAAAAAAAAAAACGACAAAGGCATTCGGGTGGAAAGCAGAGGCACTTAACAGACTACCTGCAGAGTGGAAGTAAAATCCCCAAGGTGAGCTGTATCTGTGTTTGACCGGCATGTTTTCCATCCCCGGCGGCACGCCTTCCTTTTTTGCCCCATGAAATGGGGCTGAAGCAGACCAGCCGGGTGCCGGAGAAAGACGTGAAGACATGCGGAAAGGGGGAAGTCACGGCAGTGCACACAGCAATTTAAATTTTAATTGCCTAGATTTATCTTCCCCGTACAGTGTGACGGGCCGATAACTAGGGCTGATAGCACAGAGAGCCTGTTTGTTAAAGCTCGGCAACAACCAGATATCCGGGCGGGAGCCACAAGAAAGAGCGGAATGGATTCACCGCGACATTTCTTAACCTCCGATGAACACCCGCACTCGCAGTACAATACCTTGTTCAGCCGAGGCTTAAGTGCTGAGCGTACCCCCGGAAGCCTGGCAAATTGGCCGATTTCGGGCCGTCTGTGACGCAACATCCCTTCCGCTCATGAACACAGTGAGCTTTAACACACAGTGAACAGCTGCACTGTGCCGAAGGTAATCTTTCTTCAGGTGGCGCGGTTTAGAAAGTCAATGTGTTGGTTTGTTGGTTAGACCCAGAAAGTTTTCTATAATCTTATCTTACAAACAGGCTACCATGCTACTGCCAAAAGATGTTTAGCTTTGTGTGTCCGTGTGCAGTCCATTTTTCATTGTACACTGTGGTTTTGCCATTAAAGAACATCCATGTGATAATCTCAAATACTTTGCAATAGATAAGAGTTCCAGCAAAGATAATGTGTCATCACGAAGGGCGGAAAGACTCTTGAGATCATTGAACTAATGATGCACTGCTTGCACAGGAGGAATATATATATATATATATATATATATATATATATATATATATATATGTGTATATATATATATATATATATATATATATATATATATATATATATATATATATATATATATATATATATATATATATATATGTGTGTATATACATATATATATATATATGTATGTATATATATATATATATGTGTGTATATACATATATATATATATATATGTATGTATATATATATATATATATGTGTGTATATATATATATGTGTGTGTATATATATATATATGTGTGTATATATATATATATATATATATGTGTGTATATATATATATATATATATATATATATATATATATATATATATATATGTGTATATATATATGTGTATATATATATATATATATATATGTGTATATATATATATATATATATATATATATCTGTATATATATATATATATATATATATATATATGTGTATATATATATATATGTGTATATATATATATATATATATATATATATATATATATATGTATGTATATATATATGTATGTATATATATATATATATATATATATATATATATATATATATATATATATATATATATATATAATATTTTTATCCATTTCAAATTGGAATACTTTTATTTTTGTCAGTTTAACATACGTTATACTGATGGTCACAAATGGTCCTACTGTCCCGCTACCCAAGCTAAAAGCTGTACTAGGTACACACTGAGCCGCTGCAGTGTACATGACACTAGCGGTGGTTAAATTCTGTAGTGAATGTCAGTAGGTCAGGTTCTCTGTATGCAAATGTTGCTGGTGGCTAGATTCAAAATGTGAGGGTCAAGCTTTAGCTAGCACTGGTTTAAAACTTAAAACTCCAAAATCACATAAACAAACTGTAGCATCAACCTTAAAGGGGATCCATTAGCCACTTTAAGCTAAACTAGTATTAGCTCGTAACAATTAGCTCCGTTTAAGCTGCAGGATGATGTATTCTTTCTTTCCACAGAACTTCTAAATATAGTTTATGCTTGGATATTAACGACTAACAACATTTTTTCTAAATCATCACAAGCACACCTAGCTCCACCGCTATCTTGTATCCCGCCGGGTTAACGGCCATACTTTATTTGCGACCTACATCTTGTACGTGTTCTTAGATGAAGTCTGATTAAACATTGAAAAGTTTTCAAAGTTTTCAGAGTGCATATGTGCTCCACTGGCTTGCCTTACTTACCACAGCTAATAATTCAGTGATTCCTTCCAGAAGCTCAGAGAGCTGGTGAATATGTTCATGCTAAGGCTGGCTAAGAGTTTGCCGCCATGAGGTGCTGAGAATAGGAGGTCCTTGGCTTGTCACACAGAGCAAGCTTCATCATTTAGACCCCCCCTCTCCCTCTTCCCGCTTTTATTTCCCAGCCTCTTTCACACGGACTCTTCCATCGCATCCATCCGTCTTTCCTTATCACTCCAGCCACCCTTTCCGCGAGTGTGCGCTTGACTTATTCTTCCACATTTTTTACTGCACCGCAGATCTTTGTACGCCGGTCACATTTTCATAAAATGAAGATGCTTGACCTCCATCTGTGTACATTTTTCTCCTTTCTCCATCCCTCCGCTTTCTTTCCATCTGTTAATTCTCAAATCCCAACAGCCATTTAAATTCATTTTCAGGCAAACGCATGTCAACAAATGCAATGAAAAGTGTAATTGAAAAATCTTCTTATGGGACACAGCGGCATAATGTGTAATTTCCTCAGTAAACACTGTGCCACCATGCTGTTTTGTAATATGCTCGCACTCAATAGGCATTGTACCCTAGAGTTGCATCTCCAAATAGCACAAAATGAAACAGCCCGAAAGGTCGACGCCGAGGAACATGAATGAACAATCAGAAATCTTTTTTTTTGTTGTTTCTCTTTCCCCGCTGCCAATATTCCAGCAATTAAAACCTTACAAATGTGCTTAATTAACTACATTAACCTTAATTTAACTATCTGTTGTCGGAAGTGTAACAAACCTTGTTTGGGCAAAAAAATAAAAAATTGAAACAGCGTCAATTTGAACGCATCAGCTGAAGAAAAGGCAGGCGGCTGGAAGACAAAAAAGAAGAGGAAAGAGGGATTGTGGTTCATTTCAATGACAGCCGCATGAGCTCCTGTGGTGATTGAGGGTTCATCAGGTAGTTAATTTGCCGGCGAACGTCGAGGCTCCAGTGAGTGATGCCGTTTAGATGATAGCGCAACGCTGAGCGGAATAACGACCACGGCTGCTGCCGCCGAGAAAACTTGTTATCCGACTGTCACGAGATGGATAGGCCTCATTTGTAATTAGCATCAGGATAGGAATGACTACAAGACTAATTTCCCAAAAATAGAACATGGCGGTTGTTAGCTTGAAGTGCTCGCTGTTATATGCTAATGAATGCTTGCTTGTTTAGATAGCTGGAGTTGTACTCGCAGGGAAAAGGGAAATGTCGACGGAATGGATTTCATGAGCTCATCGTAAATCCATAGAAAAACATTATGCCCCGGTCATCAAAAGTTGTTACGCTGGATGTATATATATATATATTTATTTTTTATGGCACAGATCAGCAGCGGCGGCGGCGGTGCCAGAGTCCCAGAATCGCTGTGGGAGTGTAATCATCAAAATTTGTTTCCTTCATCCAAACATTATCCTCCCACTGCTCTCTCTCCCCGAGCACACGCACCATAACCGCTTAAATCACATCACGTGAGGATCTTTGTTTGAGTGCGCGTCTTTTGAAAAGGGGAACGTGTCCCGCTCCCTGCCGCGTGACGGATGGCTGGACAGTCGTATATGTCTAATTATCGTTAGCCTCCTGGAGAGGAGAGCCTGTTGTAACGGGGACTCTTATTACTGCGACGCCTTGATCAGCAAATAGCTTTCCTCCCGCTGCGGTTACGCTAAACCGATGAGGAGATGGCCGTCTGTCTTTCACAGTTCAGTTGAGATACAAGCTTTGGCAATGCCTTTACTTGGATGGCACCGAACTTAGGTGAAGGATGTCACTGAGCTGCTTTTGCCAAGAATCACTCGAGAACCTTTCACATATTGAAAAAAGAGCTATCAAAAGTAAAGCTTGTGAAGTCATTTAACGGTGCTATGGTAATGAAATCCGTCTCAATATCACACTGATGTCTCTCCCTGACTTGCATGTAAATGAGACTGTGATTGCAAAGATTGGCCTTTTCTATATGTTTATTCTTAATGATCGTCATTGCTTCAGAAGCAAGGCTTTGCCTCGCTGCTCTGCTGGAAGCCGACTGACTCAGCCCTTGTGGCTTAGTGACTCACACGTATGTACATTATGGTCATATATGTGTCATTTTCATGCTCAGGCTGCCCCGCCCCCCTCTGTCAATTAGTTGACTAATCCACCGTTTTTAAATATTCACTTTCGTTAACAAATCAGATACCGTGACCTGCCTGATCGGGTAGTGGTGAGGATGCATTTTGTGACCAATGTGTATGCAAAGCAGAGGATTTCTCGTAAACTCTTCGCAATAAAAGTCCCCCGTTATTTTTTTGCAGTCCACTTGTTTCATTGAAGAACGGCCGCTGACAAAGCTCTGCTAAAATGGTGATGAACACATTTTTCTGTAAATGTTACACAACAAAAGTCCCCCCAATTCCCAGCTTTTCTTTTTCTGTCCTTCAAAAGCTTTTATTTTGATGCAGCAACATCAGAAAACGCTGTTCTCTCGTTATATGATGATGCATGCAATTAGGGTTGCCTTGACGAGAAACCTAATTCCTGTGTTATGTTTTTCAGCTTAGTAATGTCGGCGTAATTTAAATACATAGGTGGCAGGTGATAGTGATGCCATGATGTGCTGAAAGCGATCTAAACTTGACTGTAAATAAAAAAGAAAGAAAAAAGGCCTTTTTCCTCCCCGTATTGAGCGTTTTCTTTAAAGTCTAGGTCAGCGTGCGCTCGGAGCTCTGCACATAATCTCACGGCGCATTCTTTATGAATAGCTGTCTTTGTATAGTGTGGTACACGCAGTCTTTTTTTTTTAGTAGACACGTATTCTACATCTGGCCCCTGGCTGGTCTCTGTTGCTTTACAACGAATATAGAAGAGGTGGGAGGCGGGGAGTGAGACAAAAATATGTTCCTCAGGGTGCAGCGTCCACCTGCTGCTGTTTAGCAAACAGTTTTGTGTGTGTGGTGGGGTACAGACTCCTAGGCTGCAGCATTGGATGCTCTCCTCCGCTGGTTGCGTACACTTACGTAAGACCTGCACTCGCTCCTCCGCGTTCACAACAAGCCTCTTCGCTGTGTGGGTTTTCAAACATGCCACGATCATGCACTGACGCTATAGTTTGCACTAGAAGTGATCTTTTTTTGCTTCTTGTTGGTGCAAGTGTTCCACCTCGGGTTTTGCCCCATTAACTGTCGCGGGGAGAGCCATAAACCAAGCTCTCTGTGTTCAGCATGCCAGCTCAGCTCACCCGAGTATACATGTGCCGGCCTTATCGACCGCTCCATTGAGTTATTAAAGAGCGCTCGTCGCCTTGAGAGCTGTGTATGTGCTGCGTGTGTGTGTGTGTGTGTGTGTGTGTGTGTGGAGGGGATAAAAGTTTTGTCTAAGTGGAGTGCGTCGTATTGAGATACTATCTGAGGGTTTGTGTGTGTGTGTGTGTTTTCTCTTAGTCAGCGCGATAACTTCTTCGATAAAGCTAAATGGACTGCTTGCTTCTGTCTCGCGTTATCTCGGTTCACATCCAAACAGACACGCGCACACATACGACGTGCACGGACACACACACACACACACACACACACACGCACATGCACATACACAGACACATTCAAAGCAGCAATTCTAGAATATTTGGGCAGCAATTCTAGAATATTTTGGGCAGCCCAGGTGGGAAAAAAATCAGCTGTACAAGTCAAATAATAGTTTGATTAAACCGTGATACTGTCGTGCAGGAAGCCCAACATTTATATGTGGTCATTCCCATCGGCTTCATTGAGAAATATTAGTACACCGTTGCCCTTTTGTTTTTTAGGTGGGAAAAACAAGGTTACACTGATTCCTGTGCTGATGCAACCTGCAGTCTCCTGTCTTGAGTGAATCACTGCACACCCACATAAAAAAAAAGAAACAGAGGCAGAAGATTGACTTGCGTAGGCTACAGGGCGCAGACATTCCACAGATTTGCCTCAGTAAGTGCAGCTGTGTTTTCACATGAGGGTTGAGCTGATAAGACAGCGTTGGACAGACGAGAGATGTGGTTAGTCAGACGAAATGAGACCCTTTTTTTTTTATCCTAAAGAGTCCCGCCTGAGAGGATGATTGCACTTGCGATTAGCCAAGAGGCCTCATCTGGATGACCTCGCATTATCTTCGTGAGCGTGTGCGCGCGTGTGGTCTGCACATCAGTGGAGGAATTTGGGCTAGCTTATTCTTTTTTTTTCCAACATTCATTTGGTGCAAATGAATGACTCTCAGCAATCTGGAACTTAAGAGCAGAGTTTGAAGGAAGACAGTGGAACATAAATCAAATGACTACATTGGATTTAATATTGGCCAAGCACACCAAATAGCACTCTAATGCCGATGCGAATGTAGTAAAATATGTTTGCAAACATTGTAACATAACCTTGTAATCTTGTAGTCAGTTGTGTAACAGGGACGCCGGTCTTGAACACCGGCCTTGTGGTTGCTGTATCTTTGAATTAAGCAACTTTGTATGCTCTTCTTTTGTTTTTTTTTGTCGTAAACAGCTTTGTGCGAATCAAAGGCCGTTTTGGAAGATGGCGTGTGCATTCGGTTTGGAGGGCTCAAACATTTTGTGGGAAAAAAACACAGAAACATAACACAACAGGTAGTTTCAGAGTCTGCGAGGGATCCAGAACAGCGAGACAATTCCAGTTGAAACAAATGCGAAAAGCCCCCCCGACAATGATTTTTTCTTCTTCTTTACCTATTATCCTCTGACCCTAGAGGTGATGAGGGATTTGGATGCAACAGCAGTTCCAACAGCTCCAGAGCCACAGTGCACAGTTCAGGTTTTGTGGACAGCTGTCAGCCCGTCAAGTGTCTGCAGGAAAGATGTCCGAAAAACAACCTAACTAGCTCAGTCCAGCACCCCCCACGGGTCTCCAAGATGTCTCCACAGTGACGGACAACTCTGCTCCTTGCTTCTTATTAGGCTTGGTCTGCCAGTCTGACCTGGGGAAAAGTATCTATATTTGATAGAACATATATATTTGATCATGCGGGTTGCAGACTCTGTCCGGTGAGTCTGCTCTTCTCTGTGCTCTGTGTCAGCATAATAAAAAAAATTAAATAATAAAAAGACTGACATCAAGATTTCGGCCCTGCAGTGCTGGAGCTGTTGTGCATCTGCACTGATCAAATATGTCATTAGTCAGCCAGCTCCCCTGCATGGAAGAGAGTGGACCAGATCCATGTCCAAATACAATTAGACTCTCAACACTCCCACTCTCCCGCAACAGTATGCAAATAATTACCTCCGCCCACTCCACTCCCCCCCGGTCCCACACATCTGCTCGCAGCAGCCGGCTACACCTCATGTGCACGCGGGGCTGATGGGAAGATTGTTTTCCGTGGTGGTGCAATGTTCACACAACGCCCGCATCCATCTGTCACAGCCTGAATGCAAGACGCTTTGCATCAGATGGCTTTGAGTTGTTTTTTAAAGTCGCGCGGCTTTGTTTCTTGGAGGACACGTACGATTTTGCTGGAACACTAACCCAAGGTGTGGTCTATTTAGTGTGTGTGATGTACATGGAGATGTTGGGTTGCTCTCCACTGAGAAATCCTCGGGCGGCCATGCTCAAGGGGTCATAAGTCAGGGTCATCTCTCGTGACGGCTTACAGACAACAACCCCACCCAACACAAACAATGGGGGTAAATATCAGGCTTTGAGAAGAGCATACACCCCTGTGAAGTTTAACCCACTTACTTTCTCTCCTTCTTCCCTCCAAAGCAATCGGATAATACAAAAATATTCTGGCTTGTAGAACATTCCACCGTTGTAAAATGTAAAACCGGTGAGCAGTTTTTTGGCCTCCGACTCTTGCCGAGCCATGGTTGTCTTACTAAAAGTGGACTTCCTCGATCGCGTTCCATTTTTTCACTGGTACCCGTGGTCATGTGATCACTTTCCACAGGGCTGTGGTCATGTGATCACTTTCCACAGGGCTGCAGCCTCACCTGTAAGTTGTTAATGTAACCTCCCTCCCAACCCCCACTGACCACATAGCCGCAGGTTGATGTGAGCGTACGTGACAATTCGGCGCGGCGGTTTACAAACGTCGCTTAATTTGCTCCATGTCGGCCTCCCGCTGCTCGTGTCGGTGGAGACGAGCAGACGGATTCCCCTTCTCCTTTGGTACATCCCTGTTTTCTCTTCGTCGCCGTACCCTCACCAATCATCAGACGGGGAAAGCCAACGCGCCGCTTCATCGGTCAGGGTGTTTTGTGTGGATGCCACGATACGGAAACCTTGAGAGCAGCAGCTGGCAAGCCGGCAACTCCGGGCGAAACAAAAAGGCCTCAAGGACGCTCGTCACGATGTCTGATCTTGTGATTAACGACTGTCCTTGAGGACGTCTTGTTTGTGATACCATTCACCCAAACGCGTTGGCTACACCGGGCAAAGCAATAGGCTTCGCCGGCTAATTAAATACCGACGAAGTGATTGCAGTCGAACGCTCCACCTCGGCTTAGAGGAACAGCTTTATCGGCGCTGCTCTTTAAGGCCTTTCCTGCGGCGGCTTCGTTTTACTGCTGGCAATTTCTCTCGGTCCGCAGGGGCACAGACTGGAGACGTATCTATCATCTATCCCGAGGCCTTTTTTCTTTCCCTCCATCTCCGCCTCCTTTCATTTAATTTCAGAACATATCTTTCGGTTCATACCCGCACATTAAATCCCTCAAGACAGGTTCAGATGAGGATGAGTGCCTACAAGGGGAAGTGTGGATACACAGATCAATACAAGTTGGGGCGGAGTAACACTTCCCGGCGAGTTGCTCGCTTCACCGATCGACACCGCTAACCTGCCCTGCACGCAGCGACATCTAATAGCAGCAAGCGCCTCCTAATAACCATCTTCATACATGATGAGGCTCTAATGAGCTTCAAAACAACCCCTGTTTTTATCTTTTTTAGCTCGCCACACTCTCCGCTGCCTCTGCCATTCGAAGCTCTCCACTCTGTTATTCAGCAGCTTAGCAGACGCCCCTCCCTCAACTCCCTCTGCTTTTTTTTTTGGCCATCTGCTCTGAAATTAATGGGCATGTTGGAAAGTAGGCTAAATCCAGAGTGACATTTTTTTTTTTTTTTCCCTCTCTCTCCTATTTTTAAAGAGGTGCTGCAGGCCGTGTCCAACTGCGTGGGAGACGGAGAAGAGAGAGCCGGCTTATCAAGCAGCTTCTGCCTCTCAGATTTTCTCACCTCTGCCCCCCAGAAACCGAAGCTCGTAGCTTCACGTCAGCTGTCGATCGGCCGCGTTGCTCTTTCGCTGAACCCTCAAGTTGGTCGCCCATGCCGGCTCGTTTTTTTTTTGCATTCTTTTCTTGGATTTTCTGGAGGATTTTTTTTCTCCAAGTCCCTGAATTCCGTCTGCAGGGTTACCGTGCTTTGCCTCTCATGACGGAGCGATTTGGCAACGAGCTCCACTAAACACATGGTTCGATGTTACTCATTCAGAATGGCTCTCTCGTATGGACTCAGGCAGAGCTTGGTGACAGCGACAGCTCAGAAGCTTTCATTAGTACATTCAGAAAAAAAAAAAATACATTCACGAGAAGAAAAAAAAACACCCTCAATATGAGCAGGTCCTTTTGTGGAGACTAAAAGTTACATTTCTATTTCACTGGGTCGTAAGTTTCGTTTCTTTTTATGGTAACCTGATGGTAATTTAAAAAATAATTAGCTAACATTATTGTAGTTTAATATCTTTTGGATTATGACAAGTTACGGAAGGTCTCACAGACCTTTGTGAGTCACAAGAAGGCTGAACTTATGATTCACGAGAGTTTCACGCCTCACTAATTCACGTATTCTCAACCGAGGTTGTGGTTTATCTTTTTTTTTTTTACAGATATGGTAAAAAAAAAATTACATTTTAATTAGCTAATAAAGTTATGTGACCGTGCATAAATATCCCGCTGTCGTCTCTTAATGTGCAGTGACTTGGCCGGGAGAAGAAAAAAAAAAAAAAACAGCTTCCTGATTTATTTTTAGCCGTTGAATGTTTCATACGCCTGCATGTGAAGCACTCCCTGATGATACAGCATCCGACATATCTGTTGAATATCTAAATACGGCAGCACGCATTCTGAGTTGTAGCTTCCAGGAGTACAAAGAAGGATACTGCTGCACTGTTCCACGCTGCTGCCATGTCGTGGATTTTCGGAAACGGGCTAAAACCTCTAATTATAGGCCAGGCACAGTGTTGCATACACAAAGTAGCACTCTCTCTCTCTCTCTCTCTCTCTCTCTGTCTCTCTCTCTCTCTCTCTCTCACATGCACAGACACAAAATGTACACTCTCTCCATGCTTAAGGGCTTGGGGGTGGCGGCTCTGATCTTTCCAAAGGTTTCCTCCTGTGGCCCGTGTGCCAGACTGTCTGAAGAGTTGCGAAGGGGGCTGGTGTCGTCACCCTCGCCCTCGCCTGCTGGATGAAAAAAGAAATAATAAAAAAAAAAGACCGTAACATTTGCTTGACTGTGGCTTTTCCTCTCCACCATCCCTCCCCTCCTTCCCCCCCGCCCTCCATCTCCCTCCTCGTCCTCCTCCTCGAGGCGGATTACCGGCAGCAACTGGACGTTTGATCCTGCCTTTGCTCTCCATCGCCGCCGCATCCCTCCGACGAGAGGCTCTTTTCTCTTCCAGATTTCTCTTTGCGTGTCTCACTCTGACTGTCTTTTTTTTTTAAAGAAAAAAAGAAGAGAGATAAGAGTTAAGCCCTTTTTTTTTCTCTGTCTGCTGTTTGATGTCTGAGATTCAGCAATCGTCTACTACCTGGGTGCAGGCAGGACAGCTGGGTCACAGATAGGTGAGAAGGTAATTCAGTGTTAGTATGAGTGGTGCGGAGAGGATCAGAGAGACAGGTGGAGGGGGGGGGGGGGGGTGATTTAGGATCATTTCCTCAGATAACACAGGAGCAATGTAAATGGATAATTACCTGCCATGAAGATGAGAGGTTTTCACAACCAATACCTCCCTCGACATCTTTGTTTCATGCTCATGAATAAACAAAAAGCACATGCACATCCCCCTCTCATGCTTCCCCCCTCCTTTTTTTCTGTCCACAACACTTTTATCTCAACGGTGATTAATTGGGTGTGGGGTGGAGGGAGGTGTGGGGGGGGGGGGGGGGCAAGCTTTCCGGTGTAGATTGCGGTGGAATGGTCCAAACAGGAAGTTTGCTCCCAATGCGTGAGGCTGTTGACCGCTGCTGCAGAAGGGTGACGCGGGCCAAAGGAAGTTGTGACCGTGTGATGCAATGTGACAGAGGACGCTATTCACTGACCTTAAGCTGTCACGCTAAAGCGCAAACATATTTGCGTCACTTAGGCCCGAGTGTTGTGACGTTTGAGTCGAGGACAGACACCCAAAAATACCCCCTTTCAATATTGACCCTGATTACTGGGTCACAATTCTCTCTGGAAAGACCAGCTAACTGTGATTTATTGGTACTGACACAGGTCGCAGCCCTTTTTAGTGCACGAATCGGCTGCGGAGGAACAAGCTCGCGGATGCCGCGAAGAGGCGCTAAACTCTGTATCCAACATCTACCTGAGCAGAGAAGGGAGTCGCTCTCCCTCGGGGCGTGTTGCAGTCCAAGCTTCTCCGCGCTCTTGTTGACATAGCCGGTGGCTCGGCACTGCGCGGTGGTTCGAGCTGATAACGCTGCCACTGAAGCGTAGCTTTAAGGTGAGCACTGTCAGCTCTCCACATTGCTGCCGTCGTTTTGGACTGTTGGGGCCGTTGGCAGCGTTAGCCGCGAGCAGCCGGCGCCGCCATCACCGTGTTGAGAGGCTTTGAGAGGCAATGGATGCGCTCCAAATCTCATATGTGGTACTTTTTTTTTAATAGTTTCTTTACATTCTGCACATTCATTATGCTTTTTGGAATCTGATACTATATCAAGCGGACTGCACGTATTTATGAAATGACAGGCAGGTGGAGGTTAGAGAGCAAGACTTTCCAAGTAAGTAAAAAAAATGCTCAAACACTGTCTTTCGTACATAACTGTCCAAATATAATAGTCCATAATTGGCATAATGTTGATGGGAATCAGGAACTAACTGATCAAACAATTAGCAACCACGGTTACAAATGAAGCTAGCCATTTGATGTCAACTTTTCAGGGGTCTGAATAGTTCAAGGTTCTCAAGCTTCATTTGTAACGTTGACATAACAAAAAGAGACTAACTTATTTAATACAATGTCAATCACTTTACATTCAAACTGAGGATGTTTGAGTACTTTCTTTTCTTTAGGGTGATGACATCAGACAATATGACTACAGACATTCAAAGATTCATTCAAAAACATCCATAGAAGCTTCAAATAAATAGTAAATAATCCCATTTGGTAGATCTCTACTATTGTCACTGCTCACTGATATACACTTCCCAGTCTGTACTCAAGCAGTCACATGTCTAATACCCAGCTCTAATCCTGGTATGTTCACTACCATTTCCAGCGCAGAGTCCAAGTCAAAGCTTTTGTTGTCTTTGTAACTAATGATTAGTTTTCAGTGTGCCAAACTGTGACAGTTAACTTTATTTGATCTGTTAGCTTGCACCTGCCAGCCAATCGGAAACTACTATTTTCCCTCTTGACTTCATGTATAATATCAGTCTGCGCTGGCTGGAATAAACCATTAGGGTGTATGTTGGCACAATCTGACGCTGTGCTCGATATTTGAGTGTTCGGTTCAAACATTGTGCAAACACAATTGTGGACTATTCCCCGCATGTTTGTCTTTGAAGCCGCTTCACATGAAAGTGAGCAGCACATTTCCAAGTGTGTTGCTGTGGTTTCATATTGCGATCCCTCTTGTCGAGTGCCCCATCGGAAAGCTCTCCACTGTCCACCGAGTGGATTCAAACTGCATCCTACAGTATCCACCCCGTCCAATCACTTAATCTGTGAAATTGCCTGATTGCTGTATTGGGTGTCGCGGCGAAGCCGCGCGATGATTGAATGATTGTTTATCCAAGCTGTGGGTCGGATGATTAAAGCAGAGCTGAGCTCGGCCCCAGAGCCAGTTGGGTAATTAACAGGCTGTTCTCGGTGTTAATGGCATTAGTCACCTTGGAGATAATCACAGACATCTAGTGCACAGACCTGCGGCCTCCTGTGTACCTGATAGCCTCTTTAAACAAAGGGCTGGCAGGCATGAGACCGGCACTAACAGTGCTCTCTGGGTTTTGGCCTTTTGGTTTTCTACTGTAATATATCCAGATGACATTTAATAAATGTACAAGGTACCAGTGGTGGACCATTAGCAGCAATTGAGGCCTCTAAAATGTCAGAAAATAGCAGAATAGTTTCATAGCGACTGTGGCTCAGTCGTTAGCATGCCTGTCTTTTAATCAGAGGATCGGTGGTTCGAGCCCCAGCTTCGCTCGTCCCTGTCGTTGTGCTCTTGAGCAAGACACTTGACCCCCTAATTGTTCGCCTTGCTGTGTCTATGTGTGTATAGAGCAAAAATGTAAGTCGCTTTGTATAAAAGCGTCAGCTAAAAGAAATGTAATGTGAAGTCGGAGTCTTTAAGTCTTTTTTCATGAAGCCGTGTAAGATGAATTTGAAAGTGTTGAGCTGACTGCTATAGTGTTTTTGTAACTCTCCCCTCTCTGAACTGTAAATCTGTTGGGTTGTTATTTCTTGGGCCATGTGTGCATCAGCTCGCACAGCTCCGCTAGAGATGATTTAACACTGAGCGACTGAACTGGCTGTGAATGTACAGTTATGATCGTATAAAAGTCTGATAAAGATCCCAACTGTCCATTCACAGCCAGTTAAGTCTCAGAGTCTCAAATAATATCTGCTTGTATTCTCTGTGGTGTTTGCCTTTGTGTGTGCGGTACCTGCGTTGGCTTTGTGTGCGGGGAACACAAAGTGAAGGGCAACATATCTTATGGGGGATCTAAATGAACGCAATGAGCCTTAAGTTGCGAGCGGAAACTCGCTGGGGAAAAAGATAGATGCAGTCTTCCTCTCCCTGGTCTGATGTCATAAATTACCTGGCCATCGATCCGTGGGTGTCTGGCATCCTCGGCGGACCTCCTTCTCACATTCATCAAGCCTGGAGGGCTGCAGCTAAGCCCGGTTGGAAACGCCTCAAACGCACACACACTCTCCTCGGCTGAGGCTTCGGCAGCACGGCCTGTTGCTTGGATACAACACAGATCCGTATATTACTCAAAGAGGGGATGGAACCTGGAGGACTGCTTTATGCACCACATGTTTGAGCATCAGAAGTTTGATTGGGTATTGGTCGAACTCGGATCGCAAAGGATCTGTATGTTTCCGGTCCATTTTTTCATTGGGAAATGGAATTTTGCACACATCTCAATATTGGACCCTTTTTAGTAACGTATTTTGGTCTAAAATAGCGATAGTGGTTTTGGTTGAAAGTATGCACATGTAATTGAATTGCGCCCTGCACTGCAGTTCAATTGTTTTTACTGATTTGATTTACTGCAATAATAATAAGTTGTTGTTTGATTTTTTTTTAAAATTGCCCATCTATTAAAAGGCTATACGATATTATCTTTGTATGATGTGGTTAAATCTTTGTTTCTTTTCACCTACGACATGGTAAATACAGCCAAAGCAACTATCTGCTATATTTCCTTTTCATTCCTATTATTTCCTGCTAATTCCTATAAATTCCTTTTAACAAGTTTTTGAAACCCTAGTCTGAACCCTTTTGCGGATAGGGGGATCAAAAGTTTTGAAACCGGAGTTGTAGAAAAGAAAATACTGGAGATGTATTTATTTTTCCTATCTTAAGGCTCCAGCGACCATCTAGGAATGAAATATTGGACGGCCCTGAGGCCATCCAGGTGGATGATGATAATATTTATTGCCTGCTGTTGTGAGAAGCAGCTCCCTCTATTTGAAAGTCCAAATGGAGATGGATCCGGTCATGCAAAGGGGAAGCCTCTCTTGTACAAAACAAAAACACCAAAGAACAAACGTAGAAATCGTGCATGCAGTTTTTTTACCACTTCAGAGAAAAGGAGCTTTATGAATTATTACTGATCCACAGACACAGGAACGTTACAGAAAAAACAAACATATTAAAGGTCAGCGGAAATTGAAAACTCAGGTCAGGTAGAATTAAGATGATAATAGTGAAAGTGCTCCTACACATCCTTTTGTCTTTAACCGCTGCCTCTCCTTTCTCTTTATCTCACTCCTAAACACACCTTTCCCAGACCAGCTTTACATGACTGACTCATTTAGTGGTGAACTCTTAGACATGGTTTTGATATTGTCTGTGTGTTTTGTGCCTACAGCCATGCTTTGCTGCTGCACAGATGTGCTTTGGGCAAATTTCTGATGGCAAGTGATTTATCTTCTGGGAACCATGAGAGTCTCCAAAATCTTGTGTCAAACCATCCAATGGCATTTCACTAAAAGCCTCAAATGGCCTCCCGCTAGTGTCTGGTCAAAGGTCTGGTCATTACCTCTGGTCATGGTCGAGTCATTGGGATTTATCCTCTGGGAACCTTGAGCGTCTACAAAATGTTGCGCTAAACCATCCGACGTCGAGACATTTCACTAAAAGCCCAAAATATCCACCCGCTGGTGGCGCGAGAGAAAAGGTCAGGCGATCGCTCACGCCATTCTGATTCGTCCTCTGGGCACCATGATGTATGTGAACTAAATTCCACACCCATCCATCAAGTAGTTGTTTAAGTATTTAAGTGTGGACCGGCCGACATATCGACATCGCCTTCCATGTAGCCGTGAGTTGCTCAAACTGTTTCGACATAGTATTCACACTGAAACCACATCTAATGAACCAATTCCAAATAATGGAGCATGAACTGTAAATAAATATGGCGTAGCATCGCCGGCTTGAGTTGAAGAATGAGCTCCTTCGCCTCTCTCTCTCTCTCTCCATTATCCATGAGAGCAGGTTCTTTGTTCACGGCAGTGGTCGTTTCCGCTTCAGCAGAGAGAGGAAAGAGCGGTACCTTGAAGACATATCGCTTCGCTTTCATCCCACCATTCTGTTACACTCTCTCCCGCCCCGCACAAAAGCTTTTTCTCTCCCAGGAAGGAGGGGGAGTAAGGGGGGTCTTCCTCCGTCCTTTTTTAGTTAGCTTCAGGTTCACTGCTTCCCCATTCTCACCAGTGTCCTAACGTGTGTCCGTGTGGCGAGCATGTTACCCATGGCGTCCTGCAGTAACCCGCTCTGGCCTACACGCAATTATGCGGAGTGCTCGTGTTACTTTCATTTTGGCAAGTGTGAAAGCGAAGCTGGACCAGATTTAATTATGTGGCGGTCCACTGCAACCGTGGCAACTTTTTACCTCCGCGTTCTGATGCTGCGAGCGGAATTGTCTTCTTTTGTGATGGAGATTAACCTTGCTTAAAAAAAAACTAAACAGGCCTGCTTAACTTCCACATTTTAACACGAAGCCGCCTGCTGGAGTTCTGCCTCGTCTGCTGGGGGTTGCACATGATTTTAAATCTGCGGTCAATCCATGCCTGCTTACAGGCTTTTAGGGGGTAATAGGACGGGATTAAGACATTTGCATACTTTTGCAATGCATTATTCATGCGGCGGCGTCCTCTCTAATTTGCAGGAGCGGGGGCCTTTCTCCTCACTGTCTCTAACATCTGGGTGACCTGGAAGCGCCCCACCCAGCAGCCATTAATCCCCCTCGGGTGTCACGAGGCACCTAAACATCCACTAAGCAGTACAGAGCGGCGCGCGTGAGCCACAGATTTAAACGCTCCCATTTTTTCTCTCCCGCTCTTGAGTCGCATCCGACCCGACACATTGTCTTTCCCCTGTTTACAGTCCTCCTCCCCCTCCAACCCTCGTGGCTTTGTAGTCACGGAAAACTCACTGGAACCATTTGCTTGGTTTGAAATATTCATCAAAGCAGATATTTCATTCCAATGGCAGGGAATTCAAAGAGCGTCCGTGGAAAAAAAACCAAATAATATCTGGATTGATTTGTTTGGTGCGTTTTCAAATTAAAAGATGCAACTCGGCAGACTTGGTTGACACCTGTTGGTGACTTGTGGGGCACAAAATCAAAGCTGAGGATTATAAAATCGCCTCTGTTGTGGAATTCAACGAAGGCAACCAGTAGCATAGTATCATTTCTATTTGCCATAAGCTTTATGATAGAGGAAAGTGGGGAAAAATCTGGAAAAAGTATAAATAAACAGGGTTTTTATTTTTCATGTGATTTTTTTATTTTTATTTTTTACATTGTTAAATGTTATTTCACCACACAAGTCAATGCACTAACCCTGCAGCACTTTCCTGGAAACAAATGATAGATCCTCTCGTATTATTCTCGTGTATTACTTGTTTTCTTGACTACAAATCTTGCAGCCGCTAGAGGTTTTTCAAGAGTAGAGATCCATTTTTCTTTTCTTTCTCTTTTGTGTTTGCTGTTCGGCAACTGTAAGCTGTGTTTTTTCAGACTGAGTGAGATATTACCGGTAACTCGCGTAATGGACGTTTGCTGCACTGTTGGAGAGCCCTGCATTTTATTTGGAAAGGTTGAGTGCTGATCACTGCCAGGCATTCGTCTCCCCTCACCAGAAAGCAATCAACACCCCGGCTGCGGCGTCATGAACCAAACTTCATCATCACCTCTACCTGCCGTGTGCGTGTCTCTGTGTGTGTGTGTTCATCTGTGTATAGTATGTATGTGTTTAGACTGTCAGCCTTTTCTTGTGGTCACGTGAGCTCACTGTTGCTGCCGTCTCACCTGCTGAGAGCTCCTTCCTGTTGTTTTGAAGGTGTGAAACGGTTGGCTGCCCGAGTCACAACATGAGGGAATGGTGTGTGTGTGTGTGTGTGTGTGTGTGTGTGTGTGTGTGTGTGTGTGTGTGTGTGTGTGTGTGTGTGAGTATTTGGCTGCCTCACAGGTCCCAGACAGGCATCAGTCTCTTTCATTGACTCCAGTTCTCTGACTGGCTGTCTGAGTATTTGATGATCTGTCTGACTCACCTCAACGTGATGGTTATAAATCCTTGTCCCCTCTCCTCCTATCATATCATCCCCGCTCTTCTTTTCTATCATGTCATCTCCACTCCACCTCCTCCTCTCCTTCCATCCTCCTCTCTTCTCCCTTGATTCTTCTTTTCTATCATATCATCTCCCTTATTCCTCCTTTCCTCTCCTTTATCCTCCAATCGTCTACTTCTCTCCTCTCCCCTACTATCGTCTCTCCTTATATTCTCCTCTTATTCCATCGTACCATCTCCCCTCCTCCGTACCCTCCCCCGTCTCCTCTCCACTACTCTCCTCTCCCCCTTTTCTCCCCTCCTATCTTATCATCTCCTCTCCATTCTCCTCTTCTTTCCTATCATATAATCTCCCCTCGTCTCGTCTCCTCTGTCCTCCCCTTGTCTTGTATCTTATCATCTCCCCTCCTCCTCTCCTTCGGTGTATCCTATCCTGTCATATCTTATCCTCACAGTAATTAAAGTGAAGCAAGTTGACTCTCTTGCGAGTCCTAAACCTGTTGGTGGGTTCCTTCTGCTGAAGCTGAAGATGCTTCCTTTGTTTGGACGATGATCCTGATGAACTGATGCAGGAACCATGTTATAAACTTTTTGGTCCCGGAGAGGAACGTCCTGTCTCTGTACACTGACAGTCTCAACGAGGGGGCAGCGGACATGAACGTCCCGCTAACTATTTGCGAAAGCACCAGCGAGGGGAACATTACATCATCGCCCACGGGGCCGAGAAAAGGACTCTGAAATTGACAAAAGTGACGCCCTTCACTTAGGTCTAATTTAATACAAAATGTATTAAATCGGCCAAATAACTTATTTCCCAAGATAATGAAAGTGTCTTCTCCACCGCGGGAAATAAGATGAGCCCGAGCCGACGAAACCAGTGTTCGTCAAAGCCTCACCGATCGCTCTGGGACTCGCGCAATCTTTTTTTGTTGCATTTTCTTTGTCTCACGTGTTGCAGTGAGTACGTCCGGGCTGCTAAGGAGCAAACCTCTTCATCCTCGATGTGTACACTTTGTGCCCTTGTGTGTGTGTGTTTTTTTTATCCCATTGGCTGTAAAAATTTAAAAAAACTAACATGTATTACACACACATACGTGACACATTTCTTTTTGTGCAAAGCACACAACATGCATTGTTTTTGGGTATCATTCCTTTTTGTGTGGATCAATATCAGGTAATTGGCTCTGAGATCAGTCCTTGAAGGATTCTAGCTGTAGTTTCGCAGCCAATGACAATGCAGTTTCTGCCAATTCGCCACGTTCTCTCACTTGGCTCACCCCTTCACCCACCTAAGAGCTTCACTTTTGGCAAAACAACCTACCTTTCCCCCGTGATCATCCATACCCCTTCCCCCCACACCCTTTTCTGCACCCCATTTGCTCCATTTTAGTATCTTTTTTTCCACGAGGAGACTCCAATTTGTATCTGCTCAGGTGCGAGCATGCAGGAGCGCGTGCAGATAAGGACCTCCCCCCCAGAGGAACAATGCATTATTCTCCCGTGTGATGTGGCGCGGTGATATGGCTGAGGGGCTTGTCAGGGATGTGACGGGTCTTTGTTACCCGACTCTTCTCTTTTTTGCGTAGTTGCTGCTCTTCTCCCTCCCTCCCGCTTCCTTTCCTGGTTCCTACACTCCCTCCTCTTCCTCGCCTCCCCGACAACAAGTCTGCCCCTTTCAAGAGTTGTTTGCTCTCGATCTGAGATGTCAAAACTCGGCGCCGTCGCTCCAGTGGAGCACACGAGCCACCTTCATAAAAATCTACTGCCGCGCTGCAGCCGAGACCACAGGCAGTCCCTCGCTCTGACGTTTCCTCTTCAACTCAAAATCAAATCTCCTTTCCGTGGACTTCTTTTAAAAATTTTTTTTTTTTATCGTTTCCCACCCTGAAGGGATCTTTAATCATTTTGGAGAATTAAAAAAAAGGTTCCAGATTCAGTACAAACATTCACCGGCTGATATCTGATGAATACTGCGCTTGCTGCTGGCACCAAAGGGCCTTAAGAAGCGCAATTTTAGCAGCCAGTCAAAGTACTAAGTGAGCCACGAGTAGCGGCACCGACACAATGGTCGCTTGAAATGGCATCCACTCCAAGCAAGTGGTAAACACTTACGCACAGAGGCGTGCATACAGCATTCGTCCACACAGGTTTTTTTATTTTTTATTTTCTCCTCTTCTGCTCCGTGCGGGAAGATGTTGTTATACAAAACACTTGTAAAAGATTGCTTTTGCAGTCTTAGATGAGATTTAGGCAACAGGTGCAAAAACAAAGAAAATCAATACTGTAATTCCCAAAAAGCGAACCAACACCCTGCACGTCGTTTTCACTCGCAATCAACTTTTATTGCAATGTTTCGGTCGGGTATAAACCATACGCGGGCGTTTCTGTATTCGCTGCTTGGTAACAGTGGCGTTCTGGAGTAATGACGTCGATTAAAACCGCATTGCAGCAACGATCCGATCTGCAATACCTGAAAACGAACGGTTCTGTTGCAGGTCTTACTTGTTGGGTCAGTTAGGGGTGTTGAATATGGATTATCAGTTGATTAATCATTTGCTGTATACATTGTGTGCCATTTGTACTCGATGAATTACCAAATGAGTTGTGGAAAAAGAAGGTTTCTCATGTTTCCCAGGATGCTTTTAACCTTTAAATTCAGCAGCATTGTCGCAGTCACTCCAGTGCAGTCCATGGAGCTGAAATTGCTGTGTGTGTTTGTAAGATGCAACACTATGAAAAATGGTGGGCTGAGTGTGCCCACAGCCTATAGAGAGGTAATTCCAGATGGATTGTGCCGAGGGCGGCCCGAGCCGAAGGAGATGACCGCAGCCGGTTTATTCCCAGGTTGCTCTCCACGCCGCAAGGATTGGTGTATTTTTATTTATTTTTTTCATCAAGATCATAGCAATTCTCCCCACCCCTATCCCGGCTCTCGTATCGGCAAACATACATTAGAATGTCAGACACATCTCCTCCCTTACTGATCCATATCTGCAGAGTCTCTCTCCCTCACTCTCTCTCTCTCTCTCTCTCTCTCTCTCTCTCTCTCTCTCTCTCTCTCTCTCTCTCTCTCTCTCTCTCTCCCTCTCTCACCACTCCAGCAAATGTTACCTTTTCATATATGCGCTGTGAAAATACATTATTTCTTCACCCACCGCATGTGAGGATCCGCAGGCGCGATAACCTTCGCCGGCGGACCGCAAATGTCACTTGGGCTCGCCGACCAATCGCGTGCTCCTCGTCGCCGGGGCCGGGGCGCGGTCTCTCTTATGGGGGTTCACGCCCACGACTCTGGGGCCGAGCAGATGTGCACACATGAATGAGAATGAGTCAGCGGGGGAAAGCGGGAGGCGGGGGCGGGGGGGGGGTCGCTCTCAGGTGTGGCCGGGGTGAGGGGACGACTTGAAATGCCACTGAATACCAGGAAACCACATCAGATGAAGATGTGCTGCTCTGTTTTTCATCGAATCTGAACATTTACCGGAGTAGTAACACGGAGTAGATTTCTTTTTTTTTTGCAGCCTCCCCTCCTCTCCCTCTCCCCCTTTCCTGTGAAAGCTAATTAGTACAGAAAGCTGATGCGGATGATGTCTCCTCGCGGTCAACTGTAGCAACAGGAAGCACTGTGGCTCATCGAGCCGCTGTGGGGTTTCAGTGAGACTACTGTGCACTCTGAAGCGCTGTGGGGAGTGGGAGTGTCGGTGTACCTGGAGAGGAAAAAGACACTCTTCTCGCTGCTGCTGCTGCTGCTGCTGCTGCTGCTGTTGTTGCCAGAGGCGCGATAACATTACAAAACACATGGAGTGTGACTCTGCAAGGCCGCAGGTCGCTTTGCCAGTTCTTCTTTACGCGACAGCCCGTTGCAGGGACGGCGCACACGTTGTCGATGCGTTCATTTCAAAAGGCAATCGAGCATTTTATTTATTTATTGTTCCACGTGCAGCCTCTAAGCTCTTCCTTCTACATATTCTGCTCCGGCGGCCATCGCTTCATATCGCTCACTCGCAGACCAATGCGAGGGCGTGTCAGAGCGGCGGCTGAATTTACATGTTAAGTCATGTGTTGTTCACACGCGGGGAAGATGGGAGGCAGGCTTCTCCTCATCATTAATATTTCAATGGTCCTCCCGTGCAGTTATCGGTCCCCTCCCTCCCCCTCAGGGTTTATCTGTGTGATGGAATATTTGAGGGACCCGGGCAACATTCGTGACCAGGGAGTATGTATTATGCCGTTTGTTATGAGTCTTCTCTACCCGCTCCCCTTCCAGGATAGTAGCCATTGTTGAAAAAGCAGATATCAATCTGCAAATCGGCCAATATAACGATAGCATTGCATCTACAACACCTGCAGATTAGACATATTGGTTTTTAACCTTTGGAGCGTACAAATACATGGGATTTCTCACATAGAATGCACTCCTAAAAATTGAGTTTAAGAGATTATTTGTTTGTAAATCCGTGCGTTGAAAACCCCCCTCATTCAAACCCTGTTCAACATCATCTTATCTGTATCTCTGACTACCCTGAAGTGATCGCCTCTTGTTCCTCCAGCTGGGAAATGCATCGACATAATGTCAATATCATCATAGGAGATTTGATATTTAGTCTTTCCATATCGTCTTTCATTATTGTTTTGGGAAAACGTAATATCACCTCGATGTGTTTTCTCTTCCTGGTTTATACATTTTGACATGTTGGTAAAGCGCTGTCATTTTCTGAACTCATCAGACTGGCTGTTCTGTTATTAGCAGTTACCTACTTCATCATTATTTAGCAAAAAAGCTCAATGTGTAAATATTTTTGCTGAAGCACCCTGCCAAACCCTGCAAAATCATCAGTCTAAAATATAGTTATGTTTGATTACCTCCACATCTCCTGGCTCTACTTGTTCCGTCTCGCGAATACTGGACTCACTGTGCTCGACCTTTCCGTGGGGTTTTCCTTAAAGACATTTCCACGGGACACACGGCTGCTGTATGTCAGATGTGTGACCTGCGACCTTTCGGTGCGAGGTCAAGGACAGGACTCGGCCTCCGGCGCTACGATGTCAAGAGACAGGCTCCTCTTGTGGCTCTCCTTATCTGGACCTGAGATGAGGCAGTCTCGCGAGCCGCAATCAGCCGGCTAAATAATCACACACACACACACACACACACACACACACACGCCAGGAGAGGATGAAGTGAAGAGCCTGCCAATCATCAACCAGGAAATTAAATATTTACACGAAGGCTTAAGCATTGATGGGGGATATTGAACAGACTGCTGGAAGGTGTTTCTCAGGGCCAATATTCTGTTTCATCATAATGTTACGACACGATAGATGTTCGTTCCCGCTGTAAATCCTGCACGCAAGGTTGAGTTTGAGCTCTTTTTTTTTTACGTTTTTGTGTGTCTGTGTCTTCCCTTCTTTCGTAGTTCCTGTGTTTGAAGAACATCCGGACCTTTCTCAAGGTGTGCCACGACAAGTTTGGCCTGCGCAACAGCGAGCTGTTCGACCCCTTTGACCTCTTCGATGTCAGGGACTTCGGCAAGGTGAGCTCAAGATGCTTTTTTCTTTTTTCCAGCCTCTGAAGACGCCCTGCTCTTGAACTGACACCGTGATCCGCCCGAGGATTATGCGGCCCAAAGGCCACGTTCTAACTACTCAGAGACGCGGCGCCGCTCTCATCACACCGTTTACAGCAGCGCTGATGACCTTCTGTTGTCAGATGACAGCGCCAAGACGCGGCGCGTGGCATCTGTACGGTTAGATGGGCTGACATACATGTGCCGTGTGTGTGTGTGTGTGTGTGTGTGTGTGTGTTCATCTGCAGCATTGCACATCGAGCCCCTTGTGAATTCCCTCGGTTTAAAGACGGTTCAAAGTCAAGTCTGTCAGTCGCATTAACTTCAATGCGGCGCGGAGAGACGGTGAGACACTTCAGGGTCGGCGGTCTCATCTCATGTCACCAAGTGACTGAAGTCGAACCCAAACGCTGCTTTCCAGCAGTCTGCTGCCGGGATGCAGCGGGGAGGTGTGCGTTGGCTCAGTATTCGGGCTCGCTGACTCACGCCACACTTCATTTGAGCTTTGTGGGGAGTTGTTAAAGGAGTATGCAAGGGGATTTTTGTGTTTATTAATTGGGTAGTCATAAGGCCAATGTTCCACCTCCACCCCTTCATCTGGGGGAGGTTAGGGAATTCAGAAAGGAGATCAGAGTTCTGCTCTTTTACATTGAAAGGTGGCTAAGCATCTGATCAGGGCGGTTGTTGGATGTCCTACCAGTTGGCTGTGACGGACACAGACTCACAAAACCCAGAAGGGATTACACATCGGGATGTTTCAGGACCCAGTGGCTGCTGGGGAGAAGCACATCTGCTCGACCAGCTGCCCTGGTCGCTAGTGTAAAAATGGATCGAAGGATGACGTCTGGTTTGTCAGATAGGTAACTTCAAGAGGTTAAAAAAAAAAAACGTTGTCGAAGAGGCCACCTGGTCGTGAGACGTGTTCTTTTCATGTGACTGAACTTGAAAGGAGGAAACAAATGGGTAATAGAAGGGGTAGGGTTATCTGGCCGGTTATACTCGGCTTCTACTTTCCGGTCCCCTTTGACCGCGATGTGTGTTTCTGTACGTGGCCGCGGGCGGACGAGATGGCATGACGTCATTTCAACAGACGACAGCTGGTGGCGCGGCGGCTGGGGGTCGGGGCGGCGGGAGAAGTGAGGTCTGAGTGAACTGTGTCGGCCACGCTGCGAACGTCGATCGCAACATGCTTACGGAAAGCCATCCGCTCATTTAGCTAACGCATCTAATTTGCCGTTAGCTCCCTCCCCTGCCCTGAGAAAGGATGAGAGAGGGAGGGGGAAAGGGAGACAAGGACTCATTTGGCAGGTTGTAGATGAACCACAAGACGACGTCTGAGAGTCAATGAGCTCGCAGTGAACGGTATTAAAAATCCAACAGCGGTCAGAATCAATCATACAGGCCCTCCATATGTCAATTTGGAAATTGCTTCTGCATGGTGGCGGCGGCGGTGGGCTTGTCTCGCCATTGATTTTCCATTAAGGCCAAACATCACATTATAATATATTGAATTGAGCAGATCCCTACTAATGTGGCATACATTTAAATAGTGAGGATGCCTCATAAACGGAAGATAAAAGCCGGCTGGTTTATGCCTGAAGTTGGAGTCTCTCTAGTCCCGTTTTATTTTCAAAGCTCTTTCCTCTTTTGTTCCTGTGATTTTTCTTTGGTTGTATGCAAACAAAAGAAATAACTTCTATCGTATACATCATAGTCCACTATCGTTCATTCTCTCTGTATCATTCCGTTATCACCGCTTTGTTTTCACTTATAAATATGAAATGGAAACACTCCGTAGAATCATTTACATTTAGTTAAGCAAGTTTGGTGCTCGTTGCGCGTTTTGGCAAAAGGATCAATACAAGTGTAGTGTGTCCCTGGTGGTGGCGCTCCTCTTGAAAACAAAACGGACTGTTCGACAAGGCCAGAGCCCAAACTGTAGACTTTCTAATCTCGAGAAAGAGTGGAATTTAATCAGAGGACTTCGGGGAGGGCAGGTACGATGGAGGATTTTCTTCGATAGCAGCTGCCTCTATAAACATTCATCAGGCCCTATGCACCTCTCATACCTCCACAGTGGCTGCCAGGGGGCCCCGGAGTTCATCTCCCTTGGCCTCTGACCGCCATCTTGGCTTCTAATGATGCCTTTTCCCAGGTCACATGCAAAACAGAGCGTGGGGTCCAACTGGTTCCCAATGCTGAAAGAGAAAAAAAGGAAAAAGAAAGGAAAAACTAATTGCCCCTTCAGAACCTTTCCCTACACCCTTTCCAGTGGGGCCAGTATCGAAACAGATGGAACACATATCCTGCTAGATGTCCTCGACTGATTTTTATTTTCATTACCCGAGTCGTTTCAACCGGGGTCACCCTGCGCCACACACAACACGAGCTCGTGCTCCCCTGTCGCCTCCTCTTAACGCATGGGGGGAGAATAGAGCTGCATATCGGCACACTTCTCCCCCTCACACACTAACACACCCCCCCACCCCCCCTCCATCATTAGAAATTCATTATGACATCATTAAACCAATGAAATACAGCTTATTACAGTAGACCCCAGAGAAGGCTTCTATTTAAACACCTCGCTCCATCCGGAAAAAATAAAAAAAACAGCCCCCTCTCCCGACCTGTTTTAATTAGCCACCAAAGGAACATTGCTGTCATTTAAATGAACATGGCAATCAGTTTATTTGGCTGTTGCCATGATTAGCATAATTAGCCCGCACCTGTTAACCATCCATCAACAGTTTGGTAATTCTTCCGTCTGTGAGTGGAGAGCGGCGGAGGGAGGCAGGGAGGGAGGAAGGACGGAAGGAAGGAAGGAAGCTTTTTTTTATTCATTTAATGGCCGGGTTTGTTTGAAAATCGTCACCTTCCTAAAATAATAGCCCAAGTCATTGGGTTTTCAAAAAACTTGACCGGATGTAATAAGGGTGCACAAGATGCCCACTGCACAACAGGCATACTGTAATACCGGTCAAATTATGTTATGATTACTAATATTATGCTCGAGTGAGATTTTCATTGACAAAATTGCTCGCAAAATTGCGAGCTTAAATGCTAGCTTCAAAATGCCATCTTGAAAAGCTTGTAAAATTGAAGGTCACATTGTTTTTTGACTGAGGCCAAATAAAATGGCCGAAGTCACACTCGTTATACACAGACGTTACACTACATGGGTAGAATCACATGATCTGTTCAACTGAGGATGTTGGCGATTTTACCAGAGGTGGCCAGTATCACGAGGAGTTGATTTAGGCCAGAAAATAATTTGGGGGAAAAAAATGATGGAGGCCATTACTTTAGGAAGGTGACGATATGCAGACGCTGTTGCTCCAATCCATTTCCTATTGCACCTCAACAGCCTTGGCGGCATCAGCGACTGACTGACTCGCGGCGTGTCGCAGCCGCCCGAGCCCGCGCTCTCCAACTTGACAGTACAGCGTCACGGTGGATAGATTTTTATTTGTGCGCCGCATCTGAATGGAACTTAGTCCCCTCAATTTCAGCTCATTGTTTATGTGAACCAGCCGTCCCTTGGCAGCTGGTTCGGCTGACAGCAGGCCGGGGTTTTCAGCCAACCCACGGTGATGATTTGTATATGTATTTATGATTCTTTCCACTTAGTGGCCAAATTATCCCCCTATTTAATAGACAAATTGAAGTGGTGTTTTTTAAATAGCTGCAGTTAGTGAGCGACTGCATGCTCTTTGGATGAAATCCGATATATTTATGGCAGGAAATTGGGTCCGCATCGCAGCTCGTAATCAGTTTACTTAATATCGAGTACACAAAGCGCACCTTGAAACAGATGGAGAGCTGTAATCTGAGGGAAAACTCCCCAATCCCCCTGATTCGATTTGCACCAACTGCTCTCTTTTCTGCCACTTTTCTTCCCTCCTCTCCACCCCCCAACCTCCATCCATCTCTCCCCCTCCTCTCCTCCCTCTCCTGCCCTCCCCTACTCATTCATCTCTGCGAGTGTGTTGTGATAAGACTAAGCCAGCGGCGGGGCGAGCCACCATTGTGTCAGAGCGCCGTGATTGCCGTTGGTCGGCGGTGTTTGATTACCCTCCCTCTCTCTCTCTTCCTCTCTCTCTTTCCGCGCACACTGAACTCTGCTCCGTTCATTTCCTTCCTGCGTTCTGCAGGGTCTAAAAATAGCGAGTTGCTTAGCGAGACGCCCAGTGCTGCTAACATCTGGAACGTGCCTTAGCCACCGTTGGCCCCGCCAGCCCAGAATGCTGTTTGCTGGAGTTGGATTTAACCTCAGTCCGATGCCCGTGTGCTCATTTGTTTTGTGGACATGCAACAGTACATTAAACGGCCGCTGTATGTACTTAGCGTTCTTAGCTATTTTACAGAGTTATGGCTCAGTTCTGCACGTCGTAGTGAGGCCTGCCATGAATTATGAGAAATGCATGTATTATTTGATTCAGTGCTCTGGCATTTTGTGTCTTAGTGTAGTCCAAAAAGCTGCATATTGATGGTGTAAAACAAGCAACAAAAAAGAAATCCCATTTTGTCACTGTTGTTTCTCTCCCCTCTTTCCAATAATATGTTGGGCTTTTTGGACTACAGTTCCCGTCTGCTTTGTGGGACCAAAACAGGAAGTGCTATTTTTCTGCCCCTGCTGTCATTGAGTAACCGGGGCCTGTTTAGTCGCTCAGTCGTTTCACGTTTTGGAAAATACACACCGCGTGAAAGTCTCGTCGAATCAGCTCCTAGTGTTTTGCTCGTAAAAAGCCAGCGTTCTTTTTTTTAGTTTTTCATGGATAAAGGTGTGTGTTCCTGTTTTGACAAGACAAATTACACAAGGCGACTTGAACGATGGCCATTCATTGTGGATGATCACATGTTGGTATTGGTATTGATTCACCACTGTGGTTTTGGAATGGGGAAAAAAAGGCGATAGAAAAGGGTGGTGACTAATGCCTGTCAGACTCGGGGTGGAGAGACAGCAGTAAGTAATGGAGGGAGGTTCAAGAGTCAAGTGGCCGAGGGGTCACCCTGTCGGGTCAGCTTGTCCCCTTCCATTAGTGGCCTCGTCCTCGGCAGCGAGTCCTTTACTGTCGAGGGCGGGCAGTATTTTTTGTTGTTTTTTTTCAAGCTGTGACCCTCTACAGTTGCCTTGTTTTCGGATGTTGTTGGAGCTCCACTACCCAATTTCCTGGGACTTAAATCCTTATATTTCATGACCTTGAAGCGGGGAGTATTGTTTTTATCCGCTACCTGTGACATCTGCAGCGTACCTCCTAGTTATTTATACAGATATTCATTCCTCAAAACCCATGATCAGTCCGTCAGATATGATGACTTTGAGATTGAACCGTCTCACAGTTTCACCCATAGTGACAATGACAGTGTTCCGACATTGTGGCATTGCTACAGTCCCTGACATAAAGGATGTAGAGGACTCCTCCACCGCTGCACGTCGTAACCTCTGATCCAGCGCCGCAGACGGGGCTCCCCGAGGAGGGAATTTATATCCATAACCTCCTCTGAGAATCCACTCTGCTGCCTCGACCGCTTTGTGTCGTCTTCTTCTCTCCCTCTTACTTCACGCCTTGTCCATCAGCCCCTCTCTCCCCCTCCACAAACCAAAAATTATTTTATTTGCATAAAGCTTCCAAGACGCGATCAATAATTCATTCGAAATGCCACAGTGCTGATGATGACATGAATTATAAATGGGGGGCTTCCTCCCCCCCTGTCTGTGTTTGTTGGACCCCCTTCCATCTCTCCCTTCCACGCTCCCACGGCCTCATTATCCCTGCAGCTCGTTACCGTGACACCCGGGGATACAGGTGGTTGCCGAGCAATAGCTCGTCGTCCTGGATTCAGCCTGCGTTTGCGCTCGCGGGGCTCGGGGGGGAAGGGCGACTGTCGGGCGGGGAGGGGGTCCGCTAGAGTTCACAGTTCACACCTCCAGTGACAGCAGAGATGAGATGTGATGGAATTGTGCCACGAGTCACGCGAAAAACCGGCCGTGGCGCTGTGCGCTTTGCGTGACGGATGTAAAAACCCGAGGTCCAGGTGAACCAAAATGTCACTTTGAGGACATCTAAGACCCGACAGCTGTTCCTGCCCCGACTGCTGCATAGTTTGAGACACGAATGTCTCATTCTTTGGAAGCACGCCACAGTCAGAGAGGGAGGGAACAAGAGGGGGCGGTTCCTTATCATCGTATATATATTTCGTAACCCGTCTTTTTGACTTTTCTGCTCACAATTTTGAGAACCCGAGTCTTGATTGCGAGATCTCCAGCGCCTTACGCACCTGCGTCGTAATCACGATATGCAAATAAGGAATGGCAAAAAGTGTGAAGCCAGCTCGCATTTTCTTTTCTTCATGATTACATGGAAGAGGCCTCATAATTATTGAGGTTACGATATCATTTTCTGGTTCCATGTGATGCTCGGTCAAAATTACACCAAAAGATGTATACCAATTCTAGAAAACGCATCTCCCTCTTAGACAGAAATGAATCTGGAGTGAGATTTATCTCTGAGATATTGATATGTCTCCAGTTTTAGTTCCACTGTTGAAGCCGAAAAAAAGCGGTACCCTTCTAAAATCTGCAGAGACTCACAATAAGCTCTCCGTCTCTATTTCTTTTTCACTTTATTTTGGGAGCCTTTTTTCCTCTCTGGCAGCGTTGCAACAGTCATTTATATTGTATCCATCGGAGAAGAGAGAGACAGAAAAAAAGCAAGAAGTGATGAGCTGTATGAAAGACATTTATTGAACTTTTAACGCGGCGCGCGGCCTGAATCCTGTAGTGGAAATAATTGGCCTCTTTTGTTTTTGGGTGACAGCGAGTGTTACCGTGTGCCGGCAGACAGAATCTGATAGACGGCGACGTCGCGCTTTGGCCCAGTACCCGTGCTCAGCTGGGGAAGCTCTTCTTGTCTTTTTTGAAGTTCTCCCAGCACATTGGTTCGTACCGCCGGCTTCCCCGACGGGCTGCCGAGGTGCGATCACAACCCTCTCTCGCACGTTTTTGGATCGTGATCACTGGAGGGCGTGCCTGTGTTGTCGGGGAGGGGGGGGGTGCCGCCTTTGTAGCGCTGCGGGACTAAGGCGTGTGAGGGAGAGGGGAGGGATGAAGAGGAAGAGCCCCCGCGGAGCAGGAGTCTCTGAATTCCTTGTAGCCGGTGTGAGCTCTCATTATTTCTCCTCTCCCGGTTCCTCCCTCCGAGGCCCCACAGGCGTGGCTATGATGGACAGGTACGTTCTCCGAGGAATCACTGGCACGAATACAAAGAGGGGAATCACCAAAATAGGGGAGTTTGTCCTCAATCATTTCTTTTCTTTTTTTCCATTGCGCAGGGATTATGCTCCTCGCCCATGGAGCTGAAAGGCAAACCCACTTGGCTCAAATCATACATCATACTTCTTGTGCTCGCACACACACACACACACACACACACACACACACACACACACACACACACACACACACACACACGCTTGTCATGTGCATTTTCGGCGTAGACTCTGGATTATGTAAGAATATCCCATTTGCTCTCGAAAAGTGCCGATCACGTCCAAAACATGAATCTGGTGTTGTGTGGTAAACGGTGGCTGATATTCCCGGAGACATTTTCAACACGGATCACAGAATGTTGGAGTAGCTTTGCCGGATCATCGGAAAATAAGCTGCTTTGAAAAAAAAATGAAAAAAAAGGAGAAAAAAACATGATTAAATCACGAGAGTTTCCAAATAAGCGATGTGTCACGTAAAAAGAATCCTCTGTGTTTGTTGACAAGAGGAGCTTCGCTGGCAAAATACTGCGGGTAAAAAAAATAAACACAAAACCAGATTGCATTGCTCTCTGAGTTAAGTCAGAAAATTGTCCTTTTTCTTTCTTTCGTAGAACACTGTCAACATTGGTATTAAGTGGAAAGATCCGACAGATTTGTCGTATTAAATGCTCCGCCAGTTCGATGCATCCTGCAAATGTTAATGGGCCATGTGTCCATGGACATCCGCGAATCATTGGGGGGTTTGGCTTTAGATTCTAGGGGGTCTCAGCTGCGTGAACGTGTGCAATGTTTCTGTTTGAATATGTCAGGAGGCCGAGCATCCCGTAAACATTACTTCCCGACAGCATGTGACATATGCTGATAATGCTTTGTCTACAGTATGTCACGGGAAAAAGGCAATGAGATCACAGGCACCTGGTGTTTCAGGACTTTATGGCATGTGGAATAAAGTCTGTGGTGCATATTGGCCACCCTGGTTTCTCCCAACATAAACCACCGTGTTCTGAACTGACACCAGACACCTTACACATGACAAACAGTAGCGGTAACGAGAGTATTTTTGAAACATAAAACAGGAAGCTTAACCTACTACTAAAGTACTGGACATTTGGCAGGCATGATGGGAAATGTAGGCCGTCCCCTGGCACTGCATTACCAGCTTAAGCCGATGACCTTTTAGCCTTGCAGCTAGCAGACCACCAGCTGCAAAAACACTGACCTCCGACCTCTGGGGACAAAAGTGTATATGTGGCCGTTCATGGGATCAATAGGGTATCAGAAGCAACCCGAGTCTCACAACTTCACTCCATGCGATTTAAACTGCAGACGTCCATCCAGAGTGAAAAGCTGCCAAACGCTGAACAAAGATGGTATTTTGATAATTACAAAAATGAGGGATTATCACCTGCGCTGACCAAAAATGACTGTGGTCCATTACACGAGACCTCAGTGGGGGAAATAACCACTCAACCCAATAGGAGCATCGACATCTCTGTCTATGGCCCGCCATTAAGTTTGTCATTGCTTTTGACACGGTCCAGTCCATCAACAGGAGCGCATTAAAGCGTTAGATGGCAACGGGGAGAGACACACACACACACACACACACGCATACGTGCACTTTTCACACTGGCGGCTGCAGGGCCATAAAGTCGCCGGCGGAGCCATTGCTCTCTGATTCCTCCCATCAAAGAGCTGTAAAATGGAAATGAGACTGAATGGATGACATGGTCCCTCATTACCCGCGGCGGGCATTATAAAAAGTTGTAGTAACACGTTTGACTCGACTTGATGGCGACTGATAGCGGTAAGACGCAAGTGCAGCCCACTTCCCTTTTCTCAGAGTCTCCTCCTCTTCCTCCCGCTGCTCCTGCTGTGCCATACCTTCCTCTGCCAGACCCTGCAAAGCACGCTCCACATATTCCCCCTCCACCACATAGTCTCACTATTCTTTCTCACCTGTGGTCCCTTTCACCTCGGGATTATTGTGTCTTTACCCGTGTCTTGCGACTTGTGTTCAGCAGGGCGCATGGGTGATTTGATACAGCCGATAAATAAATAAATCAAAAAAGCTAGCAGCTCCTTATTGTGTGGTGTTGGGGAGCTCGCCAGGTGTTACACCCCCCCCCCTCCCCCCCGCCCCCTGCAGTGGCCAGTAAACTGATGCTCTCCTCCATGCCTCTTTTCATTTATCTCCCTGCAGGTGACTCACAGCAGGTAGTAATGATGCACAGCCCAAATGTGGCCAATAGGGTGGACTGTCTGATGTGTAGGTAAAGGCGAAACCACTTTTACCTTTTCAGGGAATACCAAGCTATATTTATGAGTATCTGGAGCATGAACATGAAACAATAGTATGAATTGCCGCATTTTTTCATGCTGGGTTTCGAGAGACGCTATTGTGCCCAAAAATGTAAAATGCAGCGAGAGAAGAATGAAGAAACGTGAGGGAAATGTAGCGTTCCACAGGTCAGAAAGCTAATGTTATAAGAATGTTCAAGGTTACCTGTCTGACACAGTTTACAGCAAACGTCATTGGAAATGATTATAATCAGTGTTTTTTCCACCCAGAGGAATTCATGAATCCTTGAGATTCAAACCAAGATATTCAACAGTTATTTTCCTTTTATTTTGTAATGAAAACGGGGACCCGGTCATAAAAAACATTGCTCCATGATGCTTTTATTTCATTTATTTATTTATATATATATATATATATATATATATATATATATATATATATATATATATATATATATATATATATATATATATATAACAGTGCCAATAATTCACATATTTTCACAATAATTCACATATTTCCTCTCTGTTTCCTCCATGTTTCCTCTGTCAAGCATCTGCGTTTTCGTGTGCTACATTATATCGCCCAGCATGAGTATTGATTGGACTCTATTAATAGATTGGTAGAACTCAGTTCACCCAAATTAATATTCTGATCCATAAAAAGTGCTCAACCCTTTTGATAGAAGAGTTCACAGCAGTTTTTTTAATAAACATGGTAAGGAAATGGGGGGTACAATTATGATCCCTATAAATCAAATAGCGTACCTGAATCCAACGGCATACTGACACAAAGAGGACGTGTTTGAAGACGGAATGGGCGTCTTCAAGAGGCCGAGAGAGAGAGAGAGAGAGAGAGAGAGCGAGAGCGAGAGACCGTTTCTGACATCTTCTCCCACCTCTGACTTAGTGAGGCCGCCTGCAGAGCACAATGCTTGCTGTTGCCTCGCCCACACGCTGCGCTCCGTCTGCCTCGGCTGCAATTACCGCTGGAGCGAGTGCCCACCGCTACCTGCTCATCATCCCGGAGCCGGGGAACCCGGACCTGGACAAAGCACACACGGCGGCTCCTGCCAGAGACTGCATTATGGAGATTAGGGTGAGAGATTGACAAAGAGGCAGAGGGAGGAGGTGGAGGAAGTCAGGCTCGTCAAGAGCGGGCGAGGCCTCCGGGAGGGGGAAATTAGTTTGCTCCTGGATGCTCCCGCGGGGCTCTAGGAGAAGGGGAGAGAACGACAGGGGGATTAAGAGAGGAGAGGTGGAGGAAAACAAGACGGCGGGCGGGGAGCAGGCTAATCTCGCTTCGTCAGGTGTCCGTCTTGTCCAGCTCGCAGAGGTCTGAAGCAGTAATGACACAATCGGAAACTCATTCAACAACAATTCTGGTAATTGCGTACGGCGTCTGTCAAGCAAATGAATATAAATCCTCTTCAGATGACAGGATGTGCTGCTTTTCTCTGTTTTACAATATGAATTGCGAATATTTTGAATTTTAAGATGCCGTATTTGGCTCAGAAAACTTCCGATCTACATTTTTCACGAATAATTGGACACTTTATGGACCAAATCATTGATAGTTTAGTTGGAAAATGACATTATAGTTAAAATGTGTTACTTTATACATATTTATATACACCGTTTGTGTTTCTGCCCCTATTCAAACCAACTTGTGTGTGCCGAGGTCACTCAAAGAAACCTGGCTATGCAGGATTAAGACGGACACACAGAGAGAGAGGTGAAGTGGGAGAACACAAAGAACCCAGGCTGACGGCGAGTGAATAAAACACTGCCAGACAGAGGTCAAGAGGTCAAGAGGTCAAGTGTTTAAGGGCGTTAGCGGGGAGAAAATACTGTAACAAAGTTTGAGGTGGCGAACCAAGAGACGGGAACAGACCAGCTGATTGCGGACGATTAAAATAAGGGCACGAGACGGAAAGATGAAATCACGTCGGACGATGTAATGGAGATGAAGAAATAGACGGGAGAGAACGAGAAGTGACGGCGCCGCCAGTATTGTGGGAGTGCCATGCTTTTTTCTCACTCAGCTGGTCACCTCAGTGCCCCTTTGTGAAGGAGAGGGGTTTAGGTGTAGACAATAGCGGAGAGTGCCAGACTGGGCCTGTATGGTAACAGCACGGTAACATCAATAATCCCCTCAGTCAGTTTCACACGCGTCTTTATGTACCGCATTCATATTTCTGTTTATGTTTCAAGGGCTCAAGATAAAAATGGGAAGGAAACACAAAAAGTCTTTTAAATAATCTCTCCTTTCTATGCTGCAGTTGTACTAATTTGGGTCTTTGCAAACCCGCAAATGCAAACAATGTAAGAAGGGGAAACAATATGTGCAAGCTTAACTATTCATAGGTCGTCGACAGATGCAACCTGTGATGATGGGGGTTTGCGAGGAGGCATTAGGGCTCCAGTTACCCATTATCTTTTACTGTCTAGTCGTTTTTTTTAATTAACTATGCGCTCTATAAACCCCCCCAAATAAACTTAAGTGCCCGTAACAGTCTCTCCGAGTCCAAGGTTGCAGTTTTAGATCATTTATTTTGCCCGGCAACCAGTTGAAAACCATAAAAGATCCTCATCTTCCAATATGTAACAGAGCGGCAGCAAGTTCTCATGAAAACGCGTTTACATAAATACTTTCAAACTGACTTGTCGACTACCGAAAAAACTTGGGTTACAAGCCGCTACAACCTTCGGTGGTTTGTGTCCGCTAGCTCCCCGCTGTAGTCAGCTAGCGTTGCTGCTAGCTCTCCGCTAGCGCTGCTGTTAGCTTTCCCGCTAGCACAAAGGTAGGGGGCCCAGCCCCAGCTCGACGCCCGACTCAGGTAGCGGGAACATGGCCAGTAGCAGCAGCAGCAGCGGGGAGCTAGCAGCAACGCTAGCTTGCTTCAGCGGGTACACACACCCAAGGCAGGAGCAGCTCGTAACCTGACATTCACGGTAATTGTTTAAGCTCCAGTAAATGTCCCCCCCTCCCATGATACAGTACAAGCGCTTCATCAGGTGCAACTCTGTCGTCACACCTCTTGTACCGTGTTGAGCTGTGCACAACATTAAAGGCCAAAATGGAAGTAGCCGTCGACCGACACCTGCAACACTGCTCCAGTATGAACTAGAGTGTTTTGAGATGTCCAACACACTCTTTGCACTCAAACCACATGCACACACACGCACACAGACACACACACAGTGGAGACTTTGTCAGGCAGCCGGCCTGGTCATGCCTCCCGGTACGGCATGTTTCCACCCGGCCTAGAACAGTGTGGCCGTTGTGTGCGTGCGGCTGCAGCATTGTGCGGACGCACAACTTGCAGCCCAGTGGTCACACTGGGTCGTATTCTTCACAGCGGGATGGCTGTGGACTGCCACTGAGCATAGTTCACTGCCAATGAAAGGGCTGTGTTCCAAAAAACCTGTTCTGCGCCGCTGGAGTAGAAAGACTCAGTTTCACTCCGAAAAAGACAAATATGTCAGAGAAGCAAAGTCTCCAGCATGTCTGCTGCTATCTTATTTTGTTTTGACGGACTTGTTGTTGTCGTTTGAGATGTTTCTTTGCTGCGTTTTTCCGCCGCGGGGACAGAAACCGGGTCCACCGTCTAAAACCTGGATGTTTATAGTGCGAGAGGGAAACAAAGGAAAACTTTGCTCGTCTCCCAGCAGCAGTGTGGGCACATTATACAGCAACTAAAGGAACTATAGACCGTCCCTGAAGCCAAGTCTTTGCCACACACACACACACACACTTTTTTCTAGAAAGAGAGCCGGCTGCTGTGCTGCACTGTTCTGCTGACGGTTTAATATATCACCTCGTCCTTCTGGCTTTTCCAATATCACTTGGTTCTTATTGTTTTCAGAAGGGTTTTCTGAGTTCATTCGGCGCCGCACTGAGAGATGTTTAACGGCATCTGAAACGCCCCGGATCAGCCTTTTCTTTTTTTTTCTTTTCTCACTTCTTCTTCATTGTAAGCTATTGTGTGTTGAGCCTGGCTCCCAAAAAAAATAAATCACTCGAGTGCAGAAAGTCTCAAGAGGAGAATGAGGAAATCTCTCTCTCTCTCTCTCTCTCTCTCTCTCTCTCTCTCGCTCTCTCTCTCTCTCTCTCTCTCTCTCTCTCTCTCTCTCTCTCTCTCTCTCTCTCTCTCTCTCTCTCTCATTGATCCTGCACCCTGGGTGTCCGCACTGCCCTGAAGTTGCAGACAGAGTTGGGGAGGCAAAGGGTTGACACTGTGGCTCATCAACACAATCCACACACACACACACACACACACACACACACACACACACACACACACACACACACACACACACAGAAGCTCAAAACACATGGAGACATACTGTATCAGCATTAGTTCATTAGTTGCATTCACATGTTCATATACACATTCCTTCTCTGACCTTTCGCCGCTCTTCACGGGTCTTCATTTTTTTTCAAGTGACTCAGTTGAAGAGGGTATTGTGTATTTGGCCTGGAGAGAGAGAGAAAGAGAGAGAGAGAGAGAGAGAGAGAGAGAGAGAGAGAGAGAGAGAGAGAGAGAGAGAGAGAGAGAGAGAGAGAGAGAGAGAGAGAGAGAGAGAGAGTGTGTGTGTGTGTGTGTGTTATGAGTGTGTGACTTAATGGCCAGGAAGGGGCTCTTTTGTCCAGTATGAGTCGGCAGCACTGCTGCATAGTGAGCTCATAGACACAGTAACAAGGAGTTGAATGATTTGCTCTCAGACACCCTGCGGCAGCTTTGTAAGAGGAAGCTGAAATAAAAGCAGGATTAACAATGATGCTATATACTGGCTCAAATAACTCCATCTAGACAACGTACCACTTTATTTTATTTCATTCTTTTTTTCTTTTAACAAAACAAAGTGCAAGAAAAAACCTTGAATCTGCATTTTTCAGTTGATGCATTCAAAGGCTGAATCTTCCTCCTGACTTGATGACTTTTTTTCCCCCTTTTGCACCGTCGTGAGATAGCATTTAGCGTGGACGTTAGCGTGCACAAACACCACTAAGACCATGTTAGCGTGTAAATAAGCGAGAACAAAAGCCCAGCGTTCTCCGGGTCCTGCGTCGTCTCGGCGTTCGTGCCCACCAGCCCTTTGAACGCGCGTTGGCTCGTAAACAAAAGCGTTTGCAGCGCTCGACATGAACATTTTTATTTGCCGGCAAACAGCCGCTGGCGTACCTTTGTGCTGCTTTGCACTTTGAAGTAAAATGCAGTGATATTTCACCACGCCGAGGCAACACACAGAGGGAAGTAACGAGATGCACGTGCTCTCAAAGTCCTAACGTCTGAGCAGCCCTCCCTCCCTACTCTGTCTTTCAAGGACAAAAAGGATGGACGACAGTTTGGGTATGAAAATGCCGATGAGTCATTCACAGCTGATGTTCGTCCAAGGCCGTATTTACTGTGTCCTCCGCATCATTAGACGTTGCTCCAATGTCTTCATGCAGGTTGGATGGGCAGGGGGGGGGGGCGACGGGGTCAGCTAAGCTGAGATGATCCGCCGGCCTGGAGGAGAGGCTGCAGGGGTCAAAAGGTCAGGACACGCTGCAGCTTCACACGTGTAGGGTGCCGGTTTTTGGAGGGAGCTCAGGCCGAGCGTCTCGGCGCCCCACGCGTGACCTCGACGCACTTGCTGTGTCACCTGCAGGCCGATGCTTTTTGATACGGATGCAAAAACAATTGGATACCTTATTGTTTGTTTTGCATTTGATATATTTGCGTCAGAAAGCTGCTGGTTACAACGGACCCGCTGTGACTCCTGCGCATCGGATCCATCCCAAAAATGTTTCCATCAACATCATTTTTACAAAAGAAATATCACATTTAAGGAATCCTTCTCAAGAATGAGTCTAAAGATCAATTACTTTATTTGTAATGTTGGTTTTATCATCTGTACTTTCACACAGAACGTAAAAATGTGCATAAAACGTCATGAAGTAACGTGTCACAGCTCTTTCATCGAAACGACCTCAAGCTTTCATAAAGTCTTTGGCTCTTCTGTCTTCACCATGACTCATCGGCCGGCACCGAGCACATTTCAATAATATACAAGCTATATTGGTGTATTGGTTGATCTGTGTGCGAGCGTGTTCTCCAGATCATGACGGAGAGCTGCCAGTCACAGGAAAGGACTCTCGTTGTTGTTGTTGTTGATCTCCCTCCCCGAGAAGCGTATACCGCAATCTGATTGCAGTTTCTAAAAATTCCTTTTGAAAAATCCATTGCAGAGATGAAAAGTCGTTTGGCATTGATATGAGAAAAGAAAAAAAAAGCGCATTCTTACGCCTGTTTTGCAGGCGCATGTTTCGATGTGAGGGATGAGTCAGTCAGGGTTGTGATCATTTTTCACTTTGTGGAGGGAGGGGGCGGGAGTTTAAAATGAAAGAACTCAATTACTGCATCCTGCACCAAGTGGAGGGAGTTGGGACACTATTTATCATGCCACAGGGATGGATACACCACATGAGCAACGCCCTGGCTTCATTTTGGGTTTGCATATATTCCACCCGAGCTCTTCAAGTGGTATTATAAATCCATGTGATGTAGTGATACTTCCCCTGCCGCTATATAATCTACTATACACAGCAACTTGAGATTGGCAACAAATTGATCAAACACCCAAACTGAGGCACATATTAAATCGTGAAATACGTTAACCTTAAACCCCTCCCCATCACTCAGCGCGGGTGTAATTATGACAGTGTTTCAGCACAGGGAAAATGGATTAGTTACATTTGCATGCTGATACGTTGTAGAGTCATGATGTTCATAATGTCAGTTGCTATCAAGCTGTCGCGGGCTGATCGCTGGGAGCGGTTCTCTCTCTCTCCCCCTCTCTCCCTCCCTCCTCTCTCTCTCTCTCTCTCTCTCTCTCTCTCTCTCTCTCTCTCTCTCTCTCTCTCTCTCTCTCTCTCTCTGTAAGGATGTTGGGTGCAGCGCCGCAATGCCTCGGTGACAGTGACGAGAGGCGAGGAGACAGCGCGCGTCTCCGACCGCCACCGATTCACATTTGCAACTTCCCCGACTCCTTCTCTCCTCTTTTTTTTTTTTCTTCTTCTTTTTTTTCTCCACCTCTCCATCTCTCTTCACCCCCGGCTCCTGACCTTAATAGCAGCCTCCCGCTCCCGTGTGACTGGGAGATGTATAAGCCAATAAACACGGCACCCAATCCCCGTGGCTGGGACCCACAGACACACACACACACACACACACACACACACACAGAGTCACTACTAAACACACACGTTTCTCGCACAAACATCGCTGATTAAGCTGACGTCCCAGGGCTTTTTTAGCGTAGTGTACATGTGATCGCGTGCGAAAGGGCCGCACAGGAGGACAGTCGATGTTCAGGGGCAGCTTATTTTCAGTTCAGTCCTTAGGGCTTTTTTTTTTTTTAACTCTGAGCTCAACAGGGTGTCACGTTTGCCTCATTTGCTCGCAAGCAAGTAGGACTTGCTATTTAAACAATAGCCCCCCCCCCCCCCCCCCGCTCCCCCTTCTCTTGTTCGAGAACATTCTTAACCTTCTAGAGCCCTCCGCCATCTCGCTCCATTTCAAGGCCAACCGTTTCTCACAGCTTGTCGGAGCCTTTCTGTCATCATCCGGGGCATCTTCATGCCCCAGCTGCAGCTCTTTAATGAGTTATCCTTTCTCTTCTCTGTTGCTCGTGTGCGGTCTACTTTAGTGGCCCATTTTCCTCCACGTCTCTGGTTTTTGAAGGAAAAAAAGAAAGGAGAAAAAAAAAATAAAGCCACAAGGATGTGGAAGCTGATTTAGAGAAACCAAACAGACCAACAGCAACATGAATTCAAAGGTTGCAGTGGATGATCCCAGCAGGTGCACACGCTTCATCGTGTCATGGCCGCTCCACCAGAACGACACTAATGTCCGGATAAAGTCAAATCTGAGATTGTTTCTGTTTATTTTTAAACGCATAATGCATGTTAGACAATGATTGGTGAAAATATAATTTTCACCATGTTTGAGCAGCCCTGAAATGATGGCTTCATTGATGCCCTGGAGCCATCCTGGGCTTAACCCCTCCTCTAACACTATCAATTGGAAAGTTTGGAAGAACGCTCCTTAGATTGCCGTGGTTTACCGAGCCTCCAGCGGACACGCCCCCCCCACAGCATTTTTCTGTGTTACGGGAAAACCTCAGAGCGTATATTTATTCCTGCTTTACCGAGACTTTCATGTCTGATTTCCCACCAAATGTCACTCACCCTCAGCTTAATGTCATCCGGCCGGTGGAGGAGCAGGGCAGGATGCAAAAGCAGAGACGAGATGAGACGAGATGGGTGGGGAAGTGAAGGGGGGGGGGGGGAGGGAACCAAAAGAACCCACATCCTCTGTGCGTCTGAGACGGAACACTTGTATGTGTGTCAGAGGGAATCAAGCGCCGCACCCTCGGATGAGGTCTCCGGTGGGTTGTTTCTTGACACAAATGAATTCCAAATCAACAAAAAAAAGAAGAAAAAAAAAAAAGCTTTGGGTTGTCTTCTGAAGATGCTGGTTGTGGCGGGGGGCATGTTCACTCTGTGGCTTTTTGTCTTTTCCTTTCTGACAACACACGTCTGATGGTGAACGGGGAGACCGAAAAACAACCAACAACCTTTTTTACGAGGCCCGAAAAAACACAAGATTGCGGCAGCTTCTTTGCAACAAATCGGCGAGTCCACTTCAACAGTGTTGTGTCAATGCGTTCCCCACTGGAAAGCGTAAACACCCTCTTATCTGCAATGCTGACACGGCACTGTCGGTGGCAGCTCTAAATCCACTGCGCTCTGAAACCGCAAACAATAAAAGAAAGAGAAAATGCCACAGTGGGACGTTGGTTATACGAGCTACAAAAAAAAAAGGGAGCAGCACAAGTGTGTGAAACGGGGCGAGAAAAGCGGAGATATCTCAACGCTGCAGTAATCATCAGACGCATTATTAAAAACCTGCCCTGCTTAATTTTCCACTAATCCGGCCTGAATTGGCCAGGTACACTGGGGGATTGATTTGTCGGGCCTGGGAGCTGTCCCATAAATTGCAATGCTAATGTCGGGGCTGAGCGGGCTTCTGTCCCTGATAAAGGCAGATTTAATGGAGATATTTCACATAGAATCATTTATCAGCGGCTGACAGGCACGCAGCAAGACTTTAAAGTGCAACAACCCCCCACACCCCCAAAAAAAACGACACAAGCACCTTGATTGGCGTGGGCCACATCCTCCATGTCAGTGCTTGATCCATGACGATACAACTTTATCTGCCCCGCAGCAGATTCATTTGTTCACTCAGTTTGTTGTGAAATTAGACAAAAATGTAAAAAAAAAGGGATTTAAAAAAAAAAAAAAGAAAGAAGAAAAGAAGCCAGAGCATATTTGGATCAGGGTGGATCAGAGCTCATTTTTGGCAATAGTGGTCCGTGACTGTGGACAGACAGGCTCTGAGATTTAGTTTTTATAATGCGAGAGGGGATTCATCTGAAGCAAGTCATAGATCACTGATAGAATCTGACAGTACAATACAAATAGGACCGTAGCCGAGCACAGAGAGGCATTGTTATGCACGGGGCACGCGTGTGCACTCATGTCGGGGCAGTAATAGTCTTCTCAGCGAAGCAATGCAATTTGTAATCCGGTTGTCTATTGTTCTTTTCGTTTTTTTCTTTTGTTTTTGGGGAGCGGGGTGGGGGAGGTATCCATATTGACTTGTACAAGAGCGATGTTGTAGCTTTTTTCTTTTCCTGAAATGCTAAGAGTTTAAACAGTGGTCTAGCAGAAGCAGCAGTTACATATTGTGACCCCCGGCTCCACGAGTGCACTCGAGCCTCGCTGGTCGCTCTAGAAGAAATTGCGCGTCACCAGCGTTCATTTTGGATCCCGATATTGGCTTATTTTACGTTTTCAGATTCAAACCTATATTAGCTTTCATTATATTTGTTTTGCCACCAGACAAACTAAACATAATACATTTTCCTCTACTTTTCCACCAGTAAAACTGTGGTGATTCCTGTGTTTCGAGTCCGCGACTGTTGCCGTCTTTGTTGTGCACGGTCACCGTGGTTACACGTAGTTTAAGGTTTGTGGAAAAGGCACCGTTTCCTCGTTCCCATACACGGTTTCCACGTTGCTCTGTCCGACAGCGGAGACCTATTGCAGGGTTTGGATGGTGAATTTCCAAAACATCGATTACTTCAACTGTGGCACATCTCGACTGCCACCAATGAGAGTGGCTACGAATGTCTTCAATAAGGCAGGTACAGGTTTTGATGCATGCACTTAAGCTGCGATTGTAAATCTACCACATAAAAATAATCAATGTGCCAAAGCTAGATGGATTTAACCTCTCACTGCGACTGAACCCAGATTTACTTCCTCGAAAGAAAATAGAGGAAGCATCCTAAACCATCTAACTAAGAAAGAAACAATGAAGTGATTTATTTATAGGTAGTTAGCCTATAATACATAAAGTCCCAGCGTAATACCCGCAGCATATTTAATGAAACTTTTCTCCAAATATGATAAATAGGCTCCCATGGCAATAGCATATTACAGAATCTATTTAGAAAAGTGTGATCTGGTTAAAGTCATTTTTTAACAATACAACAATCTGTCTGAAAGCCAAAATTGCTCAGAGCCCCCTTTTAAATTCATCAGTCTGGGGTACAAAGGGCAAAGGTTAGATGACAGTCTCAAAGGTAGACCCATGAATGGACTGCAGTCAGGCCTGAGGATGTCTTTGTTGTCCTCATTATGATCTCACCTGACCACAGCTGCCATGTTCTTCTTTGTTCATCACATCTGTCTGTTAATACTGCTCCCAGGGGACATGACTACTCCATGTCTCTCTCTCTCTCTCCATCTCCTCTCTGCCTCGATCTCCCTCCTTTGTTCACCATCCCCCACTCCATCCCTTCCTGGAACTGGTGATTTAATGAAGAGCTCGGTCACCATGAATGGCCTTTCCCATCATCGGCGTCCTCCGTTTTTGTATGCGTGCTTGCTTGTGTGTGTGTGTGTGTGTGTGTGTGTGTGTGTTAATATCTGGTCAGATATGATCCAGCAAGCTGCAACACATTTCCTGTTCTTACACTTGCTGTTGTTGTGTAGTAAAGCTTTGGTTTTGTCCGTGAGACTGAAGGCTCATTAGAAGAAAATCCACAAACTTATCCTCAGCTTGTTTCCCTCTTCCTCTTTTAGAGGACACTAAAGTTAAGACATCAATAGCTTTCATATTTACAGCACTATATCTAGGAGTGCTAATTCACCCCCACACATAAATAGTCCTTTAATCAGTTAAGCTGTTCAACAGCGGGCTTTTTTTTTGCTTAACAAAGCTAACAGGACCGAGGTCACCTCGCTTTCCCCTCCTCGGTCTCCTCTCCTGTGTGTGTTCTTTGAAACTGGTGGTGGGGATTTGGCTATCCCGCTGTCAAGGTAAATGCCCTGTAATTGGCCTTCTAATTCTGTGGGATAATGAGACGGGAAGCGAATGGCAAAGGCCACGCCGCTGTATTTACCTGCAGCAGCAGACAATTAGCACACATAATGCTAATCACAGGCTGGCAGGTGGGCCTTTTTTAATGAGCCTAAAAAGGATTAGTTCTCAATTTCTACTGCCGCGGTGTGAGTAAGGTACAAACGATACTTATTAGTTAATCTCACGTTTTTGAAAAGCCTTCTTTCTCCCCGCGAGTTCGGAGCTCGATAGTTATTTCAATGAATTACTTTATTTCTATATTTCTTTGTAAAGTGTTCTTTAATATGTGTCGTTATGACCACGTTAAATGCTAACGTCATCATGCTAACATGCTCACAATGACAATACTACCATGCTGACGTTTAGCAGGTCTCTTTGTTTGGCATGATAGCATGCTAGCATCCGCTAACTAGCACTAAAGTACAGCTGAGGATGATGGAAATGACTTTAGTTTTGCATATATCAACCAAAGGACCGGACAAATTAATATCCAACCAGATGATGATGATGGATGAAAAGTCAGAGGGTCACTTGATATTACAATTCATCCTCAGGGTAACATGATTGTCTGCACCAAATCTCATGGACCGTACAACAGGAAGGTGGGGCTTTAGATGCATTTCCTAGGGAGCATGTATGTGTGTACAAAATGTCAAAACAATTGATCCAATACTTGTTAAGATATTTACAGTGCCAGTGATTTCAATGACACTGGCATTCAAAGAGCCAAGCAGCTCGTGTGGCGACCCCTCCCAACCCCTACAAAAAAAAACCAACGTACATTTGGATATTAATCACATATGTGTGCTTATTCCCTGAATCCTTGACTTTTAGACCCCAACACACCAGAAATAGACACCCTTTGCACCGCGCTGCCAGTCTTTCTCCACAGTGCAGAGACCTTTAGGGATCTCCACTGCCACCCGACCTCAGCGGGTGCAAGTCCCCGAGGTCGGCGAAGACGAGCGCCGATTAAAGTGCGACCCTCCCGAGGGTTGACAGCAAGCTGACAGATACGTCAGCGAACCCCTCCCACCCCCCCTTTTAAATTGCCAGTTACAGATCCTAATTTAGCTGTCTCAAACATGTCCGACAACTCGTCAGCCGAGGATCCCTCTCAGGTCCTCGGCTCCAAAGGAAGGTGAGAGACGGGTTGCGGGGTTTGTTTTTTTGGAGGAGGTCTCACTGCAGTCCAAAGCTGAGAGGAGGAGACTTCTCCCAGAGAGGTGGAGGCAGCAGCGGGGTCTGTCAGGCTCGTTTTCACCAGCGGAGGCAAGAGGACGGCCGAGGGAAGTGACAGACGTCTTCTTGTTGTTCTGCCCTCTGGACAACATGCTCCTTCCGACGAGACTCCCCCGTACAGCGCTCACAGTTTCGCAGAGACACACGCTCGTGTGCATGCAGTGATGCGCAGATGCGTGCACTTGCATGTTCAACACAAGGGCATGCGGGCGCTTGGATGCACATGTTCGGTCTGGTTCAGTCAGACAAAAGGAAAAAATGCATGGAAACGATCCTATTTATTTTCATGCTGTCTCACTCTCTCAGTGTGTGTGTGTGTGTGTGTGTGTGTGTGTGTGTTGTGTGTCTTTTCCTTCAGCTGTGCATGTGTCTAGTGATTCCAGACGGATAATCTGGGACGTTCCCTGCAATCCTACAAACAGGCGAATGACACTCGAGTGAAATTGTCACGTTCTCTTAAGATCCCCCTACGTTTGAAAGAAGTGTTTTCTTTTATCCACATAACTTCGAAAACGCACAGAATCTGCAGCCTTATTATCCCAATAACAACTCTGTTAAACATAAATATGACTTTGTATATGCAATGGAAATGGAAAACTGTAGTTCAGCTTAATTTGTTTGATAATTATGTAGATGATATATAATAAGCAGAATGCATTTCTCCTAATAATCTGATATTTCATACACCAAAGTAGTGAGTGAAGCTTGTTAGTTAGGCAGAACCCTGAGCTCCCACAATTTGAACTACAATTAGTACAGTTATAATTAAAAAAAACAATCATATTTTGGGATTTCATCAGTGTTGCTATGAAAGCTTCCAGCAAAAAAAATGTAAAAAAAAGTTTTTTCACCCATTTTTTTGGCTTCCACATCCTGTCAACCCAAACGTGTCCTGAACTCCCGCTGGGATGGATGTGCGTGTGACACACTTCATGATGTCACATCAAACAGGTTTGCAGTTTCGGGCCGAGGCGTCTTCAAACCCTCTTTTCTCTTCCAGAGACGCGTCTACTTCTCGGTGGGCTTCGGGAGCCATGTTTATTAAGTCCATCACTTAAATACTGATTAGATTGTGCACCCTGGGATCTTCGAGATTACGAGGACACGGAGCCGGGCCTCCAGTCTGCGTGCGTGCGCATGAATGAATTTGCGTCGGCTCTTTATTTGTTGGTACCGCGTGTGAGATTGTGATTTGCGATGCCCCAGAGGATGAATAGAAATATCTCCCCGTGAAGTAATAACCTCGGGCTTAAGCGCGACACAGTGGCCACATTTGTTTTCGTTTATTTTATTTATATATTTCCTTCGTCCCCGAGAGAAGGAGCCGTTGTCTGTGCAGGACCATAAAGTGGAAATCAATGGCAGGCTGTAATTCGCAGCCCCAAGAAACGACCCCGCTCCGATCAATCCTCTTTGTTGCGGTCGAGACGTGTCGTCGAGACGATCCGAGGAGAAGTCGCCACCGGATGGAGGTTTTAGTCTATTTTTTCTCCTCTCTTTTTAACGTTAATATCGCAGCTCCTGATTGTTTAACACCCTTCTTAAGATGTGTTGGAAAACTCATTCGTAATGCGTGGACATTTTTCTCATAGCAGATAAAATGAACAGAAGAGCAAACTTGTGCGGCTTTTTCTTGGAGCCGCGGCGTTCATGCTGCGCAGGGAGACCGGGGGAAACCATGACGCCATGTTTCCCTTGAAGGCGTCGTGTGGAGGCAGCTGTACCAGTACATCGCATGTTCTACTCTCATCCCCTATATTTAGGGCTCAAGCCATTTTGACGGTATTTCCTTGAGCTAAAGTTCTTTATTTAGCATGGCTCATTGAGCAATGCTCTTGTGTTCAATGATGAAAACACACAAAAAGAAACCATGCAAGCATGTTCATGTTCTCCAAACTAAGTCATCAAAATAGTAAAACCATTAAATGATCTTTGCTCATATTTGATTGTTTCAACAAATCAACGTAAAGCGGTGTATCTTGGAAGTGGAACTCTTCGTGTCCCATTGGATCTCCGTTCCTCCAGACCCTTCCGTAAATCTCTGTTTCATCAAGGTTTCTTCGCTCAGGCCCTCGTTCATGTCTGGGAACAAACTGTGTGACCCCCACTCAGGAAACGTCCTTGTCATGGAGTACAGAGTTCAACCCTCACTTGGCCCGCTATCTCAGAGGAAACGAGCCGACGCAGTGTATACAGGCTGTAGGATCTCCCAGCGTCATCCTTCATCCTGTCTTCTCCCAGAGGCCTTAATGTGCCGTCATCGCGCCTCGTGCAGTGACGCCGGTTTGATGACAGCTGGTTTCTAACTCTCACGGGAGCCAAAATGTAGTTTTCTCCTTCGACCGTCCTCTGTCCAAGGAAGCTGACAGCGCCGGGTGACTCACAGCGGGCCCCGAGGCCTCATGAGCGCTTTACCCACTCGCCCTCCTTTGTCACACACGGGGAAACGCACAAACCTGACGGGTATCTGCCGTGGCGCAAGCCTCAAATCTGCACTGACGATGGTGTGAAAAACCCTCTGAGAACATTTTTTGTCTTCATTTTTCCTGAGTTTTCACGTCTCCGATCTTAAATACTCTCATGAAAACTTCAGTTTTAACTGTCAAACAAACTCCTTGGAGGCTTTTAAAGGTATCTCTGAAGAGCCAACTTTCATGGGGCGTTGGTAATCGGATCGGTACCCAAAGCACTGTTGAGCTAATGGAGCTCGTATGGAAATTCCTGGAATCATTCTTTTATGTGCGAGGAAACATCAGGCTTGACCTAATATAATAAAAGATTTAATATAGACACAGATTTACATTTACTGTCTTCTTGTTTTATATTCAAATAATAATGTGCACACTAAAAGTAAACCTTTTTTTTTGTCAAAACATCTGGCAACAAATTGCTCAAAACATAATACAAGAAGTTAAATTCTAGTCAATAAGGTATAAAGCGTATAAACATCGAATTGAACTGAATCACCCAACGTGACCTAGGGAGAGAAAACTAAACAAAGTCCCTCAAGGAACTACAGTTTCCATGCATTGTGCAACTGTTATACCAGGGTGAAGAATTCCTCTCAGCTAGTTCTTGTTTCTCAGGCTGCTGTAAACATCAAAGACGTATAAAACCGCCTCCGCGTCTCTGACCTCGGAGAGACGAGTCGAGCACTGGATCCCTCCCTCCCCCCTCGCCGCCCCGCCGCCTGTTTGCTCTCGTGTTGACTCTGGATTAACACGGAGATGGCCGTCTAAATCATCCGTAATAGAGGAATAATCTCCGTGACCTATTAGAGTAATACAGCAGACAAACACGCACCAACGATGCTCCGGCTCAAGATCACACTCGCAGTTTACACGCAGTGACACACACAGTTACACACGCAGGCAGCACGCTTTAATTGATTTGCTTTGTTGCACGCTCGTTTCAAAAGAGTGGATGTTTTGTGTGCACGCCATGACGCTAATGGACCGCTGAGTTCAGTGTTCAGTGTCAGCGAAGGTTTTGATGATTGTGTCATTGACACAAACACACAACGTCCTTACACGGAGAGGAAAAACAACAACTAGACTAAATGTTCGCCATAAAAGTGTCACACAGTAACACTAATGTCAGTCAATAGCATGTTTGTGGAGATTATGCATGCAGGGTTTAGCTCTCTATCACATGGAGACATTGCTCTTAGCTCTGGCAACGCAGCACAACTGCAGGTCACCAATACTACTGTAGGGTTTTAGATTCATGTTCTTTTGTATGATGGGGAGTAGACGTTCTCGGTACTTTTAAGTTTGATTTGTGGTTTAGAGGAGGGAATAAACATGATGTGACAGCAATTCCATGTTTCTTCCGGGAGGGGGGGGTGGGTGAGCCGGTGGAGGTCCGGGTTGCCGGCTATTAGCCGCGCAGCTAACCAGCCATTACAAAGCAGATTACGTCAAGAGGCACTCAGCCGATCCCGCTCAGCTCCGCCACGGCTTCACACTCTGGTTGCGTTGTACTGACAATCAGGGAGATTTAATCAGTCACCAAGGCAATCTCCAATTTTAAATGTTTTTTGTAATCCCCTTTGCTCACCCAATGCACACCGCCTGCTAGCAGACACGCATTTCTTTTTTTCCATCCGACAAATCCTTGAGGAGTTGGCGACTGGCCGCTGTTTGTCCAATCAACCGCGCGCAGCCGGCGGGGACGTGTCCGGTTTGATGTGCGATACGAAACCAGTATTTTGTTCGCGTGCAGGAAACCAAGTTGTCCCTCGCTCGTTGTTGCGATAGGCCGGTCGAGACTCAAGTTTCTCTGTTTTCCCTGACCTGAGACACAATACCGTGTCAGAAACAGCGGCCATCACCCCTCCTCTGGCTCGCCACGAGGCCCTGTCCGGAAAGGAACGCCGCTAGCTCACACGCCTCCATGGAGCCCCCGGAAAACAAACAAGCGAGGTCCCATTTTCACGATTTTGAGTCACGCACGACCGTGGTTCAGCGTAACTCTGGTTTCTATATGCATCATTTACAAACCGGCTGTCTGGGAAATTAATTTATGCAAAATAGCGGGCGTGCCTTTAGGACGCTGTCAGTTTAGGCTCATTAATTAAGACACGAGTCGTATGCAAAGTCAAACGATGTTCCCCAGATGTTAATCACTGCGGCGGCGGAAAAAAATGAGTGGGAGCCCGCCAATCTGCACCTGCCGAGAGAACTACCTTCCTAAATAATGACTCCATTAATTACCGAGCGATGTCATCTCTCTCTCTCGCTCTCTCTCTCTCTCTCTCTCTCTCTCTGTCTCTCTCTCTCCCCGCAGCGCCTCAATTGAATGTACCAATAATGGATTTACAGCGACGTGGAAAACGCTCTCCGAGCTGCTTGTCTGCCCTCGTCGCGTTCGCCTGAATCAAGTCCAAAGAGGAAAAAAAAAAAAAAAACGGGTATCAGACGTTGATTTTTTTTTGGGGGGGGGGGGGGGGAGGCGACCTGAGATGAGAGAGCGAGAGAGAAGGGGGGGATGTTGAGAGTGAGAACAAAGATAGAGGGGAGTAAAGTCAAACTAATGATGGCGCGTAAAACAGGCCATCTATGTTTGATGAGTGTTAGCGGAGCGACTGGTGAGTGAGATCAAAAACAAAGATGAAAAGCAGTCTGAAGCAGCTAAGATAACAACATGGAGAGCAGAGAGTTCAGACAATTAAGAATTGTGCCTTGCTCGCGGATTCCCGCCCCTCCTCCAACATTTGACGTGTGCCACTATTCATGAAAAATTTAGATCGCACTGTTTTTTGCTGTTCCCCTCCCCCCCCGCCACTATCTAAAAAGACGAATCACTCGATTGGGAAATAAGTCAACGGATCAATTGATAATGAATGTAGTACTGCAGGTGGTACTTAACCGTGGGCGCTAATCTGCCACTGTGACAGCCTCCACTCGGCTGGGAAGATGCGCCGCCATATTCTGGAACCCGGCTGCCCCACGGATATGTTTCTCCCGCTCGGCCCCTGGAGCATCAGGGAGGTTCGGCACTGTGATCCCGCCTGGCTCGAAACCTCAGCATCGCTCAACAGGAGCGCATGTGGACAGTTTGGCGTTTACTCACGTTTACTCATGTTTACTTACGCTTTGGACCAAATTCCGAGGAAATCATTCGGGAAAAAAAGAAAAAGAAAAAGTGATTTCCTGTGCGCTTGCATTTACCTCCGTTACACAATTATTGGAGGTTAAACACAACGATTCCCCACCAGTTGGGCATTCAAGCAGTTTAAGTGAGTTAAAACAGCGCCAGTCAAATGTGAGAAGGTGTAAAAAGCTTGTTGATAGCGTGTGATTGGCTGTGCAATGGCTCCGACGCCGAATTCGATTCCAAGTTAAACTCTGCTGATGCCGCTCTCTGCTTTCAAAGCACCATCTGCAAACTGAAGCCTGTTATCTACCTGGAGGCCGGCAGCACATTCTGCCTGTGTGATGGTGTGCGAGAGACCGTCTTCCCAGTCTTTAGAAGTCTCAGTACAGCCGCTAATGGAGTGGCAAGCCTGCTGCTTCTCTCCAGGCCGAGTTTAAAAGCTTCTTTTTTTATTTCACATTCTATTTTTTCCACACCCCCCCTCCCCCCCTCTTTTTTTTGTTTACTGTAGCAGCTTATCACCGTCTCTCTCAACCTCCAAGTCAGCAATTTACCTTTCAAGCCTCCTCCATCGCTGTGTTTCTTTTTTTTTTTGTCCTCTCCCGTCCGTCAGCTTTTGGCCGCATTGATCGCTGACGGTGTGAAAGACGCACTGCAACACACACCCCCGAATACGTCGATTCAGTGATGTCAAACCAGCTACAATGCAGCTGCGGAGTGCCATGCCGACCCGTTGTTGAACGGTTGGGGGCTTTTCAATGTGTTTGGCTGCTTTTGTCACACACCGGCCAGCCGAGCAACAAGCAAAGCAACACTCTGTGCTCTGCTTTCCGTCGAGTTCTCGAAATATCGTGCACTTTTTTTTCCCCAATGCAATCTCCAATCGGAAAATTATTTTTATATTCTGGACAGTACGTTAATATAGGTATACGGTATGATGAGAGTTTTCAGTGCGGTGCCTGCAGCTCCTTTACCAGTCTGCAAGTTGATTTCATAGGCATTAAAACAAGTGGGCAACCAATCGAGCCTAGACGCAAAGTTATCAATCTAAAAAAATTGCCTTGAGGACAGAATTTGCAATTTGTACTTTGCAAACCCCTATATGGTCCTTTATATCTGAGAGGGACACTTTAATAATCTCTTTCAATCATCATGCTGTTTTTCTCTCTTCTCTTCCTCACACCTCCTATGTCTGGCTCCTTTTAGCATCTCTCTACTTGGCCTCTTATCTTCTTCTTCTTTGAGGGTTCCATCCATTATAGATCAGTGACATATAAGTGGGGACTCCCCCGGTCCAGTCCCCATACAAGTCCCAATACTCACCTGCCCTGCCGTGTCTGAGTATCAGTCTGAGGAAGATCAATCAGAAGTCAGTCGAGCGTCCCTCCAGGGTAGCTTTCTGCCGAGCCACCTGTCTCCATCGCCAAAAGCAGCTTTAAGCTGTCCAAAAACCTTCTGCCGGTGGCAGGAGAAGACAGTATTTTCACCCACTGTGAGTTCATTGAGGAAGCGCGTTCTTTAGATTTGATCTTTAAATCAAACCGGTGGCGTCCGATTTGAATGCCAACGCACTGTGGGAACAAAGGAGCCCCCCCCTCGCCGCGGCGGCGTGGCCGCGGTCATTAACGGATGCTAGTCAAGGGCACAAAGGTAAAACGCCAGAGAAACGAGTCAGGGTCGCGTTTGTTCCCCGACACCTTTTGAGCTTCATTACTCCGGCTCTGTTACAGCTCGTGCCCGTGTGGCTGAGCGCTCATGTCTCCGGGCCATCGTTAATATCACACGGTACAGGGTGTATGGAGGTATTAAGAGATTACTGTGGCAGAATAGATCACATTTTACAAGTGCTCTGGGAAAACGGATTGTTCTTTTCCCACACTTTCATTTATCCTTTTCTAAGCTTATTATCCCAGATTTTCTTCTTATTTCCTTTCTCAGTTGATGAGGATTAGCTGATTCCCTTCCAATTTTAGCTCATTATGAATTCATGTATTTCGTTTTTTGGACCATTGTTTGGACAAAACCAGTTCACTCTCCTCTCACATTCAGCCAGTCATGTGATCCATGCGGTCCATCAATAGAACACAAACCTTGATTATAACTGCCACAACTTTTGCTTTGTTTTAAAGCTGCTGATCAGATGTTGTACTCCAGATGTTTAAAGTGATGATAACCAATAGAAATAACAGGATAATCTAAACTCAGTACCATTTGCAAATAGAGCGCCACAAGGTCTTGACCCAAATCGGATGAGAGAGAAAGACTGAGTGATGATCATTATCCCACGGAGCGGCAGTCGCCGCGGAAAGAAAAATGTTTTAATGAGGGTTTTGTCGGACGATCACAGGTGTATGCCGCAGACAGACACTGACGCGCACCGGCGGATTCACATTACATGTGATGCGAGCGGCCGTCAGACCTAATGGGCCCCTCCCGAGTCAGATGTAATGCGGCATAGAGGACGACACAGGACACGACCTGGAGCATACAGCGGTGAGGCTAATGCAGCGGCACGTCATCACACAGGAAGGACGGTCAGCTGTGGGTCAGCGGACAGGGACGGGAACTCTTACTTTACTTCTTCTTCACATGACTTTATTCAGCAGTGGATTTATGCAAGAAAACTTCGTACCCTGAGGGTTGGACTGTGCATCTGTGGCCACACAGTCAGAATAATGTCATCATCTCTGATGATGCAACTCCATGTTGGGGTGGTGATGTGCAGCATGCAGCGGCAAAAGCACAATGTATCAACAGCTGCAGGCGAAAGTCCCGCCCCCTTTCCGGTTGGACAACCCTGAGAATGTGAGATAACGACAAGAGACAAATATTACACTTTTTTTAATCCCGTTTGAATTGCGCACTGAATCACACTTTGTGATGTTTGTCAATTTCAAAGATAATTTCGCAAGTCGAGACAGTCGCAACTATTAAAGTGAGAAAATAATAATTAGAACACACCAAAAAGTGCCCTAAGCGACGTCTCTTCGCTCGCGCTACGATGCCCGTGGGTAATGCATAATATCTATTTATATAATTTTTCCTCTATTGTCTCTTTTGACGTTTTAAAACGTCGCCTTTCTTGGTGGTTGGACCCCAAAAGCGGTAACGACCGGCCTTTAGCATGTCTGTCTGTTTTCAGTGTCCTCCTTTCACAGGAGCTAATTGAGCCCTGCAGTGTGTGGGCAAATCTGCAGACTGAAATAACATCGAGATCAGGGCTGACAGGAAGAGAAGAAAACAAAAACAGGAAGAAAATAAAAATCCCACTTATGCTTTTTGGCTCATACATTTTCAATTAGTGGTCCTGGGCGGCCGCTGCTTCTTCTTCTTCTTCTTCTTCTTCTTCTTCTTCTTCTTCTTCTTCTTCTTCTTCTTCGATCTTTCAGAACAACTCTCAGTGCGTTGAATTATATATGTCCACTTCTCAAACTTTCATTCGACATGCCGAGGCACATCTGTGCTATCGAGGGCATCTAAAGTCAAGACGGAGTATTCCAAGTAAACACCTGACATCCACCTTTGGGCAGCAGAGAACGGAGCTGTGACCCGACAAGGTGGCGCACAAAAGTCCCACATGGACTGCTGTCAGCGTGAAAGTCCCAGTGTCCCCGTGCTGCGTCCCCCCCGGGAGCACCAGGGATTCACCGGACATGCCGAAGCTCTCCTGGAAGCTGTCACCAAACGCTGACTGCCGTCTCCAACCCCCTGCACTGAAACGCACAGCGTCCTCACACGTCTTCCGTATCCATATTCCAATCATAATTATCGCCAATTGTCAGGATGCTAACAGCATATTAGCGCGAGTGAACGCTCCCTCCTTCTGTTGCTTTCGTCCGTCCCATGGTGCCCCAGTTTGACACACACAAACAGTCCTCCTCCACCTCCTCCTCCTCCTCCTCCTCCTTCTCCTCCTCCGCCCCTTCTTCCTCCTCCTCCTCCTCCTGGAGGCTTGCACAAATCGTTGACAATGTTTGGGAAGAAAATGAGTCCCACGTGGGATTATTTAGAGTTAAACGATGTGAATCTGGATGAGGCTGCGGGCGCATTTCATTTTGGCAGCCTGAAAACAAATAACTGGGAATGTGCTGAAAAATTCCATTGTTATCTTTTTTTTTGGTGGGGGGGTGGGATGTTTTCAGAGAGCAGATCTTTTGGGGTCAGATGCCACCTTATCAAAGCATTGTGAAGCTGTCTGCACCCTGACTGTCAAAGTAGACATTAACAGGATGTAAACCTCCTTTTAACGTTTGGAGAATACAGTGAGGGAATTCTCTAAAGGTACAGCCAGAGGAATACAGGAGCCTACTGTTCAACCCGAATATCCTGAGGGGCCTTGAGGGTGAGGCATACAGAATAAATATTTTTTCGACAGCACTTAAAAAGATTGTGTAACTTTGCACACGTTGAAGTGAGAGCGAGGAGGACGAGAAGGCTGAGGCAAACAAAAGAGAGAGCCTCCTTAGAGAGCAGAAGTAGATAAAGTGGTTGTTAGAATGACTAATTTCCCATATGTAATCCATCCTGTAAAACCTCCTGGAATAAAGACGTTTTATTGCATGGTGGGTCATCATTACACTCTCACTATAGATAGCCCTGGAATCCCTTGTAGACCGTCGCCAGCCTACTTTTCAGGAGATTGGAGATTTGAGCGGATTCCTTCGGATGGTTTGACCTCCGACCCGCTTGCATGCGGCTCGTGTATGTCTGACTTTCTCCTTGGATTATTGCTCTGTAATCCTAGTCAGTCTGAATGTGACCTTGAAGAGTGGTGGTGTTTTTCTTTTTTTGGGGGGGTCCCCGTGGGTTCAAGGTAAACCTGCATTATATATCAGCCCAGGGATGTTCGAAGGAGAAGAATAAAATGAGCTGCTTGTGGATTCATTCTTCTGCTGTTCTGACCACGTCCCGGACTCTGTCCTGACTGCCCTTGAATGTGTAGTGCTGTTTGTGTGTTTAAGGAGGTGTGGGTTTCTTTTTGGTCCGCGATGAACTGGAATCCGAGCACTCCCCCAACAGGGCCCCAGGAGTTATTCTCCTCTCCTCCTCCTCCTCTTCCTCTTCCTCTTCCTCCTCTTCCTCCTCCTCCTCTTCTTAGCTCTTAACGATCAATTCCTCCACTCTCCTGGACTTCCCCGCCTTCCCCTTCCAACCTCGAGAAAAGACTTGTGGCAGTGAAACAAAAAGAGATGCATGTAAACAAAGAGAGGGAGAGTTGGGGAAAAAATTGACACGACGCACGTCAGTGCAATTAAATGTAAATGGGAAATGTCAGTGATGAGTTGGTAATGGATGTGATGAGGAATAGGCAGATAGATTTAAAAGTTAGACAATAAACGTCGTCATTGATTTTTTTTCATGAATGCACACGTAGTTTGACAAAGAGACAGAAAACAATTTAGCGTTCAAATCAAACCCTGGCTGCTGTGACAAAAGGTGATGCGGCAAAGAAAACAAATGTTGTTTTATTTTATTCTGAGTCATGCTTATCACCTCAACTTTTTGACGGATGTGAAATGTTGTATTGTTTAGATCACTGTATTCATCTTATTGACAGATTGTGTTGTTGCCCTATAATTACAGTATGTTAAAGGCCGTCCAAGATGTAATATGCACAAAATAGTGCATCGGCAGAAATGTCAAAGACTTGGCGCTTTTTAATTTGATTAAAGTTCAAGTTGGTGCATGTTAGTTTTGGAGGATCGGACAGTCAGGTCAGTCAAAACGATCTGTTTGAAAAACTGTCGGCTCTGGGAAAATGTGAGGGGTCGTTTTCCACTTTCTGCTGACGTCTTGTCGATTCGTCTGGAAAAAGGAGACGCAAATTATAAGAAGCAAACAAAATCACATTTGTTTACTGCATTTAGTTTCTGTGATTTCCGTCTCTCATGAGCAGAGAGAGAGACAGTTGTTTTGGCTCGCTGCTCACTCTAATCACCTCTCTCTCTCTCTCTCTCTCTCTCTCTCTCTCTCTCTCTCTCTCTCTCTCTCTCTCTCTCTCTCTCTCTCTCTCTCTCTCTCTCTCTCACGCTCACACACACACTCTCTCACGCTCACACACACACTCACACTCACACTCACACACCTGACCCTGACACACTGGCTCCCCATCCGTCCTCCCACACCTTAATGAGGGAGCTCATTACGGACAAACAAGCCGCTGCTCCTCTGAATAAGCAACAAGGACGATCTCTGCTGGTCGGCCGGGCGCAGTGGCCGCCGGCTGAATATTTTATTGATTCTGCAAGTCCAGCTGTTGATCCGTCTTGTGTACTCCGTGTCATTAATATAGTGCGCGCGGAACAATGCCCCCCTTGTGTCCATACGAGTTCATCAGGTCACATTCATTGTTAAGTGGCTCTTAGGTTGAAGGCCGCACATGTTTACACTTAAAGTGTGTGTGTGTGTGTGTGTGTGTGTGTGTGTGTGTGTGTGTGTGTGTGTGTGTGTGTGTGTGTGTGTGTGTGTGTGTGTGTGTGTTTCAATATTATCTCAGCTTTTGATGGGCAGCGTGTGTCAGGATGAGGAGCCAACCTGGTGTGTCAAATGCAATATCCACAGAGATATTAAAATTCCCTTGTAATCAGTAATATATGCACAAAGATTGGGAAAAAGATTCATAGTTCCAACACCACATTTAACTGATGGTTATCTCTGGTAACTGAGCTGCATATCGTTAACACAATTCATTTCACCTGGACTGTCGTTAAAGGCCCCGCCCCCCCCGGCACCTCCACACAGGCATTTTTTAATTAGCGCGTCTGATTAGTCAGATTAGTTGGGCGGAGCTATTGCACAATGTCACATAAGCAGTGAGAATGACATGAGGGTTAAGCTGCGTTCACACAAGAGTTGCACATTTTCGCTCGACTTTATGTGGTGAATTCGCTTTTTCACGGCGGAAAGGTGGCACTGCTTTTCCGTGGCTTTACTCCGTGAAAACAGTTACCATTTCCACCATCCACCATTGAAATAACCACTAGTTCTACTTTATTCTTGTTGTGGAAGTTGTTTTCTATCAATAATTCATTGTTAAATAGCATTCGACAGCTTTTCGCATTGGTGAATTGTCTTGTTTTTCATTTTGGTGAACTGGACATCTCTTGACTTATGATTCACTGGTATGTGGGTGTGTTTTTTCAAGTAGTTGTCTGTCAGCGCCCACGTACAGTGGAGCAGCACGTGCGGCGGTGGTTTTCCAGAGGGTGCGGTGATGCTTCAGAGGTCGGCGTCTAACGTGTACTTTTCCCCTTCCCAACCCTCTTTTAGTCATATTGTGACCCAGCAGAGCAGAATACATACCTCCACGTCCGACTGATCCAATGTGACGGTTTATGGTTTATGCAGTGTGACACATTGTAACGTTCACATGACTTCTGTGAAGCTGGACTAAATATAAATGAAGCACAAAAGTAAACAGTGAATTATTATTTTTTTGCTCTTGAATCTATAAGCTGTGACTCTTTTCTCTTCTTTATTATCATTTTTATTATTTATTCTGTCCACTTACCATTAACCATATACATTTTAATGCTCAGACTCCCATCAAAGTGAATACTTAATTATAAATATTTTAAAGGGGAAATCTTTTATCAACCTCGAACCGAAGCGGCTTGTCAAAAAACACATGGCTGTTTTTAGAATAAAAATACAAGAACCTTGGGGTGCGAAAAGCAATCGGAGAAACCAACAGGAGTACCCAGAATTGCTTTTATACACGACTCGGCTCATTTGACAAGCAACAGCGTTTCCTATTTCCCTTTAGGGACCATGAACATAAACACGCGAATGGGCAATCCCACCAAAGTAATTACTTTAGCGTATGTGTGCATTGTTTCTGCAGCCGCGCATGTGAACGTGACTCTGTGAGCTTCTCGGGCCGAGGTGTGTCGAGGCCGAGGTCTAGCCTGCTAATGAAGTTTACCCGCCTCTAATATAATTAATTACAGCACTTATCTGGCGGGACAAAAAACCCAGCTCGATGGATTATAGTCGGATGCAACATATTGGCCCTGGATGGCCGACTGGGAAATGGATCATGATTATCTCCCGGGTTAGAACAACAGACACACACACACACACACACACATACACACACAGGCTCACTCCCCTGCCACACTCCATATCGAGGTAACGGCACCGTCCAGACCGCAGATTTTGTCCTCTTAAAAGAGCCACAATTAGCTTATATTTAGATTTTACGTAGGAAGGGGACAGCATTCCTTTTGTAGAAGCCCAACGTGTATTCCGAAAATTAATCGTGGGCGTGAATCCTGCAGAATACGACCTGTGAATCCTATTTTTTGATTCAATACAAAGTCAATAGGAGGACATGAGCACTCTTGAACAAAAGTGGATTGGCTCTAGAAGGCGCAAATAGAATCAAAGACCATCCGTGTGAGTGTCAAAGTGTTTCAACTCAAGCTTCTCCCTCTCTAAATGTACAAAGATGAGAAGAAAATTGTTGATGACCTGGAGGAAATATTAGGGATTAACTGATCCAACCTTTTTCTCAGACCAGATACCTGGTCTGATATAATTGCCAAACTGTCTGCTTCACTTAAACATTGCTTTTCCTAAACGTTGCCAAACAAAACGTAACAATGAAATACATAGAAATAAATATCCTGAATTGTTACGTGATTTAAATAATGGTATGTGATAATGAATACTTGTGCAGTCTGAACAAAACCTAGTAATCTAGGTGATTCCAGTCTGAATTTGCACCCCCAATAACCTTCTAACTTTCTGTTCAAATGATTTTTAAGGTGTCACAAAAGGGACGGGACACACATCAGCTACATCCGTTAGCTAGCCATGTAGCCATGCTCAGACTCAGGTTACAGTTTTTCAATTATTTGCATCAAGTTCCTCTTTTTCTGTGTGCTTGTGTTCTCATCTCCATACGCCCATGCAGTTAAGCCATACAGCTTTGGTCCCTCCAAAAATGATCTTTACATTGACTTCCCATGCAATCTGTACAAATCGCGCCGTCCTCAAAGCAGCTGCTAAAATATCGGTATTTAAGTCACATCCCGCCGCTCACCCATCCTTTGACAGTTACAGTGGTCGTAGTGTCGGTAACACCGGCTTATGGTGCTTTTCATCTTACAGTGTACGGCTTAGCAGCCAACAGGAGCTTCATGATGCTGGCAACCAGAGCCATTCGGTGAAAAGCCCAATATCACCCCCCCTTCCTGCAGGGCAGGGAAAAGAAGAACTGGCTTCTTTATCTCCCACCGGCTGACAGTCTCCATATTCCATATTCCAACACTAAATTACTTCCCCCTGCCTCCGTGATGGAGAAGTAAAAGAAAAACGATAAGTCCGAAAGGCGTGGATTTATATACTGTATAAATGGCAGTTCCTCATGGGATCCTTTCAACCCGAGCCTCCTGACAGACTGGAGAAATGGCTCTGTAGGGTCCTGGGAGCCGATAGGAGGAGAGGGATGGAAGAGAGTGGAGCATATGTCCATACTGTTTTCTTCATCTGTTACTTTGTTTGCACAGCTCTGCGTTTCGGTTCAATAAGTACGATATACTGACGAAGGGGTGTGTGTGTGTGTGTGTGTGTGTGTGTGTGTGTGTGTGTGTGTGTGTGTGTGTAAAGATCTATGAATAAAATATTCCCTACTGCTCATCATTCGACTAGTAAAGGGAAACATATTCATGAAACATTGAGACAGGAGGGGTATATGTTTATGGAAAGCACAGAGTTCGGGAATATTTATGTCCTGTAAACACCTTCCTTTGAACAGTAGTGTCGTGGATGCAATTTCAGTTTGGCATTAAGCACCTTAAGCTTAAATATGAATATTTACATTGGTTCAGCAAAGAGAATCATTTGAGGTGTTACATCAGTCTTTTACTGCTGCTCGGGCCATAGTTTATTATCAAGCAGAGGATTCTGGGGCTGAACAGATATGGAACACTGACGGTGGTAAAAGTGCATACAAATAACACTTTAAAGGGGCTTCTTTAACTGTCAGTTTTACATTGTTTTCCTCTTTTTTTTTTGATCTTTGCTTGGAATTAGCACTTTCTGTGTTGTTCGGTAACTCCCAGTCTTCATCATTTCTCTCCGATCGTCTACATAATGCCTTCAGAAAAAAACAAGTTTTGTCAAAGTTTGATTGATAAACAGGTGCTCAGTGATTTTTGGATTAATTTGTTTGTGTATCAGGTACTCTGCTCTATTTAAAAAAAATGTAAATCACTGGCTAACCGGTTGAAGAGCGCCTTCCAGGCGATCAGATCGCGTGTAATAATTTCATGCGACCGCGTTCGCATCCAACAACCCGGTTGAGTCAGTGAAGTATGAGCCGGATGTTTCGTAGGGCGGCGCTCTGTCAAAATGTCGTGTTTTATCCCGCAAGATTTAATTTGGCTGCGGCAAAGCGGTGCATTTCATCAAAGGCAGAGCAGAATCCAGCCTTTTTTTTATGGGAAATTTCCAATTCAAAACAGGAAGCTTCAACCACTTTGTGGCCTCTTGTTTCTCCTTTTCATATACGTTCTTAAGGGTTTTTTCCTCCATGATTCATCAAACATTTTAAGGTTTGTTGGTGGCCTTCAGAGCTCAGATATTCAGATGGATTGTGTCAATCAACCCCCGCTCTCACACACACGCACAGAGAAAACTAGGCTTGACCTCCGGAGGCCGGCGGTAACGAGGAGCAGCTGCCGCGCTGCTACCCCCTCCGGTTCTCCTGCCGTCTGTCCGGGCCGGTTACTGCTGGTCACCACCTTGCTGCAGATGCGCAGGCACATAGGTGTGAGGTGTAGCATGCTGCGGGGCTCGTGCCCCCACCCACTCACATGAATACCAGCCAATGTGGCCTGACAGGCTCCACCTCTGCCTTGAGGCCGTAGAATCATCAGGATGACGCTCCTTGATCTCTTTTTTTTTTTTCTGCCTCTTTTATATATTTAAAATCCATAGACCACAAGAAATGGATGTAGTCACCCTGACGTCACCCATTGGTTTGTGGACTTTTTGTTTGTGGGAAGGAGCGAGGCACGCCACGGCCCGTAGCATCATAACATTCGCTCACGCTAAGTTAGCTTAAGTTTGGTTCGCTTCCTGGAAGCACAACAAGTTCAGCTAATAGGTTAGGCAAGGTGAGCCCGCACACCTACACCTGCTAATAAGTGCTAACATTTAGATAAAATAATACTTGAATGTCACTCAGAGAACACAACTGGAGCAGATACGTTTTGGAAGGTGTTTTGGTCCAAATACCCTCACCTGGAGACGTATGATTTTTCTGATATTTGCATGGAAAACGGCTCGGGAAGGGACCAGCGCCACAAACACGACCCAGCTAGGGGCTTCTGTCACTCAAAGCAGCCACGACTCCTTAATTATGCGCACCATAATTAAAACTTGGGGAAAACATAGGTTTTTTTGGAGACTCTCCTCGAGGAACTGCAGTGTTTTGGCAGTTAAGTTTTGGCTGCATTTTCCAGGCCCGGAGGTCGCCTGCTTGAGAGCGATGCCCCTCCCACACTCAGCCGGATATACCGCGGCCTCATGAAGGAGAAACAAACTCTATTTATTTTTGCTGAGCTCAACCACAACAAACCAAAGCTTCGTCCTTCACCTCCCTCTCCTCCTCCTCCTCTCCCTCGCAACCCTGACCGACGTCACTTGGCTCCCTCTGCTAATGCATGACCTCCTGGAGGTGGTTGTGTGTTTATCTATAGGGACGAGGCATCATGGGAACAGGCTGCTTCTCTCCGTACGCTTCGTTTGAGCGAGTTAACCCCGGCGGAGGCTCCGACGTAAACCTCCTCTCACCCCGCATATGGCTCAGTGCTTATACACTGTAGCACAACACGCTCGCCAGCACTTGAGGGAATAGCCGACGTCGCCATACTTCCCCGACACTGGATACACCGACAAGCTTATGCCAACAAATGTAATCTCTCTCTATTTTCCTTCAATTAAACTCAATTACCTCCCACGGAGACCCACTTCAGGTTCGCTTAGCGAGCGTACATTTCTATGCAGCTCCTCGGCATGTGAGAGTCAATCTGAGATGATGTTTGATAATGCTCTGATTAATATTGCATGGCTCATCTCACTTGACTATTAATGTATTCCTGCTCGCTTGTATGGTATCTCTGTGGTCCATCTCTCAGGCGGTTCTGCTTGTTATGCTGGTCCCGCGCGTGTGTGTGTGTGTGTGTGTGTGTGTGTGCTCAGAGGCCACACACAGCAGATAAGATCTCATTCTCAGGCCCTCTGTGAGTGGCAGTGAGGAGACAGCAGAGGGATGAAAGAATACGACAGGCCGCCCCTCTGTCTTTCTTATCAGACCCTGAAGTAGAGGCAGCTGGATGACGTAGACACAATGGTACAGGTCGAGATAAAGTCAGACTTATCCCAAATTTGATTCCTCGTTTTTCAGGCTGCCCCCTTCTTCGCCAATGAGTTGACTGATCGCCCTTTTCAGTTTTTAGTCGACTACAATTTTCATCGATTGGTCATTTTTATGCTGCTTCTCGCTGAATAAATAATTTCAAAGACCTTTATGACAACTTTACTGGTCAGCACACAATATGAAATATTGCCGTTGTGTGATTTGCGGCGGAGGAACTCAGTTTTACAGCTCTTTTGATGAAATCCACGTATTGATTAGTCAGCAAAATTGAAATTCCTTCGGTCGAGGACACTCTACTTTGTTTTTCAATAAATCCACATACTTTTTTTTTTACAATGTGTTCATTTTGGACGCCCTGTTTGCAGCGTGTGCCTTTATTACTGTGTATGGGAAAGACATAAACACCTTCTATGTTGTTTTTAGTGGCAACACAAACCACAAACTAGACCCGCTGCCTCGTTTTTACAGATCAAATTAGGGTTTAAAAGTGTAATAAATACTACCTGTAACCGTTATTGGTCACCTAATTACCACAATGATATGTAACTGCATGCCGATAACTTCAAATCCATGAAACATTTTATAATCAGATCGACATATATTTCAGTCCCTGACAGATGCAATGAAACTAGACAGCACTCGGCCTGTGGTGCTTAAAGGGCCCAGAAGAAACACACAGTATCTTATGTACAATCTCACCTCCATACACTGGTGGTTATAGCAGCAGTTGTTGTGCTCTTGAGGAGGATAAAAAAAAAAGAAGAAGCCATTGTTCATGTGGAAACAGTGGTGTCTTAATTATGCGGTTTCCACTGTCAGCGATGGCCGCAGCTCTGCTGCCGTCTTCGCTTAATGCCAAGGCAGCAGTCTGCATGAGAGCACAGCGGTCCCCGAGGGGATGGTTTGGACTTGACACCCCCAGCGGGGCGGCCGGCGACGCCAACAGAAGCACCGAGATAGACAGAAACACACACAGAGACGGACAGAGGCCAGACACCCCTCCTGGCTGTTTGGGTTCCCTGCCACTCACACAGCTGCCAGAGACCACGCACCGACCCACGCCTCGGATTACACAGGGCCGGGAATCGCCAAGTGCAAGGTTGTGTGTGTTATTGTTTATGCTGCTTGTGTAGTTTTTAGAACTAATGTCTGAGTGTGTTACGTCACTCTCGAGTTGCCTCTGTTGCACGCATCGCTCCGTCTGAGCCGTGGCAGAGCTAAGCGGGTCTCCGTGGCTGAGGAGGGGCGGAGGAATGTTCGGTCGAGTGAAGGAGGGTTTTAATTCGGGATCTCTCGTGAGACAATCTGCTGGATCTGGATTTCAGACCGAGCCAGGCGTTTTTGATGAATCAATTTATCGTGTCATCTTTTTTTTTTCTTTTTTACCGCAGCCGAGACTTTTCGCATCTATCCGAGCGTCATTTCCCGACGCGAAGTGCGGACCAACCCTCTGAAGTAATACCAATGCATTGTTTTGTACATGAATATGTCTGCGCCTCTGTGTGAGTATCGTGTGCCTCGGAAAACTGTAGGTTACAAAATCCAATGTTTTTTTACGATGAATTCAATATTTCCCCTTTCTCCAATCTGAAATTAAGTAAAAAAAAAAAGAATTCAGAATAGTTTGACCTCCAGCTGCTCCCGATGTTCTCCAGTGAGACGCTGTCCTCTCCCTCTGCGAAGGGCACGACTGTAAGTGGTGGTTTGGATATATATATATATATATATATATATATATACGCCTCTAGAATGATTTCCTTTTCCACCATATAAACCATAAAGCTGATACTGCATTGTTGAGGGAATCAGACTTTCTTTTTTAGTCTTCTCTCTCCTCATCCTAATCTTTTCTGCTGGCAGATGTCATGATTGCTATTTTGGCTCAGGTCAGATGAAGTTCCCGTCTGGCGGCGATGCGGGTTAGCGCTCCAGCCCGCCGCTCAGAAACCGATTCAATATGCATTTTTGAAAGTTGTTTCATGGCGTCGTTCCGGGGATAAAGGCAGGTGACGCACAGTGCATATGAACTCTGAGAGATGCTGATAGTAGAGTCATTGACAGGCGACATCTTGCCGTAGATCCTTCTGCATAAACGCGTTGGAACATTTCATAGCTGCTGGGCGATATACTTTCCTTTTTCTGTAGATTTGAAGGATGATGTAAAGCGACAACCTGTGAAAGCTGGGAAGGTATATCCAGCTTCCCTCACGCAAACCATGAGTGCCGATGCTATAGGCCACCTTTACTTATCACATGAGCCAAAGATTTCATTTCCTCTCCACTGAGAGATTTCCATTTCTTTATGCAAATGTGAAAAAGAAAGGAAATTCAGTTTGATCAACGTAGCAGAGCGTCTTTCTCTCCACCGCGGCAGGTTATCTCCACGCAAGAAGGAATTTCTGTCATCGAGCTATTCTCCCCCTCTCCCCCCCTCCCCGCCTGTGTCCTCCCTCTAAAACTGTTTGATCAGTTTTGATTTGTTCAAACAGAAAACTGCCCTCCCTGTTTTCTCGGGCCAACTTTCCGCTCCACAGGTGGCGCATTGAAGTGTACTTTTCATTTATATTTAACAGCGGGCCCTTCCGGGCAATCGGGCTCGCGAGCCCCCCCCCCGATCCTCTCGCACAGCCCGGCCCTGCCGTGGCACTCGGCTCCTCGGAGGGTTCACTCGGTGGCCAGGGTAAACGGGCCGAAGTCGAGGTCGTCCCTTTTCGTTAAGCTCCATTTTCTCCGGCTGCCGACGGCCGGACGTCTCCTGAGTTAAGACCTCGATGACCTCATGCCTAATGGATGTAGAAGTCCCTCAGCGAGGCCGGTAAAGAGCTGACCTTCCAACTTGCCAGGACATATAGCAGATACAGTATATGTGACTAAGACCTGTCTAACGGAAAGAATATAACTTAATTTCCCATGAAAGGGGGTAATCTTTACCTGACAAAGAATTCATTTCAGAGAAGAAACCGTTTGCCAAACACCTCTTGTGATCATGCGAATAATGACCGCCCCCCCACCCCCCCCTTCTCACAAGGCGGACGCAGTGTGATGCTATGCCGACCCCAATCTCATGTGCAGGTCTGTGTGGGTGGTCCCGCGTGAAATACAGTTTGAGCCCACCGTGCGGTTCATTTCCTGTCGTCCCCCCGCCTCCCCCGGTGTTTCTTTCAGCACCACCAAGTCAACATTTCCACGTCTTCAACATCTCAGATTGTGCCGGGTAGATTGGCTCCGTGGTTCCCAGACAATGTCTCTCTGTGGCTGCCGTGATCCCCTGACTTCCACTTCAGCGCCACGTTGAGCTCGACCTTTGTGGTTTTGAGTGAAATGTCAAGACGACTGTCGGCTTCATGGGGATGTAATCTGGCGCGGACCCACACTCAGAATGCGACGAGCTAATTAGTGAATCTGAGCATTCGAATAAGCTTCACTGAGACAGAGAACACGGTGAATGTCACACCACCTGGAACATGGCGATACATTGGCATTGGTGTGACTCTCTGGATGTGACAACGCACAAAGACGTTCATGACGTGCAGTAACCCTTGTGAACCTTATTTCAAATGAGAATGCCGTTACGAGTTTGAACCATTTCCACCACTGGGTGATGTCTCAGATCAACTAAGGGGATGTGGAAGTCGCTGAATGAAACGCTGGGGAACAAACGTCTCCTGTCCTCATCAGCTGTGTTTGATAAGCCCTCGTCTGTGGCTCCGGCACTCGGGCACAGAGGTCTGTCTTTCCCCGCACGGTCTCCAGCACGCCGACTCCACATGAAGTCAATACTTGAGCCACAAACACACAAGGCGGCCTCTGTCGGCTGTTTTCTCTCTGCCAGCGCCGGGGTCCCCCCACAGAGGGATGCTGGGAGATTTGGGAGCCGTAGAGATGTCGTAACACGGACTTGGCCACACACACACACAAACATGTCCGATACACTGTTCATTCACAAAATGGAGCATGAGCTCTTTGACCCGCTGACTGACGAGCACACAATGCACATAGTGGGTGTTTATATGTGTGTGTGTGTGTGTGTGTATGGACATATATATATATATATATATATATATATATATATATATATGTATATGTATATATATATGTATATATATATATATATATATATATATGTATATGTATATATATATGTATATATATATATATATATATGTATATGTATATATATATGTATATATATATATATATATATATATATATATATATATCTCTGGCTGCAGAAATGAGCCTCTTCCCCAGGAGGAGGCGGGGCTCTACGAGCACCCCGCCGAGCTTTCGGACCTGCCAATTAAGGCCGAGCGTCTCCCAAACTCTCCACGCTGTTATTACAGCTCTCAGGATTCACAGCAAGTCCTCACCGCCTCACACGGCACGCGCTCCGGCTCCGACGGGGTTCACACCAGTGGTTTATTAAACGAGTAAAAAGCAATTTAGAGAGCCGTATGTCAGGGAACATGTAAGCATCAGACCAGAGACAGAAAGTACTTTCTTATAATGAATAAGTCACCATGCATTTAGCAAGTCTCCATACTGTACTTTCACGTGCACATTTGCATTTCAGCTCATAGAATCTCGCAGTAAAGCCCACTGATGGTTTTTTTGCGATGTGGTCCTCGAAGAAAAATATTTCACTTTGATTGATGACATTTTTTTTAAAAGTACGGCATTGTAAATTATCTTTGAGCCGTTTTTTAAACCCCTTCAAGATGTCGTTTGTCTGTCGACAGCCAACTTACCTCTTCCTCAACCGTACTGCCAATGTTCTGGAAACAAATGAATACAGAAGCAAACCGTGAGTCAAATGATTGATGAATGAAAAACAACTTGGCTCACGATACTGCGTTTGCAGATATTGAATTCACACTAAATTACGATAGGCATCCAGCGGCTCAAGCTACCAACAATCACTCCACTTTGCAAACATTGTTCTGAGTTTTTTTAGCATCACTCCATTTGAATAATTTAGAAATCTCCAGAGGTCTGTTGGCCAGTTAAAAGTCACAGAGTCACATTTCAGAACATTCCTAAAGCCTTTAATTGTTCGGCTTTTTCTTCACTCCATCAAAGTTATTCAGATGAGCTTTTAATAGGAGCACTAGGGGGTATTATCCGAACAAAACCTCTGTGTGCTTTGCGCTAATAATAAAGTGGCTTATGGCTTGGAGAAATTGAACGGAGGGGTGGGGTGGGAGGTGGGGGGGTGAGGGGGGTGAGGGGGGGGGCATCATGGATGAATTAGCCGTCTGCAGCAGATTACTGCTGCAATAAAATAGCATGTTTCTCATCTTAAACCTCAGAACTACCTTCAGAGCCGGAGAAGGGGAGCAAATATGGATTCAATCTGCTGCTGTTGCATGTCATCAAATTGGAGTGTGACATCGCAAAATATTAGTTTTGCGTGTGATATGTTTTATACATGAATCTCTGATTGTACGTGCATGTGAAAACAGGAGGAGTGTGAGATTAAAACTTCAAAAGAGCGGAAAGGGCCGCGAAGGTCGGCAGAGGGTTCGTTTCTGGCATTTCATGTTTGAAGAGCTCTTCAAGAGAGCGTGGCAAGCGACGGGACTTTCGGCTCCTGGTGAGACGAGCGAGGGGCCGCGGCCGACTCGTGGGCGGCGTAAATTGCTCTCGTAGTGTTAAAGGCAAAATGGCCGCCTTGTATACTGTACACACCCTTCCCACGTGCTTGCATGTGACGTGTGGTGTTGTAGTCTCGTTAGAGTGCGAGTCTGAAAGGAGGCTGTTGGCTCTTTTTTTGCACTCTGAATAATGCTACCCATATTCTTTTACGAGTCATTTCCAAAGGCCCCGCCACTGTAAAGCATCACCAGCCCCTCAACTGTCTCCTATTAAAGCACAAACTTTAAAACCATGTAAAGGAGGGCTGCCTGGAGCGCCTTGGCGGTGGCGCACTGTATGTTCCTCCAAGGATCGCAAATGTCACCGAGCGAGAGAAACAGCATTCATAGCCCCTTTCCCTCTCTCTCTGTGGGTTTTCCGATACGTTGTGATGTCCAGGAAGCAATGAATAAACAATAGAGGGAGCAATTATTACGTGAAGAGCCCAAACATGGAGGGGCGGTGCGCTTCCACACGTCCGACCCCCGTCATGTCCGTCCTGCCTGTATGAAAAAGAACGACAAAAATCCCTTTCCGTGGACTGGGAGGAGTCCCGGCTATAAAACAAACAGCAACTGCTTTTCTGTTTGAGGAGAGGAAAACAGATATGATGGAGAGAGGGAGAGGGAAGGATGGTGCAAATAGGATGAGAAAAAAAGAAATAAGTGAAGCAGCTTGTAGCTCAGCGATCTGGAAACTCTATATTATTGCTTTTATGTCTCCTTCCATCTGCTGTTCCTCCTATGGCACGGCCAGCGTTCCCTCAAGCTCCCGTCCCCTCGCATCCCCATCCGACGCCCCCCTTCCTCTCAGGTACATTTAGGCTAATGTACCATTTTATGAAATGGAATTTAAAAAAAGAAAGAAAAAAAAAGCAAGCGCGCATTGTCATCGTGTCCTTGAACGTGGCAGCGTACATAAGCCACTGCAACGCTCCAGTGGCAGTCGAGGCTGGTATCCTGTGTCGGGCAACTGAACCGAAACGTCCCCCGTGGTGCAAATATGTTCACTTTTGCTACAAGGCATCTTTTTTTTTGTTCTTCCTTATATAAGTCCAGTATATTTGTATCTAGAAAAAGATTGCAGGTCTCTGTTTTCCCTGTGTTTCTGCAGGCATCTAGGGGCGCTTCCTCGGGACAATAACAGGAGGAGACGCATTATTGTAATGGCTCTGCCTGCCTCTCAGCCCTGTTTGTGCTCCATCAGACATTAAACAAATTACGCCTGATTCCACGAAGCTACAGCTTGTGTCGGCTTAATGTGTTTGGAATAGGGGGAGCTGAGGCTGGTACACAAGGAGGATGGGCGAAGACTCACCTGCTGGTTGTGTGTTTTATTATGACGCAGTAACAAACTCAAGGAAAACTTGTCGAGGACTTGTCGGGTTGATTGGCTCAACTTGTAAACACACTTTTCTCACTTACACAGCAGCGCACATAAAAGATCCTCTGACTCCACTTCCACTTCCACTCCTGTCACATACAATACGCCAGGCATCCTTCTTTCATGCCTCGTGCATAATTCATGTCACGGCGACCGTGTCACAGCAGCGACCTTGGTGCTTCCTCGCTGCGGGCAAGGAGGCTCATGGGAAATGTGCTTGACCGTGGTGATACTTCAGACATTTTAAGAGGAAAAGACCTTATTAATTAGCCCGATTACACCAAGCTCGGAGGCTTCCCGCGTCGCCATTTGGGCCTCTTTCAGCGCCTGCTCTCTGTCCGGCACACTTGGTGTGTATATTTTGCAGCTGCAGCTATTTCAGCCGCAAAGCTGTGATATAACCCTGCTCCCCCAATGGTAATCGTCAAAAAACCCGGTTTGGGTTCACAAAATGCTATTAGCAGGTCTCGCTTTGGCCGTACGGTCACATTTTTGTAAGATTACATCGAGCGAGGCTCACATTTCCAATCAGGACTCGGCCTCTACACTGAGAACTACCTCCAGCACCTTGTTGACCTCTGCGTGGGCTTCTGTGGTTCCCCTCATCCGCTCTCGTTCCACTCTTGTTCAAGCAGTGGATCTTGGCGCCCTCGCTCACGTGTGTCTGGGCCCTGCGACTTTGCGCTCGGCCGACGGCGCCCCCGCGGTTTACCAGATCTGTCCAATGGTGTCATGTCAGCCGTCTCCAGGCCGCATTGCATCACCCGTAGTGCTCCAACACGCAGCGACGAGGCGCATATTGGATTGCGCCAACGCAGCGCGGCTAATGCACACGTGTGCGTGAGCGCATAAAGAAAGTAATTGGGAAGGACCTGCTCTGATGTATAAGCCTGAATAGATAAAAGGTGCGTCTGTGCTTGTTGTGATGTCTGTGGTTTCCCCCAGAGATTGAAGGAAAAGACCGGTAATAGCCTCGGATAGCCCGAGTAGCCTCCAACCCCTCCTGGATGACAGGACATCTTGTCAGATTCCCTCACGTCCCCTAGATTCAGGGTTATTGAGAGTGTCACTGTCTCTTCAAGTTTGTCCTCACGAGTGCGTGAGTGTGTGTCTGTGTGTGTGTGTGTGTGTGTGTGTGTGTGTGTGTGTGTGTGTGTACGTATTTGCTTGTGCGTGCCTTTATCCGATTTTTTTTCTTCTTCTTCTGTGTGTCTCTGTGCTCTTATTTTCTTGACAACTTTGGTGCCTGTGTGTGAACTGTGTGTGTGTGTAGCTGTCCGGTCCACTCGAGGTTGTTGTCATTTGGGTTACCATCTGAGACAGGTCAGTGTCGTGCTCAGAGAGATAAGCTGTCACATCAATGACAAAACCGGCTGGAAATGGAAATACAAACACAAATAAAAAAGTATTTGCTGGTCGTACGATGCACTCGATGACATCGCCCGTCACCAGTACCGGCATTAAGGCGGCGGACTTAAAGCGCCGGGATATCGCCTCCTTATTGGTCTGTGTTTTTTTGTTTTTTTTTCCTGCCGAGCGCTTCGTTTATTATTTGGGATTTTGAGAAATACTCTGGATGACATACTGGAGGAGCAGATGCGCTCAGCAAAACACCATAAAGTGGACATCAGGAGCGCATGTATGCATTTGCACTAATCGGTGTGTGAATGAGGGCAGGCCGGTTTTGGTCGACACCCAGTAAAGCAATCGCAACCATGTCTATTTCAGATGAGGTGGCTTTCTAACCAATGAGAGGAAAGTGTTATAAAAGGTCGTCTTACATTATTAAGACGTGTACACCTCTTCGTTCCTCTTAAGTGGAACAGGGAAATGGCCGGTGGCTTGTGGGAATGGCGCTGTAGAGCGAAAGGGGTTCCACCTTCTTCCTCGAGCCCTCCAACAGCGCTGGCTTTATGGAAAAGAGCACGGCTCGGCAATAAAATCCGACAGGTGGGTCGTGTCCGCCGCTTTCCTAGCCCTGTGCGACAACTGACAACTTAATGGATTTCCCCGGTTTAAAAAGCTGCGTTCAAAATCCCTCCAGCGCCTATTGAAGGAGGAAAAAGGGAACGCTGGCGACCGGGCCGGGAAACCTCGTATTTCTGTTGGCATTCCTGTCCAGATGGAACACTTGAAAGAGAAAAGAGGTATTTCTCTATATTTTTTTTGAGGGAGGGTGGAGGAGGAGAGGGGGGGGGGGGGGGGTTGTAAGTGAGCGCTATTGTGCCACTGAGGGAGAGTTACCTGCATTGTCAATCTGAAAGTGAGAGGATGAGGCCGAGCGTGACAGAGGGTCCAGGAAAGAGACTCTATCGGGTCCCACGAGGCAGCAAACCCGCAGTTCATCCGTCGCCAGGCTGACATTTTCGTTGTCAGCTCGAGAAACAGGAAGGTTTATTCATTCCACTCTCACAAAAAAAGAAGAAGTGCCAAATGAATAATTGAGAGCTCCCTTTGGGTCCTGACCACGAAGCTTCACAGCCACTACTTTACTGAAGGCCTTGTTTTGGACTCATTAGTTTTCCATCACAATGAGGTATTTAAGTCAAGGTGTTTACACAATGTCCCGTTTACCTCATATACGCTTGTGTGTGTGTGTTTGTGTGTTGGTGTGTGTGTGATTTCTGTACAGCACCCGTAATGGTCAAAAGCTCCACAGGAGGTTGTGACACAGCTCCAGGTGTCTGTCTTGCCGACTCGGCCACGCCCCAAAAGTGTCTATCGCGCTCGTCGTCGAGTAAATTCCTCTACAAGCCACGAGCCATCGTCCCTCTTCTGGCTGACTTCTGTACCACCCTTTCATCGCCGTGCCTCTGATCCAGCAAGGACTCCTCTGTCTGCCTCTTTTTTTTGGGGGGGTTGGGGGTTAGGGTGGAAACTAAGAATGAAAGAAAAATCCTCTTATTGCAGCTCCCCGTTTCTGTATCCTCAACCCTCCCTCCCTCCCCCCAGTCCCCTCCATGTGGTCCCTGGTGAGACGTGCCGAATGTGGACCCATAATGAGCCTCTGTCTGCTCCAGCCGACACAGTGAGCTGTCTCAGACTGTGATGTGTCACTCTCTCTCTTTCTCTCCCTCCCTCTCTGGTCGTCTGGTAAAGAGATTCCTCCTTAGAAATGCTTCCAACTGCCACAAGGGGATGGAAGAGATTCCGACCTCCTCCAGTGAGGTCTTGCGGGCTAGACTTGTGTTACACACCCCATCGCACATCCACACACACACACACACACTGATGTTTTCATCTTACTCTCTCTCTGTCTCTGTTTAGAGAAGGGGAGATGACGGGGCGGGGGGTGAAAGCGTGTTTAACACTTTAACAGTTTTTCATCGTGATCTCTTAACCCTTCTTCTAAAACACTCGCAGCAAACAAGTCCGCCGTGTCTCCCGTCACTTTCCGAGCGCTGCGACACCCCCTCCCCCCCCCCCCCCCGAAAATTGCTAAATTCAGAGCGTTCGGCGGCCCTGGCCGACCTCTGCATCTGAAGGAGCACGCTGGAGTCATCCAACGCTGCTGAGAAATGTCCAAAGGGTCGGGGCTATTGTCCAGGCTCGAGAGGCAAGGCTGTGTCTGGCAGAGCAACGGTCTGAAATCCAGCTGTGAGTCGCACAAGCCAGCTGAACACGTTTTATTAACTCACACGCTGCGGGTCCGTTCGGAGACACAGAGGCCATTTCTTTTCCCAGCGAGTTTGAGAAGTTCGCTGAAGTGTGACAGCTGCTGTTGAACTCGGGTGGGATCCCGAGAGTCGTTTTTTTTATTTCTTTTTGTTTTTTTTTCAGATCCACCACAAAATGTTGGTTGAACAAGCTCTGGTGCGGTCCCATTTGAGTCCACACCAGTTGTGAGAGATGTTAAAAAACAACGCGGCTGGTACTCGACCTCACCGATGTGGCTCTCCGTCTTCGATGAGCTCAGTTGAGGGATTGTAATGTGGAAAGAATGTAATGATCATCTCATCACGCTATAAGCTAACCTGGGCGCTTGGTGTTTAGACTGAGAACACCCTGCGTTGCCATCAAAAGAACAATTTAACAATCGCGTAAAACAGCTGGTAGGTTATATTAACACCTGCTAAGACACTGGGAGAAAAAAACCAGCGCTGATTTTCATTATCGAGCTCCGGATGCTCAGGAGAGACGTCGGCACCTCGGCTCCCGTGAGGCTTTCGCTCGGCGCCGAGTCGTCATCAATCATCCATCGACCAGGATGAGCGTGGTTATTGTCCGCTGAAGCGCTTTGTATTTGCCGTATGAGGCATTATATCATCTTTATTGATCCCACGCAGAATGAATGGCACCTCGCCGTGGCGCGGAAAGCACGGAGAATGGATTTCTTTCATGTTTGATCCTGACGCCTCGGCCCTTTTTCTGTTCGGGCTCGTTCGAGAGCGTTCCACGGTGCAGGAGCACTTCTCCGAGGCCTATTATGTCCACGCCAGTGCTGTAGTGGTAAAATCAGAGGTGCGTAAACTATGAATTTTCTGATCATACAGGTCTCGACGCGATGCAATGCGATGTAACACTATTATTCCAACGGAAGAATACAAGGCGCATGGAACTTTGAGGTGCATAAACGCCACTCAGAGGTGGTAAACGCTATTTCCAAAATTCCAGAGGTGCATAAATGGCGTTTACGTGCGTTTACCCTCCACTACAGCTCTGGTCCACGTCGTAACAATCGAGGGGGTTGTAGTCTTCCAACAGGGAGCACATTGTTTTTAAGAGCAAATTTAAACTAATCCTATAAAAGGTCCTCGGTGACTCCGCTGTATTAAAAATAAAGACGGCCGCAGCGGAGCGTCCGATTTTCCTTTTAATTCCAACTTTTCGTCTGTTTTTTTAGTGTTTTTCTGTGTGTTTATTTTGCCATAATGTTTTCTTTGGAAGTGTTTTCATCTCTGGTGGAGTCAGCGAGGGCTTCCCACATGCTGATCGTCTCCAGGAGATTTGTATCTCTCTGAAGTGTCCGGCAGCATTTTTACATAATTTGGGTCTGAACATAAATGTTGTCTTTAGCTTTCAGTAACATTTTCTTCTTCTCTCATGCTCAAAAATACAGAGAGGAGACACACACACACACACACACACACACACACACACACACACACACACATGCTCTTATGGAAATTTGCAAGCAGACACACTGTCACACGCGGGCCCACCAGCCCTCCCACATCCTGTTTAGAGAGCTCCCATCCAAACCCCAGCGAGGGTTTGCGTTGCGTCCGCAGAAGCCGCGTGAAGCTTTAGGTTCTCCGCACTTATCTAACCACGTTCCACTGCACCCGGCAGCCTCCGTCGAAAAAACATTCCCCTTCATACGACATCACCCGCCGCTGTGAGCTCTGCTCCACAGCAAATACAGTGTGGCAGACAGTTATTGCATCCTTTTTTTTATAAACCAGCAATGTGGATTTCTTGATATTGTCGGCTCAGGACAGAAAGTATTTAATATTCTTTCTATCAATTATTTTCCACAGTTGACAGAATATTTGTGTGAGACGAACCGAGACAAAAAGAAATTAGGAACACTTTCCACAAATGTACCGAGCCATAAAAACTGACATTGATGAAGTGAACATCCGCACACATCATCTCACACTCCGAGCCTCCGTTCTCGCAGCAGCTGCTCCCAAGTTGAACACGCTTCTTACAACTTTAAAGAATTGCAATCGTTAGAATTTGAATCGATTGCGTGTTTCCAAAATGTCCTCCTGTAATTGCACCTCCTCCCTCCCCCGCCCCCTCACTATATATATAAGGAAGTTATTCATATTAATACCGGTTTGTGGAGAGAGAGAGAGAGAGAGAGTGTGTGTGTGGCAACAACAAAAATGCCACGGTGTTCCTGAGTGACATGCTGGCAACGGGGCGGAGACATCGCGGGCCTCATGAGAGAGAATTATTCACCAGCGCGGCGCTGGCCACCGCACGCTGAAGCCGCTGCCCACTCCCCTCTCTGCACCCGGCCCCTCATCAGCATGCATTATTCTTCTTTTTGGGGGGGGGGCGTCTGTTCACATTGGCTGACGAGCGCCGTTTGGTTGGCATAGCCTGGAGCTCACACACAAACACACACACACACACACACACACACACAGAAAAACGCTCCTTTTCTCACTCTCACGCTTTCTCGCTGTCGCACGGGCTGTTAACAGTGTTTTCAGAGTCAGGGAATGTGAAAATATTCAGTGAGAAGCAGCGTGTGGAGGGCGTAGGAGGGGAGGGAGGAAAGGGTTGGGGGAGAGGGAGAGGAGGGGGATAGAGGAGGGAGTGAGGGAGCGAGGGAGGGAGGGAGGGAGGATAGGGGAGTCAGACTGAGGGTGGGGAGTCTGGCTGTGCCACTGCAACGCCACACGCTGACCGGCGGCGGCGGCCGAATGCTCCTGGCCGTGCCGGGAAAAAGGTCAACAGGCGGCAACCTCGGCTCCCTCCGTCCCGTGTGACGCAACGCTGCCGCCGCCCCGGTTTGATGCGTCCTTCTGTTCGCAAAGCTTCCCCACGCTCGCCCACATGCCTCACACATACTTGCATAATGTGCGATGGTGACCCCCCACCACACCCTGGGAGCCGAGATGCATTGTCGCCCCCCCCCCCCCCCCTTACCTCTTCTTTCCTCAGAGGGGGACTTTAAAGAAATGAATCCTTTTGAAGTTGGGCTGTCAGATCTGAATTGACATAATCATCCCCAAAAATAACACCTCCTGCCACCTTTTAACATGTCACTCCCACACATTCAGCCTGTGCATATGTGCGGCGCTGCGGGAGGACTGTGCTCAAAGGTGTCCTTTGTAACGTGGGATCCAACTGGCCTCAATCCAGTTGCTGAAAACACAACTGTGCCTCCCCCCCTACACACACACACTTCTGTAATCCTTTGTAGTTTAGCTTCCTCTCTCCCCAACTGCATGCACTTTGTCTGAAACACACTTATTCATTTTTTTCCCCCGCACATTCCCTGCACCCACCGCTGCCTTCCCTTTGATTGTTAGAGGCGTTCACGCGACTACAGCAGGGAAAAAGACACAAAAAAAAGATGGCGTCCTTTTGTCGCGGCTTGAACTGGATGTTAACAAACACTCATCTTTATTAACTATCCATTATTTTGTCCAAATGATCCAATATTGTTTGAAGTGATCTGGCTGTGCCCGTTTGTTTTTTTAAATTTATTTCAATGCAGTTTAGGATTTGCAAACGCAAATCTCTCAATGTCTCACACCCTTAATAACAGCAAGTTGGAGAACAGGTGTGACTTTTTCTTACTCCTTGGATTTCACAGCCTTAACGATACGACACGAGCAGCAGCAGCGAGCCCCCCCCCCCCCCCTCCCCGAGCCGCCCCCGATGCACGGCACACGTGTGAAGTTCAGTCCGTCAGCTCCCTCCTGTAACCTCCCCGTCACCCTCGACAACAGGGGTGACTCCGGGGTCAGCAGAGAGCCGGGTTCTACCCCTGAAATGCAGTCTGGGGTAACACTTCAAACGACACACACACATCACACGTTTGATCCTCAGTAGCATGCTGTGAATTCATCCCCCGCCCCCCTGGTGTGAAGCAGTAGCTACTTCCCTCTACTCTCCTCTCTCTTTTTTTGTTCTTTTCATTTCCACGCTTCCACAGTGTGATCGGGGGTGAGGGTTTCCTGTCGGGTCGCACGTTCCTTTACCAAACTACAGATCTAGAACTGATGGAACACACTTTTTATACATAAGGAATTTACTACATTTGAGGTACTTTGGGGACTAATGTGCTTTTTCTCACCATGTTTTCTCCTCACAGCTTCAGATAAACTCAGTATTACAGGTGTAGAACCTGGGGGGCGCGTGTCCTCCGGCAGCAGAAAACACCACTTTGTGAACCCACCAAGTGCAATGTTGACCTTGATGGCGTATACTCATGATTTCCATCATCACACAGATAGATTTTTTTGCTCTATTTATTTCAATATTTCATAATGGGTATATATTTTACGTAAAGAAATGAACTTCCCAGTAGTGCAACAACTACATAAGAATAAATAACCGCATGGTCAGAAGCCAGTAGATTCAGAGAGTTGCCTCTCAGACATGCCCACGTGTGTCACACGGCTCCAGCAAGCTGATAGATGAAGTGGGACTTGGCATATCTCCCCCCACATCCTCGCCCCTCCCTCCCCCACATACCCCCGGCTCATTTCACACTTTCCAACTTCCTCGCCTCCCTGCCAGGCACGTGCTAGACCGGGAGAAGAAGATTCCCCTCCCCCCCCCTTCTTCCTCGGACTGAATGTGACAATGTGGCGGTGTCACCGTGGGCTTGGTAAACCCGTAAAGGATCGGTGCGCCCCGGCCTCTGACGCCGCGGAGACAAAGTGTTCAGACCTCATTACTACATTGCCTCCCTTTCTGATGCACATTACCACACACACACACACACACACACACACACACACACACACACACACACACACACGTCAAGTTAGATGCGTTTGTGCATCCGTTTGCCTGTGCATATGTTTAGCACACATGTACACCGAGGCACAGCATGTGAGCGTGCCCATCTGTAGGCGCAGATGGGCACACTTGGTGTCACACACACACACACACACTGTACGGGCCACACACGCGGCATCAAAGACAACTTTTTGGAGGTGATTAATCCCCCGCGAGCCTTTGCTAAAACTTTGCTCGTCCAAAGTGATCCGAGTGAATGATTTTGTTTTCCATCTTTCGCCGGCTTTGCGTTTTGCGACTTATTATTTCACAAATTCCCGAGACGGCGTTTTTTTTTCACAGGCGCATTATTTCATTTTTGCATTTGGAGCATTTTTGTATTGCGACCCCCCCCCCACCCCCCCTAATAATGCGCAACGTGGGTACAAATAAATAAATGCATACATGCTCTATGGAAATTCAAGGGGACCTGAGATTTGCTCTTTTATTGTCCTTTTCACCTCAGAATGCATCATGTGCACATGCATTATTATGTAAAGATGTGTTTCAATGGGAAGAACGATGTGAGGACAGAACAGTTGTATGCAGGGCTGCAATTTACTATTAAATATGTGGATTCTCATGATTTCTGGGTTAGTTGTACAGTCTATGAAGTGTGAGGAAATAGGGAAAAAGGAAGATCAGTGTTCCAAACCCCGAGATGACGCCCTCAAATATCTTGTTTCATCAATGGCTGTTAGTTGGTCGGTACATCGGCACTCAAAGATGACTCCTGGAAGAGTTTTTCAGTTGAAAACCAGCTAAATCTCTGCATCAGTAATGTGCACATGGTATTACATAAATCGTCCAGCGTAACTCTGACGCTCCTCAGTTTGTGTGTTGTTGTGTGTTTGTGGCTTCCGGCCCAATGGGGTGCACTACTCTGCCTTCCCGTGAGCAGAGACTCGATCATGCCTCCCTGTACGTGCCCTGTTCATCGTCTGTGACTGTGATTGGCACATTCTCCATACTTGTGGACAACCCACGTCGATCCCGTTACATTTGGCGAGTGCAGGGCTTTTTTTTTTTACAATGGCGTCCACGTGTGAAGTATTTCATGTACTGCTGAGCCACAGACAGGCGCACAATGAAGGTGCATGCCACCTACGTGGTCCACGGGCACCCTCATTCCTTCATATGGAGCCGCGTGCAGCCACGGGGACGACGCATCGCATCGCCCTGATCCTCCGAGCTCATGAATAATGTAACAGGGAGGTAAAGAAGATTATTTGTGTGGATATTCAGGGATGTCGGCAGCCTTGAGCTGATTCGGGCGTCGTTTTCATATTCAAGCTGTCGTTTTCATTACGTTGACTGTGGTTTCCTGGCAAACAGCAGATCTTATTCATGACTTGCCAGCAGCATGGATTCCTAAAGGAAATCTTTGTATATTTAAGCATGTTTATGGACTTGCTGGATGACTCCATAAGTCTCCAATTTGTTGTGTCAAAAAACAAATTTAATCACAATATAAAGGTTATCTTTCATTTGTATAGATACATTTGCTCAGTCTTTTTACTGTCTCTTCCTCTCCTGTTGACTACGGTCTCTTGATCGGTTGGATGTGATGTTTTCGTTGAGCATCTTCAAATCAATCAACACTCTGTTGAGCTCAGCTCGTTGCCAGATCTCATTCCCTTCATCGGCTCTTTGTGGGACTGTAATTGGCATTTCTCTTGGTCCAGAATTCTCGCCCTTTTTTTTCGTCTCACCCATCAACGCTTATTATTCAGTTCACCATTTCAATTCTCTATTGTAGTCTCCTCTTCTGCAAAGTCATTAAAGTCTGGAGAATTATGATTATGTTCTCCATTGAGTAATATGTCGTGATTCATGATAATTAAGTTCCAATGAAAGCGCTTCCAATTTACGAACGATTGGAATCCATGGATGAACGTGACTGAAAAGATTTCTCTAAACACATATGTATATATATATATATATATATATATATATATATATATATATATATATATATATATATATATATATCTTACTGAATCAAATGTATTAACTCCCAACTGTTAAGCGCCCATGTGCATGGGGTTAAGCTATTTCCTAAAACATGTGCGAAAGATTCCAATGTTTTCTGTGAGAGAAAAAAAAAAGCAAACACACACTTTGTGCCCTCGAGCAACGACCACACAACCTCCTCTTCATCAATTCTATCTCCAGACATTACTTCGTCATTCAGGCGGGGCAGTGAAAGAGCCCTGCCGTGATAGTTGAGATTGCTCCCTGTTGCCTTATGCTCCTCTTTATCAGTCAGCAGCAAATGTCCCACAGACAGAGTCCTAATAGTAGCATAGTGAAAGGGGACATGCCCTCTAATGGAAACCCTTTGTTCAGTTGTCACTTTCACTGCTCCCATGGAAACATCCTGCTGGCCAATCAGAAGAGCCCTCTGGTTAGCAGCAACTGTGTTTCCCTTCACTGCTCGACTGAAAGCATCTATCACTCTGAGCTATCTTTGGGTTTCTTCCTCTCTCCTCACCCTCCTGCGCTCTCTTCTTTCTCACACTCTGCACCTGTTTGACTTATTACACCGTGTCAAAAATACATTTGTCAAAGGAAAATGAGTCTTGTGTCACGGCATGTTGGAGGAGGAATGTTGCGTCTCGATAAAAAACTAAACTGAAAGCAAAACTGAATTGTTGAGGCGTCGAGATATGCCATGGTGATGAATGCCATAAAAGCTTTGTCCTTTTTAAAACGACGTCCTGCTTATCCCCCCCCCCCCGAAGCTGCTGTGAATACCACTTGACTTTCTGAAGATGAATATAAAGGTAGTTATAGCAACATGCATCTCTCCCACCGGGCAGACGGTTGTGTTGCGTGATAAGAGCGTTGGAAAGAAACAAATATTGGCGAAGTTGAGAAGACGAAGCGGGAAAAAAGATCATCTGTATCTCGTTGGAGTATAAAGCAGCACTGGGTCTCTGTAGGATTCATCTTCCACAAATACTGCCTTTCTAAAGAACGGGGAGCGGGGCACACAATCAGACCAAAAGTCTTCCGCTTGTGTGTGAAAAAGGACGACAATAAGCTGTGTGAGCCCTCCGGAGGGGCTTCAACCAAACACATTGAGTGTGTATGAGCGCTCACTGCAGACGACTGTGTGTGAAAATGTTAGTCTGAATTATCTCAGCTAATGTTGGCTGATTAGTGAAATATCAATAGTGGTAATAAAAAGCTTCTGTGTGGAATTGACCGTTCGCTAAGTCCCACCCCCATAAATATGATCAAATATTTGTGTAAAGGCGATTTAAGAGAGAAGCAGACAGAAGAGCCGGCGGTATGGGTTTGATGGATCTATTAAGCAGTCAATCCAGTTTAAAAAGTAGAAGACTAAAGCCCACAGATCAACCATTATAGATCTCATTTATATGACTTTGTAAAATTCCATTTGGCCAAATTCCTTTCGGGGAAGATATTTGAATAATTCAATAAAAATGAAGTGGCTGAGAAAATGAAAATCAATAAATTGTGTTTGATCTGAATTAATTATTGATCAAATCAACAGGTCAGAGGCAGATTATGTCTTGAATTATTGCCCCGAGGCTTTATAGCGTTTGGATCCTACATTTCCCAGAATGCAACCTTTAACATCTTCCCATTCGACTCGCATCTTTTTAAAGTCACACAGGCGGAGTAGTCTCTCTACAAAATGAATACCCGGCATGTGTCAAATGTATTGACTGCTGCTTTGAAATGAGCTTTGATGAACACTATGATGTGATGGTTTACTCCCCCCACCCCCTCTTCCCCCCACTTCCCCCTTCCCCAACTTCCTTATCTCCTCCAGCAGAGTGCTGTGGGCAGACCTCCCTCCCACGGGCCGGCTGGATTACGCATGTTGGTCTAATCCCATTCATTCTCTCAGTGCTCTCTGTCAGACAGACATGTGCTGGACCATAATGTGCCCATGTCCCACACATCAATCACACACTCGCACACGCACGCACACACACACACACACACACACACACACACACACACACACGCGCGCACACACACAGGTGTCTTTGTTTGATAAGGACTAGAGGCGGAAGTGTTAGTCTCATCATTCCAGTCCCACCACATCATGAGAAATCCCGTTTCATCCCATGATCCTCAAACCCTCCTTATCACCACAACCTGCTCCAAAGCCCTAAACCCTTGTGTCACCACACGCCCCCCCAGTAACAGCTTTGTGTAAGGGATCATCTGGGATGCACACACTCGGCCAGATCAATCTGAAACCAAAGAAAAGTCGTTTGGCCACTTTAAAATAACCAAAGAATCAAAAAAGGGCTTGATTTTTTTCTTCTTCTGCCTCTTCCGGCCGTCATCCACTCAGGCGTTGAGAGTTGGAAGCTTACAATCAGATCAAATCATGTTCAATGCATCGCTCATCTCTTAAAAGTCCAGTGTGCAAGATTCAGGTGTGATCTAACTCTATGTTTTCATTCGTCTACTATGTGCGAGGGTGTAATAAAGGCCGGAAAACATCTCTAATTCCGGTGTGAAAGGATTATTCTGTGGGGAAAAATGATTTAGTCAATTTACAAGAAAAAAAAAACGTGGGTAATCTCTGGAAATGTACAAGGGAAAAGAGGAATCATATCTCATTTGAGAGATTATAGTCGTAACATTATGAGGAGAAAAAAAACTGCACTGCAAAACCTTGGTAAAGTGAGCCGAAGGACCTTAATGTTCTCTCTGTGATCTGTTTCGAACTTAAATGAATACAAATATTGTCGAAATCTTTTTCTGGAATATCCTACTAGCATGCTAGTCCTGCGACCCGGCCCCAGTTAAGCGGATGAGAGTGGACGGAGAGAGTCCACTCCAATACAAAAGGCTATAACATGTCGGTGCTCTGCGCTGACTCCACCACAGCCTTTAACGCTGGCATCTGAGGTATGACCTTGCAAAGAGAAACCTTAACAACTCAGCCCGCCGAGTATTTTCCCATAACCAGTACAATACCAATACAGTTTTTCTTTTCTTGTGAATGTATGACTTTGTGACCTTGCGAAACTGTGACAATCCCAACACTGGCTCCAGAGAAGGCCTTTTTTCCCCTTACGTCACCTGAAGGCCACCTCAGTTCTCCGACACCCTCGGGTGAGCGGAGGGGTTTTCAGACGGATGCACTCTCCGACCTCACGGCTAGATGGCGCTAGATCCCACACACAACCTTTCTATAGAGGGAATACTGATGGAATCGCTCCATCTGGGTTCTGGTGCCGAATGCCCTCTGTTGAACTGCAAGCTTCTCCATTAGAGGCTGGTTTTTCTGTCTATCTCTGCGTTAAAAAACCTTCATAACACCTATTAAAATGTCGTGGCTTGCGTTTGTGGTAAAAGGGTCATGAGAAAAAGAACCGTTCTGGTAGATTTCTTTCGTGTATTTCTTGCTAGAGCAAACGTCCTTCCTAGAGAGAGAATTGCTCTCTCTTTCTTAAATCTTGGACTTGTGCATTCTTGTAGTCTACTGGGAATTGACCTAAATCCTAAATCTCTTTTATTCTCACATTTTTTTGGCATGTGGTAACAGCCGTTTTTCCTCGCTGTGCGAGAGAAGCGAGCAGCTCGGGCTGCGTGATGACTAAAGGACTGGCTGCCGGCAGCAGCTGTTTGCTGTTGAGACGAGAGCCAGACGTGTTGTGCTGATGGCAGCCTGACCGTAACTGTTCTGCAAACAGCAAGCAGACAAAACAAAGCACTGGTCTGGCGAGCCTAAACAAAAAAAGAAAAAATACATAAAATGCTCCAACACCAGGCGGTACACAGACCGGCATGTTGCAAGGCATGCACTCCCATTTCTACAAATACGCATATGACAGGACGCTCATGCATCGTGAAAATGCATCTGGCTCCTCTGCACATTGTGTGCATATACATCTGTAGAAATACCAGAGACAAAGAGGTGAGCGCTTCAATTATTCAACCATCATTTATTGTCATTATGCAACAACGCGTTGCACAACTGAAGGCAGCGGCAGCGGATTTACATGACGAAACAAAACAACAGCGGCGCATTGTCGCGGTGCCTCAGGAGCAACGCCAACAAGCTGCGACAGAATCATTCTTTGGGCTCTGTTAGCCAGGAGCATGCTGGGTAGTGGAATAGCCTCAGGTCCAAGCTAATGGGTTAGCTAAACTCCCTTCTCTTCGCGTTTTGTCCGAATGGGTGGTCGCAAGAGGCCGTGGGCCGGGATTGCCTTGATGATGAGGTTAACCATTAGCATCATATGCCAACCTTTAAATTAGTTTAAATTATGCATGCAATAAAAATGCCACCAAAAATCAGTAGGCTTCATCCTCTCGAGGCCGAATTTCATGGCAATCTATTCAATATTGGTGGAGCATCAAACTCACTTACCTCCCGACGGTCCCATGGCTAAAACCCTGACACCAGCGTTGCTACAAAATGAAGCCAGGAATACGAAAGAATTCTGCAAATCCAGCTGCAAGTTTTTGTTGTTGTTGTTGCACATCTGCCAACATCCATCAGTATCTCCGATCACCCCGTATTAGGGACGATATTAGCTTATTAGATTGCTTCGGTATTAATCAAGTTTAAAGCCAGTGATCCGGGTTTGTTAACCCTGTCTCAAACATTTTGGATTCCAGTTGCTTCCACTTCCCGTCCGCCATTCGGACCGAACACGACACGCTTTGCCTCGCCGCACAAAGTCGCCTCTTGGCTTGCGTTTCCTCCAGCTGTTTGTGTTTTCTGCGACATCATGAACAGTATGCGCGATGGCACGTTGTTTGCCCCGCGTCGAGCCTTTTGCGCATTTAAAATGTCAGTGACGGTCCAGCGGTTGGAACGGCTCGCAGCAGCTGATGAAAGATCCCGTAACGTGACACGACACTCTGGAACTTTTTGTATCCCAGCAGGAGGTCCAGACCCCTTCCAGCGAGAACATGTCAAACACACGTTTGGGGAAGAGGCAAAAAAAAACAAACAAAGAAGAAACTAGGCCAAGCGAAACACGCAAGCTGCCAGGGATCGTTACGCCTGTGCATGTGCACACGTTTCTTGATTCCCCCCCTCTATTTTTGCTTTAGCGGAGCCCTTTCAGCACTTACAGGACCCGGGGTGTGATTTGTCTCAGTAGTGTGTTGAGATCATGAGTAATCGCGCAAGAAATTGAGCCGCTGTGTGGTCGCAGAAGCAGCCGTGGACAGATTGTGTGTCGGATCTGGGCTTATTTCAAAACTGCAGGGCAACCTGCGGCCAAAGACCAGAGATGCTCTCTAAGTGATACCCCGCCCTTAGTAATGGCTTTATAATGAACATTCGCCCCCGCAGATGAATTTTCCCCATTTGTGATTCTTATTTTTGTCCCGTTTGTGTGTGTTTTTGTTGGCTCGGCTCTCAATTTCAATCACAGTTGCCTTTCCAGCCCATTGCCAGAGCGTTTCCCGCTCTGCCTCTGTGTTGTTTGTTTGTGTGTCAAAGGCATCAGCTTGGCTCAAGCGTGCCTCCACATGGGGGAAGGGCTGTTCTACATCACTTGTTCACACTTGTTAGCTGTTTTGTCAGCTGCCGCCGTGTCCCTAAAGAGCCGCTTCGTTCCAACACGCGTGCGAGTGCAGGGCGTCGGTCCGGCATCCGCCGTGTGCGAAGTTGCCCGGCTTGCTCGCCGCCCTCTATGGTCATGTGTCGCCCGGGTACGCCGGCAGGATTCACACCTCTGTGATTGAACCCTCCGGGCGCCAAGCGGCCTCCTTCAGCCACACGCTGACCCCATCACAGCCACACCCAGGCCTTTTATTAACTTTTCGTCGAACTCTCGTCCCCTCTCTTCCCGCCAGTCCTCAAGAAATGACTCGGGACACCCGTCGCCACTCGCCGGCGGGTCACTCCCGCCAAAACACTTCAGGGTCTTGGTGTTGGATCCCGACATAGATGTTCAACCTCGTGAATGTAAAGACGAAACGTGAATAATGCACAACGCAGACCAAAAGATGCCCCGCGGCTCCGCTCGGCCATGTCGATGTGTCCTTGAGCAAGGCGCCTAACTGCAAATTGCTCCCCGTTACTGTGTCTGCGGCGTATAGAGCAAAAAAAGTCGCTTTGGATAAAGTGTAGTAAAAATGTCGTGTAAAAATGGCAAATATTTGACATATCTTTAGCTCAATAAAGGTATCAGCGACTCATCCACATCGCCGGAGCAAGAAAGTTGCTTTGTGCCCGCTCAGCAGAGGGAGCTTTGACCGACTCCCGCTGCTGAGTCACCAGATGCCCTGCCAGTTCATTCCCCCCTCCACACTTATCCAACCTCCCACCCTCTTTGTCAGCCTCGAGGCCCAAACACAACGTTACTCTCCACACAACCGCCTCCTCCTCTTCTTCCTCCTCCTCCTCCTCCTCCATTCATTATGGATGCACTGGCTTTTGCCACCAAATAAGCCGCGAGCGCTGCAATCATCAAGCGATCTGAGACAAGCTGCTGCCGAACGAAGCGGCATCTTTCGTGCTGTTGTTGTTGTTGTTGTTGTTGTTGTTGTTTGATCGGTGCTGATTCAGAGGGATTGTTATTGCCGCTCGGCTCAAGCAGCTTAAATGTTAAACTTGCGCAGAGCTTTTCACGCCTCGCTCCTGTCACCCTCTCACCCAGAGCATTTAGCCTGGTTCATGGTGACGGACACAACTGAAGACACTTGAGTGTCCAAAGCCACGTGAGATGAGATTCAGGAGTTTGGAGTAACATTTTGGACCGGTTTATCAAAGTCATCATATTACCTACATCAGACATATATCACATCCTTTCCGGTAAACGACTGAGATCAAACTGGTCGGCGGTGATGCTCTGACTGGCCCGTGCAGCACAGGGGTTTCACCTATGGCTTCTCTTCCCTCTTTTTTTCTTTTTTTTTCCTCATCTTCATCCTCTTATCTCGGCCTTTAGACACCTGGATAAGTTCACTAAGCCCCATCTCTACCAGGAGCTGTCTCTTTACCAATATTGCATGCTCCACATGCTGGGGCACCATTGATCCATGTGTGTGTGTGTGTGTGTCAGCGTGTGTGTGTGTGTGTGTGTGTGTGCGTGCGTGCGCTCGACACACAGCACATGTGGGTGCCTGACGCGTGTGCCTGACATCCTCGGTGGTCACGCACAAGTGAGCAAACCCATGTCTGTTGATCTGCCGTGAAATGGGGCGGGTCATGGACAGGGCGGCGGCGCATTGGCAGGTGTTGACCAGGCTGACGCGATCTATGGAGTACAATTTGCACACATCAGCCACCGTTGGCCCTTTTTCCCCTTGAAGGAGCGCAGGTTCACCTCCGATCGATGTCCGAGGCCCTAAAGCTAAATAAGCTCAGAATTGGATTTTGTTGGCACACATTTGCGTCAATAATTCATATCGATGGCTGGAGAAGAAGTGCATGGTAATCTGCCCAACTTTTTTTTGCCTTCACTTTGACACCTCGAGCACCATTTTTCCATGCGGTTAAGCTAACCCGCGGCTTAAATCAGCCGTGAGTCCGTGTGTGGGCTGAATGCCCTCTGCAGGCTCACAGACATTTTATTTTTTTTTCTGTGCCGCTGATGGTAAATGGGGTCTTTAGGTCAGCAGTCGCACGCTCTCCGGCCCTGCGGCCAACCCGGAGGCTTTTCTTGTCTGGACATACGCAGTGAAATCCTCCGTAATCAAGCAGCTTGAAGGTTCTGCTTTGAGGGGATTTAGTGCAATGTGGCAGGTGCCAATCTGACTGCAATCAGGATTTGCGCAGGCCCGGCTCCCTTCAGCAACTTCAAACATGAGCTTATGCTCGCAGACTAATGGCGGTCATTCATGCGGTTCCCCGGCTCGCGGGGTGTTTCGTGGGCGCGAGGTACGAGAGAACCCTTTAGAGGCGTACTGTGTGCACTCACACACATCCCGTGAAATTTGGGTTTGGGGGCGGGGTTTTAAGCCTCCACTTTTAACCAGGAGGGCAGAACTCTATGCGCGTAGTGGTTTTTTTTGGGGTATGTGTCGGATTTATTTTTAGAATTGTATTCATTTTTGTAACAATATTCATATGTTTAGCATCACTCCTCTCATGACTGGATTTGTGTTGTCATCAGTGCATTTGTGTGATTGTAGGAAAGTCAGTAACGTCTCATTTAAATTATTCATAGCTGGTTTGGCTCTTTTCCCTCGTTTCCTCCGTTTTATATATATTTAGTGTGTTTTAACATTTGTACAAAAGTAATTTATTCACATATCTATTTATTTGATTGTTTTTGCTTTTTTGCAGCACTTCACACGCAGCCATATTCAAAAACTGCAAAACATTTTTTTTTATAGGAACACACACACACTCACACACGCACTTATTTGAATACAGGTTGAATAATTTGAATACATTTCAAATTCCCTCAGGGTGTCAACGAAGTTATGGGCATGAACTTCTACAGATGGAGCTTTTTTGCTTCCGTGTATGTGTGATATTTAAGTCGCGCGTGTTTCAAATGTGTGCAGAATACCGAACAAGAAAGGGAAGAAGAAAAAAAGACGTTGCGCTCAAAGAAAGAGAGAAAACAGAAAGAAAGACTGAGAATAAGAGGCGGCTTGTAAAAGTCAGAAACTCCCGGCGGCATTAGGACAGTGGGACACACGCACACACACACACACGCACACTCACACACACACTCACACTCACACACACACAGACAGACTCCGCCGTCCCTCCTCTGTCGGTCTATTATTGATGTTGGGCACGCAGGGTTCCCACTCAGCCATCTGTTCTCAGTTCTCCCACTCGGTGTCCCTTTTGCTTCATGCCTATCACTTTGGCACGCGGGCATAAGCAGAGCAATGCTGTCTTATTAATGTGTGAATACTTCATGAATATCACACACTATCAGGGAGCCGGTTGTTGGAGGGAGAGCCCAGAGAGAGAGGAAGAGAGAGAGAGAGAGAGAGAGAGAGAGAGAGAGAGAGAGAGAGAGAGAGAGACTTCCAGCTCGTGCACGCTGCGAGATGTAATCGCGCTACGACGGCATCAGATACAAACAGGGTTGGCGGGGGGGAGGGCGGGGGCGAGGGGGGGCGGGACTTGTGACGGACTGTCAATAAGTCCATGTTTCCAGATTCCTAATCAAATCACAGCGCTGCCCTCCCGCCGTTAATAGCATATGGCTGCAGGTTTCGTTTGATTCGACTCGTTGCTGATGACCATGCATGTTCAGTCAAGTCCGGTTGCCAGGGGTAACGGGGAGAGGATGGGGGGAAGGTGGGGGGGCTGTTGGGTGTGCACCTGAGGCCTCGCCGGGCTCCAGCTGGGGCCACATGTGGCGAGTCTGGAGACGTGTAAGGGTGCCGCGTGTTTGCCAACACTTGGCTCCGCCTCGCCGTTAATCCATAGATGCAATCTTCCTCTCGGATCTCCTACCATCGCCTTGACGCGCACGCACACACACACACACACACACACACACACACACACACACACACACACACACACACACACAGAAACTTACCAGTCAGGAACTGCGAGCATCAGTGGATCCGTCTGACTTAACTTGCGTCTCAGATTACATCCTCCTGACTGACAGAAAGTGGGTAAGGGGATGCCAGGGGGCTGCAGAGTGGTGATTAAGATAAGATATTGGTTTGGGGCTTTGGAAATCTAAGCTATCGCGCCATCATGTGACTTTGTCTTTTCCATATTCCTCGAGCGGTAGAAGAAGCTTTATTCTCTGGCCAGCCCCGGAGTTAAGACCCCCGCCTGCCCCGGGGAGTACGAGATGAGAGGGAAATTAATAATGCGTGGCGACTCAAAGGCTCGGGCTGAACCAAAGGATCAGAAGAGGGTGGAGGGAGTGTATTAGAGGCAGCAAGGTAAACAGGAAGCGGCTGCAGAGAAAGGAAAGCACAATCAGGCAGATAGGCCACCTTTGAGACAGAGGAGTGGCATTATGAAACTGATAAAAGGAAGTGTTTTTGAAAAGGTCAACACATTAAAAGGATACTCCACTGAAGGTCTTGCGTGTGTTCCTCACACCCTCTGGGCCTGAGACGGCGGCGCTTGGAGGTGGCTCTCCGGTGGAGCGTCCCTTCATGTGGGTTGATGAAATGTAATTATACTCCGCGTTCACGACCACTTTGTCTGTCGCGAAACTGCAGCTCGACGCAAATATGTAAATAAGAAATGTTGTTATCATCTCCGGCACTTGTCACAACGCCGGAGCAGATCTTTTGCTTCCTCGGCTGCCTGGAAAACAGATTGCAAATTAGCATTTCCTCTTCCAAGCCAGAGGGAGTCACGAACAGCACTCCCCCAGCATCGAGAGGTCGCTTTTCTTCTTCTTCTATTTTTCTCACCACATCATGGCGTGTGACTCTTAACATGAACTGAAAACAAGTACAAAGTCCTCAACGTTAGGGAAACTGCAGATTTAATATTAATAGAGCTCACTAAGTGATGTGTGAACGTCACGCCAGCGCGCTCAGCGTTGGCACGCGCGCGCGGCTTCGCCTCACGCGGGCTCCGCCGCCGTGACCTCTGCTGGCTCCGGGCCAGCGGCCCCCGCTTCCCTTTGAACCTGGAGGAACCCGCTGCGTTTAGCCGGATCTCATCTCGCTGCTCGCCATTAAATATTGATTGCTATTAAATACCCAATTTGTCCGTCTATCCATTCATGCATCCGTCCAGCTGTTAGCTTTTCTTCTGTTTCACGAGGAAGAATTCTGCCGTCTGTTACCCGTTCCACAAAGACAATGCGGGCTAATAAGACCAAAACAAATAGCCGTAATAATACTGGGGCAGTGTGCCATATGTGAATCCTCCCTGCAGCGTGGCCAGGTGGGCGGCATGCCACCCGGCCGCACAATGGGTTTACCCGCCGTGATTTATTCAACGACGCCAACCATTGGCTAAACAGTCGTGGAGCTGAATTAGCAATCTACTATTGTCCGCTCGCCCCTCCGTCTTTGTCTGTCTCTCTTATTCCTTTCAGTCCTCCAGCTAAAAAAGTCAGTTAGACTATGTGAAGGAGGAGTGTAGTGCCAGACCGGCCCTCTATTGGAACCATGACACATGGCCATTACACGGCTCTTTAGCGACTCATAGAAATAACCTCTTATCATCCTGAGGAGCATTAGCCCGGTCGAGGTTCCCCCACCACGTTGGGTGGGCAGATGCAAATGAGTGTGTTGTATACGTACTCCATAGCCGTGGCCCACGTCAACCCCTCCACTCGCACACGGCTGGTTATGTTAAACAACGAGAAGCAGCTTGAATAGAGAGACTCAAAGGTTTTTTTTTCGGTCAAAAAAGCGCTTCGACGCAATTTACTGCAGTCGGAGATCGGCGGCCCGCTCTTCACGCGAACGCTGCGATGTGTGTTTAGACGAGATGGGGTTTGATGACGGAGACACACTTGCCGAGGACGAGGGGCAGGGTGAGATAACCGTGTTCTCCGTCCCGTCGCGGAGGCATCTGGCACTGCCACGGTGTCGCAAGCTGAAATACACCCCAGGAGGAGGTAATGAGGCGTAGGAGACGGGGGTGTTTTGGGGTGTGTGTGTGTGTGTCTGTGTGTGTGTGTGGTTCCCTCATCTTCCTGAACTAGCCTCTGAAGACCCTGCAAAGTACGCCATCTGCAGTCCACAGCCATAAGCCCAGTTGCGTGTGACTCACGAGCGGCTCCACTTAAACAAAAGCACATTTAACCTTCTGCTACTCCAAAAAAAAAGTATAGAGGTTAACAAACTATAGAAAACGAGTACAATACAGGAATTGAGTGACTATGTTTCAGTGTGTAATATACCCAAAGTAGGAACCATCCACCCGTGTCTCTGATTGTGGGCCTGCAGCATGTCATCATCACACAGTCCTCTGTGGGGATGTTCAATAAAGAGCTATTGAAGAACACTGAATGTTCTTCTTCTTCTTCTTTTAACTGATCGCACACATAAAGTAGTGATAGTGGCTCTCCCTCTGGAATACATCTGCAGTTGATTGTTGTCTCAGATGGTTTGTTTTATAGTTACCTTTGACTGTTTATCTTTGTGTTAGTGTTATCGTGTCTGAGGTGATTTGTGTTCCCCTTTTATTGTTGAGTCCACTCGTTTACTTTCTCAAGGTCCTTTGGTGAGAGAGCGATAGATCGGGGTGTCATCTGCAGAGGAGTGATTCGCAGCTTTTGCAGAATTTTACCAAGAGGAAGCAAGTTAAGGTGGAATAGGAGGACCCCCAAGAACCTTCTGTTACATAAACTATTGATTTATGATTGACGATGATGTTTTTTAATTGTTATAATGAATTGCTACCGTTGACTGCTTAACTTTGTATTACTTTGTTGCTGACTGTTTTTTTTTTTTTTTTTTAATCTTAGACTGTTTTGTTTGTGCTGTCTGAAAGTGTTTAGTAATCCTGGAGTGTGCACGGCAGAAGCGACCTGAAATAGATTATTTGGAAACAAAATAAAAGGATGACGGAAAAAAAAAAAAAAAGAGTTAAATGTTCATATGTCCGCTTATCTCTCCGTTTATTCCAGGTGATCTCCGCTCTGTCACGGATCTCCCACCACAGCATCGCACAAATCAAAGGCATCAGGTACGTGTCTCATTTGTAACGCTCTCGTTCATCATTTCATCGACCAGATCGGTGGCGACGGAAACCGTTTGGATGAATGCATTGCACATACGCTTGCGGGCCTGTATTAGGATGGAGGTGGCTATTAACATCTGCTGCTCGTTTGTGAGTCAATTTACATGTTCAAGCAATTAGCTGCAGCTTTTAGCCGCTGCCATCTTACGGGGGAGCAAAATAAACCCACAGCACATTTCCATCCGCCACTCAAAATCTATTACGCTCGCCACCGAGTGTCGTTTCTCACGCGTGGTGTGCGAGGCTGAGGATCCCTCACGCTGCTTCATCGGGCCCCGGATCGGCCTTCGGATTTTCTCTTCGTTTGCGTCCGTCCGCTTCGGAGCCTGCCGGCTCACCGGCGCCGCATAAAAAGCCATTTTATCCGTCTGAGTAATGAGTAGCTGTAAGAGCGCCCATTAGGAGCCATGCCAGGGAGCGAGCGAGAGAGAGAGAGGGCGAGTGACAGAGGGAGACAGAGCACAGGTCCTTTGCCATTAATAAAGACAAGCGCAACCTGCTGACAGCGGGCTAATTCACGGCCTGTCCGCGCCGGCCACTCGGCTGTGTCGGTGTCTAAGCCGCGGCGCGTTTGACCTGAGATGCTTTAATTCCCTGAAAATCTGAATGCTAATTAACGAGTATATTTCATGGGGAAGTTCAGATTCTCAAAGCGAGGGTCAAAGGTCAGGTGGTCATTAACGGAGGGAGCTCACAAAAGGGATGTGGTGTTTTCACGAGCCCGGATGCGAGGCGGACGCGCTCGTACAAACTGTCCTTGAACCGAGGGACGAGCACCTGACTGCTGAGGTGTCCTTGAGCCAAACGCATTCCTCTCCGCCCCCGACAACCTCCCTGACCTCCCGCCCTACTTTGGGGGTGAACGTGAGAGCACATACTGTATGAATGCATCATGGGGATCAATACAGAAGGACTTTATTCAGTAGAAGGTCAGCTTTTAGCTCTTGGCGTCAGCACGGGAATTGCACACAAAAAAGCCACAATGCTCTTACCATACATTAGTATTTTGATAATTGATAATCAATCATACTTTAATCACAAAAAAAAACCTGAGTTTGTCATTTTGAATGTCAAATAAGGGAGGAACTTTACAACTGTTGTACTGAAGATAGTTTACATTTAGCTTTTTCCACCTGACGAATATGCACCTTTCTGTTGATTCCAGTCCACATTTGCGGTTAGAGGTTCATCCTGTTGTGTGTGACTTCAATTTGTATAACCAGTACAGTAATAACTAAACACTTAAACCCCTTCTTTTTCTTCTCTAACTTGCTTAGAAAATGTCTTTTAGCCGGCTGCATGCTCCACTCCCTTCACCAAGGACTTATCTATTTCAGCTCTCCTATTGGGTGCTCTGCAGTTCAGGTACCATTGCCTTGATTGGGCTTGTTTGCTGTAAGTGGCTTCCTCTGGCGCGAAGACATCTGTTAGGTGTCAACCGTGGAAGTATATGGATGAATAATAATTGAAAAGAGCTGCAGAGTTAGGTGTTGATGTTGTGCACATTCAGTGTTGATATCTAACACATCGCTTAATCCCCAATGGTTTCTGAGATTGTTCTTTTCCAACTGTCACGTTTCACTCTCCCTGGTCTTGATTTTCCAATCATGACGAGAATTAAAGATAACTCAAAATACAATTTCTTTGACAATTTGTCTTGGACTCTCATGTTTCCAAGGGTCTAGAAGTGAAGGCTCTAAGTGCTAAATGCATTGAAAGCCCCACTCACAGCCTCTCGTTTGCTCTCTCTCATGCTCTGTGCTCAGCCGCCTGCAGCTCAGCCTCACTTTCACAGGATTTTCATCGCGTGACTTGTTGGTCTCAGCCGAGTTCATCATGGCTTCCTCGTTGCGCTGAGGAGCGCTTTTTACAAGATCTGGTGACTTCAAACCGTTTATTCAGGGCTAGATTTCATAAAGACATGCGAATAAACTGTTTTTGATGAAATGTCACAATATTAAGCTTCACTTGTGTTGCTTTTTTTCTGACTAAAGGCTTGCAGAAAGAGGAAAATCTGACGATGATCTTTTTTTACGGCTTCTTGCGATTATTTAAAGAAAACATGCTTTTCAAATGCTTTAGTGCGTCTCTTTTCAACAGGATTCGCACCCATGTCGCGTCATGTACTCTACGATCTCACATGAACAGAGTGCTGATGTCAGCCAGAGCACTTCCACAACACAGATGTTCACTGTTGGCCTTTCTAAAGGGTCTCCTCACCCTTGGTGGCCTTGGTATTTCTTCTCAGGACGAGCTGCATTCAGAGGTCTCGAGGACGTGACCGATCTCTTCTGTCACGCTTCAAAGCCCCCTGTCAACCATTGGACAGGCCCGAGACCTGCTATAAGTCATTTAAACACATGCCACACTGTCCATGCTAGTGGCGTCCCATGAAAGAGAGGCCGGTGCCATGACATTCAAAAAAACGTGGAAAGATGCTTATGTGTTTTATATCAACACCTAACCCCATAGGATGCTTTCCTCTGTAATCCAGAGATTTATATTTGTTGGCTTTATAAAGGCAAATAAAAAGGTGGTTAAGATGGAAGCAGCAGAGGCCGGATGAATAAACTGAACATATGTGAAACGTCTTAATGTCCCTTTAAGAAGCAACTAGAGAAGAGCATAGCGTATAAAGGACAGTGTTCTTCAGTGAAAGTTAATTAATGGACGCTATCAAGCTGCGGTTCCCCCCAGCGTGGCGGTCTCAATGCCCAGACAAGCGGCCCCACAGTCTCAGATGGTTTATGCATGGACAGCACATCAGGCCATCCCTTGTGTTTTCAAATGACCGGAGAGTTCCTCTCTGCATTCGGCGTGTCCATCGACGCCCTGTGCAAGCCCATCGATCTGCCCTTTGATGGCCATTCGCTGTGATCAGGCATCCATAGTTCACCCCTCTGTCACTCTGTCCACATCCCAGCCCCGCTCGGAGAAATGTACGCCTTATTCTGCACGCTCCTCTGGACAAGCACTCTCCATCTGGGTCCTCTTTTTTTCCTTCTTCTCAACATTACTAATATTGTTCACAACAAAAATGGAGATAAGCTTCCTTTCAATTATTTCTCTGCCTTTGTGGAGTTTTTTTTGGACAATATCTCATAACTTCTAATGATTGAAGTAGTCATTTTTGGCTTATTTTCTATTTAACCCTTCTCCTCACCCTTCTGACTAAAGAACCTCTTACTTCATTGTGTCCTCTCCCCCAAGTCTTTGAAACCAAACCTCCATCCGTGAACAACGTATTGTAAAAATCCATCAATCAAATCAAAACCTCCTCCGACAGCCTTTGTGTGGAGGCACTGGTTGTGTGTCCTCGGAGTTGACCTTGTGTGTCTCACAGCTTATCTACAGTGTAAGCCTGGGTCATCCTCTGTCCTGTTATTCGACCCCCTGCCCCCTCCATCTCTTTCCTCCCGCTTATCTTTACTGTCCTCAGCTAACCACACGCTAACCTTCAACTCACTCGCGCTTCACTGTCCCAGTTCATGCCTGACTGGTGCTGTGGGAATGTGTGTGTGTGTGTGTGTGTGTGTGTGTGTGTGTGTGTGTGTGTGTGTGTGTGTGTGTGTGCTGGGATCAGGCGATCGTGGTCGTAGAGTGAAAGCAGATGAGGAGGACTGTTTGTTTCCATCCTAATATTCCTTTATGTGCAGAATATGCTGTTGAACTTTTTTTTTTCTTGCTTGTGTCAGGTGAATTGTGACTTTATGCATCATGGGTGAATGCACTCGATGAAAAACACAGCTACGGGTGTGTGAGAAGCTGCAGTGGCGTGCGTACAGTAGATGCTGGAGAAGTGGAGTTCTTGGTTTGTTGTATATTTCACTTATTGACATTGCTAAAAATGAAAATGCACAAGTCGGCACCCATTATTACAAATTACACTCAAATTAGGCATAAAGAACAGATTGTAAAGTTAAGATTGTAACCATTCAGATGCAGCCAACTATAATGATTTGTAATATATCATTTGTATGATCCAACATTATATAAATAAAAAGAGGAAATAAAGAAAAAGGAATACATAATGAAAATGACCTTGGGTTGAGGGATGTGTTGAAATGTTCCAACAAGCCACTGTCAGCTCAACGACTGGCGATCTCGGATTTATTCACCAAAACCATCTCAGTTATTCTCTCTACTGTGCAAAAAAACCCCACAAACATGTGAACACACTCTGTTTGTCCCTGCTGTCTCAAAATAAGATGAAATAATCATCACAATTTCCTGAAGCCCAAATTGATGTAGCTTTTCTTCACCTCATCCAAAGATCAAAAGATGATGAGTATAAAATAGGGAAACGCAACAACTCTAGAGCCAGAGAACGGTGAAATACGACCCAAGTGATTCATTTATTTTTTGTTAAATACAATGTCATTTTTGTGTTCTTTAACTCGCTGGCTAATGGACCAATCGACTAATCGTTTCAGCTTTACCTGAAGTCCTTCTGTGTCGGATGAAAGGCCCTTTGTGTCATGAATGAATAGTTGTTACACATCGTTTCTGCTGGAAGACAACATTATTTTGGGATAGATGTGTTTCCTCATTGTTTTTTTAATTTTAATTTAAGGCGGTTGCATAGACAACACCACTCGTTTCCTCCCTCCCTCCCTTTTCCTCCCTCCTCCTGCCGGCACCGCTCTGCCCCCTCTCACGCCACGGCATTACATCACACACATTAGTATGCAGTTATCACAATGCACATCCACTCCTCACGTTTAGCTCATGGTGGAATGCATCGTGGTGTGCTAATGGCATTAGTAAATGTTGTGAAAAAAAGGAAAAAAAGGCTGTTACTCGCATGTCATTATTGCACACGTCCTAAGTTCATCCAGCGCCGGAGGGTTTGACGGACAGGCGGGAGGGGCGGGGGACAGTAAGCGGCAAAGTGGACACTCCTTTCTTCAGCTCTGGCCGTTTATCGACCGCTGCGGAAACAAAGCCGAGTCCCGGGACATGAAACTGCTCCAAACATTGACCATTTAAGCCGAATTCAGCACTGCCGGCTACGCTGTTGTTCTGCTGTCGAATGGATGGGCCCGGCTCACGCTCTTTGTACGCCAGCAGCGGCTTGAATGAGACATTAAAATCTACGGGGAAAAGGCGGGGCAAGAGAGGTTTGTTCGGGAAGTAAAGTGTCGGGTCGGAGAAGATTAGGACGGGAAATCTGTTCCACATTATCACAGGCAGGAAGTGTGTTTTGTGTGGTCTTATTGTTCACCTTTATTTAACCAGAAAAGGCCTCAGATGATGTATCTCTTTTTTATTTTCGGCCTTGACCACGACACGCTGCAAGATGTAATTTCTTTCTATAATAAAGAGTAACACAAATGCAAAAACGAACGCACAAACGGTCATGCCCCCCTCATTGCTCGCCTGGCAATGACAGTTCATATTTTATATTAGTTTGTGATTTATTGAAAGAAACATTCAAGTTGATCTTATTCCATAAATGAAACACATTATTTATTGTGTATATAGGTTGAATTCTGTCTTCCTGAAGATAAAGTTACATCCTTACATTTCCTCCTGACGTGTAATACTAACTAAAAGACTCTCAAGGTTTGCAATAACTTGGAATTGGTCAATTAAAAGTGTACTAATTGTACTCATACGAATATACTAATAACAGTGTATCCATTTGTTTTCATCTATTTAATCCCAAATTATCATGGGATTATGAACGAAAGCAACCAACTATTCCCAACTAAACCAACAGAACACAACGTTCAATATATCCTAATAAAACTGGACGGGGACAATCAGATACACCAAGAATGGAATTTTGGGGGGAAAAAGAAAGAAAATCACAAAGATGGCCGAAGAGACATCATATCATAAATCCTTCAGAAACAGACGGAGCCTCTTCTCACTAATGTTTGAAAAAAAACAACTAATAATACAGGCTGAACACATGGTTAGACAGATCCCTGGACAAAATATAAATACAACAAAGAGAGCAATGTACTGCTTCTTTTAAAAGAAGCAGCTGTTTTTAAACAATAAAGATACAAAATACCCCCAAATTCCATCAAGCCCATTCAGGAGGGATAATCACAAGGTATGAAAGATGAACAACGGGCTTTTTGTTCTCTGAAAAGACAACTGATTATGGTCAAAAAAAAACAAATAAAACCCACGTATGGAGTCTGCTTCAGCGCACGGTGTGAAGGCATGAGCAACCCACTGCATCGCTCGCGGGCCGACAGAGCGTTATTGAATAGCCGAGAGACGCCTCATCATTGGAGTCCTGATGAAATTATAAACACAGTTCAATTACACCTGGTTGTGTCGTTTATGCGAAATGAAAACGGCAGCGTCGGGCAACGCTCGGCTCCGCGGAGCAACACCGTGGGGAGATGCAGACGAGCGCGCGGCCCCGCAAACTACTACGTAATTAAATTTAGCCCTGCGGGACTCCATTAATAACTTATAATATAATGCACATTTCATTGGAGGGGGCCATAAGATGTGGGTGTGTTATTACGCTCTGGAGGGAGCCCACCTCGCGTGCCGTCTTCGCGCTCATAACGGCGACGTGGGGAAGTAACATCCATCAGATGAGGCACTGCTCGGGTTATGATTCCTTAATAATAGCACTTGTAATTAGCTCTTGGAAATACCAAGGTTTTTTTTTTAATGAAGTCGACCAAACAATGGAGGAGCTCGCAAAGTTCCAGACTCGGAGAAGACTGTGGAGTGTGCAAGATTCTGTGCGTGTCCTCGTTTGTGTGTGTGTGTGTGTGTGTGTGTGTGTGTGTGTGTGTGCCTGAGGCTGGCCCAGTTGACCTTTGACTCTAGCTGAGCATTCATTAACTTGATGGCTGACACACACTCTTTCCAGTGTGCTTTAATTACAGAAAGGCTGGTTGCTGGCGTCCCACAGACAGCGGACAGAGGCCCTCTGGCGGGGCACGGGGTGTCAATAGACTCTTGCTACATGCATAGCTTCACCTCAAGGATCTTCCGTCTTCACCGTGGGTTGGGTTTTAGGCAACACACCCACTTAGTTACGTGAAGGAAAAGAGCAGCGTTACTTGTAGTTCCTCTCAGGACATGAACAGGGATTTGTTTGACCCCTCCCCCTTTCCCTGGGGGGGACTTTCTTGTACTTGATGCTGCATCCGTTGCTATTAGCACATAACAAGGAGGCGGGTGTCCAGACTAAATGTACCGCGAAGAAGCAAGAAGTCAAAAATAAGTGTTCCTGGCAAAACTCCAGAAACCAACCTCCTAAATGCTGAGTAGGAAACTGTAATTAACTGTGACCCCCCCATCTCGTATCCTTGGACTACTTTATTGCCTTTATGCAGGCCGTATAAAGAAAGAAGGTATTAAAAGCATTAAAATGAAACGAAGATGGAATTTACCCTCAAATGTATATTCATAAGACCTCCAGGCTCGAAAGCGTTCACAAAAACCAACACATTTAAAATCCTCAGACATGTTAATAGTGCTTTTAGTGGTGAACTTGTGACACACACACACACAGGCATGCCAACAGGTTACTGCTTTTAGCTTTTTTTTTTATGAAGACGTGATATCACAATAAATGTCACCTGATCATAATTGTGGATCAAAAACACGAGCGCTCTGAACGGCTGGTCCTTCGACACCGAAATGTCCGCATCGCCCCCGGCACGCTTCCTCCGTCTGCTCTACAACACGGCGTGCAGACGCTCTTTCTCTCCGCGCTCGCGCTTTCCCGCCATTACAGCTCTTGTACTTCCCCACATGGAGACATGCGTTCATTTACTTCGGGGTCGTGCACCTTAATAAATCCAATGATAGCAAGTCCCTCCGGATACGACCATCAGAAGAGATTCCTTACTTCATTCACGTAGAGTTTACGGTGACTCAACTGAAGCATGTCATAGTCATCCCAAAAAAAAGGTTTTCTCTGAGACCAACAACTTTGCACTTCCATCATGCGGAAAGGAAACCCCGTTCACGCAGTGATTGTAAAGACAAATTAGGATTATGTTCCACACACACAGAGACAACTTGACCAACAAAAAATCTCTCTCCATGACATGATAAAAAACATTTTTTTTCGGCCGTTGTCATCATACAATGTCATCTCTATTCTATTTTGTATTTTATATTTTGTATCCTCCCTTTTTTTGTAAACAAAATGGGACAAAAAAGTCACAATAAATATCATAAATAAAGCCATTTTTTGGAATGATTTGAATGAGTGAATGTCATTGGATTTATGATAATACCCCAGTAGTTGTGTGAAGTGGGTAAGGTTTTAATTTGTGAGAAAAAAAGAAGAAATGAAGTATCGTAATAACTGCACCACGCTCTTCCCTTGAACCTGAAACCTTCACGGTCGCTCTGTTCATCTTCTCTTTCTTGAATAATGGTCTTGTGTGTGTGTGTGTGTGTGTGTGTGTGTGTGTGTGTGTGTGTCCACTGGTTCTCCAACAGTAAGTAAACAGATCATGTAATCGGTAGTTCCATTATTCAGACGGGAGTCAAGGTCAAGCGTACGCGGCTGTTTACGGCGGCAGAACAGCAGCGCTGCCTGCTGCCGCCGTCTGAGGGATTTATTACTCGAGGAGAAGACGGTAACAACAACAGCGTGCTGCAATCATGACGAAAAAAACAAACGTACAACAAGCAGCAGCCCTGAAGACCGGCAGTAAACTCGGTAAACTGAAACAAAATGTCTTAGCACTTTGTGCTATTTGGGTACTTTGAGGACAGCTAATGACCAATAAATTTGGCGATTTTTATACCCTCCCCCCTAAACGTTGTTTGTCATAAAACATTTTACCGCCCTTCCAGATGGAAGGAAAAGGAAGTCGCCCGCATCGTCGCCCTTTGCAGCCGAGATGTTACAGCGTTTGCCACATTACCGCGAGGTCCCTGGTTCGATTCCAGCCTCCGGAACTTTACTGCGTGTCCCTTTCTCCCTCATTCATCTGCTGCTACATTAGAGCAAAGATGGCAGACAAAAAACAAGTCATCTATAAAAAATAAATAAAATAACTCTGAGTATGTCTTCTAAACATAAGAGGGATTAGTTTAATAATACACGCCTCAGTAACTTTAGCGTGGTTGGCGATTAGCGCCGATCGTGACCTCACTGATTTTAATGAGCTTCAATTGTGTGCGACATTAAGTTAATGGGCTACAATTTGTTGCAATCAGCTCCTGTGAAAAGAAGAAGAAGAAGCACACCATCAACCCGGTCGGCCAAACGAGCTCTAATCACGCACACTTCACAATGATGTTCGCAGGAAGCCGATATCTTAAAAAAAAACAAAAAAAAAAACATACGGAATAAGTCCACTCTGTTTAATGAGCTAATTGATGAGTCATTTGTTTTTATGCTCTGCCACTTCCCAGGGGGATGATTGTGTTTGTTGACGCCGCGTGGGCAGGGATAAGAAATGAGGAAGAGAGCCGAGAGGAATCATCCAGATTATTGTACGACGAGCCGACGGGAAGGCTTTTATTCATGCTCGTGCCGCGTGCAGCATGAGCACAAGCGACGGGTTTTACAACAAAGCTAAAAGAGGATGCAGAGGGTCCATACGCTCACGTTTGCTGTGAGAAAAAAAAGAGGCCTTCTCTCTCTCTCACTCTCTCTGTATATATATATACAGTATATATACTGTATAGATACAGTATATATACTGTATATTGCTCTGTTTTGTCCCTGAGGGTCCTTGAAAGCTGCACAAACACCTCGAGAGGATTTACAAGACACCTGGCCATCCCTCTGAGAAAAAAAAAAAGTTCCCTTCTGACTTCCTGTGAAAGTTGTCTGTGTGAAGATGGCAGTTTTTTTCTCATCTGACAGCAAGCAGCGTGCTGATGTGTTTTGACGATGTCGCCGTGTGACTGATGGGCTGCTCAGCTGCGTCCATCCTGCTGCCGACGTGACGGAGCTCACGGTGACAACCCGGCAGAGCCAACACGCCGTTCTCTCACTGCTTATTTTTCTACCTGTGGATACTGTGGTGTGTGTGTACTAATGTTCTACTCTCTCTTTTCCCATCTGTGTGTGCGTGTGTGTGTGTGCGTGTGTGTGTGTGTGTGTGTGTGTGTGTGTGTGTGTGTGTGTGTCAGGCCCTTTCCATCAGAGGATACAGCTCTGAATGAAGATGACGTGTACCGGAGCCTTGAAGAGCTGGCAGAGTAAGTATTCACTGCACAGCAAATACACACACACACACACTAAAGTATATGATCCATCCATATTGTATTGCTAGAATCATACAGACTTTGGTGTGTGTGTGTGTGTGTGCGTGTGTTTGTGTGTGTGTGTATATGTATGCGTGCCTGTGTGTGCGGGGGCTTTGCTGAGTGTGAAAAAGAGAAAAGTCGAGGTTTTGGAGTCTGCAGAGGTTCCAGCGGTGACAGCAGCTGCTCAACACAGATTAATGGAGAATAATTAGTCTCCTGTTCTGAGATGGGTGTCATTCATCACAGAAAGATAGGCGGCATGAGAGAGGGGGATAGAAAGGAGACCATGCGGGTTGTAGCTGTTTGCCCGCTGAATACTGGATGGTGGTGTTCTCCAGGAGATGAGGAATGTGCTCTTGCTGGAGGAGATGGGTGCCAGCCAGGCAGGCTAATGCTGGATTAGAGTGCATCTCAGCCAAGCCTTCAGCCCTGCTAGCGTGGAGCACAGCTCCTTACCTGGAAAACCAAACTAAATCCTGCACAAACTATGACCGTGTAGAGATTAGAGGAACTACTTATACCATTTTGATTAAAAGATTTCATGTATACAAAAAAGCAGGGGTGTAAATGTGCTCGTAAAAGAGTGGGAGTCAGACTCGGCTGTATTTCCTGACATGTCCCTAAATGCATCAGGAAATATCAAAGAGACTAAGTTCCTTCATCCATCATAAATAAATGTCACCCGCATACTACAAGTTATTTAAATGGGCTAATAAATAGCAGAAGTGAGTGCATGGTACCGGAGTGCACCAGTAAAGCCAATGAGCATGAATTTGAGTTTGTAATAAACTGTGTTATTTCTATAGCTGGTGGTTATGTCTTTAAACACGCAAGATCTCCCTTTTCCATGCATGGGTTTTCACCTCAACATCTTGCTTTTTGGCCATCGCCATCCTGATTACAATGGAAAGTGATACAAAAGGGTTGAGCAGAGGAAAATGAAAGGGTTTACGTTCTAAGACGAAAAAACGACCAGACCCGACAACGCCGTGGTTGAGTCCTGTCATTCACCAGGTAGCCCCGCCTTAAAGCGTAACCTGCTTCATGCTCTATGTCACCCTGAATGGGATCATTTACGAAATGAACATCATGCTGTATTGAAGGAGACTTGAAACTAGAGATTGAAGCTTTAAACTCATGTTTACACCGTTTCTTTTCCTCCTCTCCCTCCTCTGTACAATAAAGAGAAGACAGGGAAAAACAAATCTCCCTCCAAAAGCATGAACTTTAAAAAGGGAATGAATCAAGTGAGAGGCCATTCGAAAAATGCACATTTCGGGCGCTTCCCAATTGGTTTTGGCCGCATGAAAGCACCTTCATTGAGCTTGAGTTCATTTCTATTGTGTTAGTTTTTTTTTTCCTGGAATGGTCAATGGGGTTGTACCACTGTGCTCTTTGTGTCGCCTGTAGGTGCAGAGGGCCGAGTCTCATTTAATTAATCATGCGGCGCAGCAGCCTGGCTGCTCTTGACCTTTTACAAAGACCATGTATGCATTTAGTTTCATCAACGGACAGACACATAATTGATTCATCAGAAGGTCCTGCACCTAATATAGTTGGACACACTTAGCACATAGGCCACGCTAGCAATAACCGTGCTCTGAAAGACTTATTAATTAGCCTGAAATATTGATGCATGCATAATTTACAGTGAAGCATGACGGAACCGAGTGAGCGAGCGGACGAGGGTGATTTTACCGCAGTAATAATAGTCATTTTGTATGGATGCAGTGCATCTCAGAGGAAGAAAATAATAACGGGCAGCCCATGTGGGATCATAAAAATAACGGGATGTAAGGAATAACACAGCAATATTGTCACTGAAAATATTTAGTGTGAGAAAACGAATCCTGGCGGAATAGCAATTTAATGGCAAACAATAAAAATCAATAAAATGGCAACATTAAGTTCAGTGGTGGGACGACGGAGGATACTAAGTGCAATGGAAAGCGATCCATAAAAATTGATTTTGGGGTGAGATTTAAAAACGGAGTTGATGCCAGCAGACCAAACGTTAAATGGAAGACGGTTCCAGCAGCAAAAGATCGATCGACCTTTCATTTTAATCTGGAGCGGCCAAAAGACTGGAGCTGGTGGACTGGTGGAGGTCTCTGAGGAGAGCTGGAGGTTCACGACTCACTAATGTAATGGTGACTGATGTATCCATCTCTGTGTTTAATGGTGTGACTGGTTTGATGGCTATCTCAGGCTTTTAAAGATGGTTGCTCTTTAGCCAGCGACTCGGCCTTTCGGAGAATGTTTGCGGTTGACCGTGTGTCAAGTTTGAAGATTCAACAGAGGTCACTTTCCTCGCTGGATGATTTCCATAGTTACGATATCAAGTCAGAAGAACTCATGTCAGACGAGGTGAATTGAGGCTCTGGGCTGTGATGTATCAGCTCACTTGGAAATCCCAGCTGTAAATGAAAGGCACTGAGAGTCCATGATGGGCGTAGCTGTGTGTGTATTTGTGAGGCGTGCTCCTGGCTTGATTTCCGCCGCACCACATCTGTTCGCCGGTGTTTTTGAGTCAGGTAGAAGCTATCCTCTACCTAATTGAGGTCTCCTGGGTTAATGTGGTAAACCTGATCCACGCGTCCTTCCTCTGGCTTTCTGATGTCGAGTCTTGGTGTCGTTTAACTCCGAGCTCGGCCTGTCTGGAATGACTCCATCCCCGAGTTGACAAAGCATGAAATGGGGGTGGATCGGACACAGCCGCCAGGGGACTTTTTCCTCTGTGAAAGGCAGACATAGATTTCCATTCCAAAGCAAACAGTGTCACAAGCCCTTTGTGTCACTCTTTTGCAGTTTGTTTTGCTCCATTAATCCCTTGGGCAGGTAGGCATGAAAAGTCAATAGCTTGGAAATGAATGGAACTCAGTCGGTACCATTTACTGCAAGGTATTAAGTCCCACGCGCTTTGAATTCAACTTTATCTTACCACATGGCCGCACTCATATGTAACTATGTTTCAGCGATACAGATGGCCAGTTAGAACCATGAACTATCTCTAAGAAGTGGACACAGTCACATTGATGTCACCCGTTTGTTTCTGGATGGCCGTTTTGAAGTGTCGAGATCGGCATTTTGGTCACTGTCATTTTGGTCTTTTGCTGTGGCCATCTTGTGTTTTTGCAACCAGAAGTGACACTCGAGGGTAGACCTCGGTACAATCGAATGGTGATTAAGAACAAAGTGAACAAAAAGGTTTTAATTAGCTTTCATGAATTAAAAACCCACTGTGAAAGGGTTAAAGTCGTAAGACAAAAACACAAACCAGTCAATCACAAGGTAGCCATGCATTAGATGTATGAAACTGTAAATCATAGCTTGTTTTATGAAAGAAAGCCCCAGACTGCTGTATTGGATGCATTGAACACCCTGCAAGTGAAACATATGGTTTGGTACAAAAGAAAATTCAAATGTCACAGATGTGCCCCAATGCAAATTTTGAAAGACCTCGCCTGAATGTTCTCTGTACTAAACCCTCTCTAACTTTGGTCTGCTTTACTTTATCAAAGTCAACCTTTGCAGAAAGAACGTTCACATATTACATTTTCACACATTGTGCTATGAGTTGGGTTAGAGTTAGACCTTGCAGCGCCATCATTTCAAAGAAATAATCATCCTGAAAGTGTTTTTTTTTTTCGAGGCAGACCTGAAACCTTTTCATTTTTGATGTGTGTCATCTTCATTTACTCTCAACCAGTAACAGATAGACTGATATATACACATCTGAACAAAAATATCCCACATCTTCAGCATTTTATTATAACGCCAACTCGCCCTAGTGGGTAGGTTGGTCATACAGAATATCAAAATCTAATGCTGAAGAATTTATTGGGAATTTCTGCTCCTGAGGATATAAGCCCTAACGATTTTAATGCTTAGTGTGCATTTCATCCACCATGTTAGTGAAGTGAGGTATGGAGCCTCCAGGGGCCTTACACGTGAGACGTTTTGAGGTGTGTTTTGTTCCAGTCTTATCAGCTGTATAGATGCAGCATCCTGATGTCTCAAGCCCTGATGCAGACTGAATAATACAAATCGAATAAAAAGAACACTTTGAAAAACAGAATATGTTTAAATTATAAAACCGCCTTTGGGCCCCAACGCTCAGTAGCTCTGATGTGGAGAGTCGGACTCCGTCCCTCCTCTCCACTGATGTAACTCTGTCATTGAGGCCTGGGAGCCGATTGCGTGCAGACGCCATGGACACCCTCTGCTCTGTCACTGCTTCATCAGACAGAAAATCTGACCTAATTCATGAGTCCTCTGGACTTTTCTCCCCTTTTTTTCTTTTTCACTGCTGCATTGTGATGCATGCACAATGTAAAAGCACACACACACACACACACACACACACACACACACACACACACACACACACACACACACACAGTGTATTAAAATGATGTATTATGTCCAAGAGACAAAGTAATGGAACATTTAATGTTATATATATATATTTATAGTTCCGGTGCGGCAGATGTACACTGGCAAAAACACCTCGAAACATTAACCTTAAGCATTAATACTACATGTCTAAACTCCAACCATGTATCTTTACTTTATCCTAACCTTGAGCTAAAAATCGAAAGGACAAACTGACCTTTTGTCCCCAAGTAATTGTACATTACCTGTGAATGTCTTAAAGGTATTACTTAGTAGTACTTAAAAAAAAAAGATACAGTAAAATAGGATAAAACGAAATAGAATGAACACATAGTTCTTACCCTCAGATTGACCTCACCGCCACAAGCTCCAAGATCGTATCCTAACGCTCCAACAGCCCATTGAAGAGGTGAGAAGTAAGCCACAATTAGCAGGTTCTATAAAACCCAGTATTAACTGGAATTAACTGGGTTTCATTACTTGCTGATTAGTCGTTGACGTTACTACAGTAAGAACTTGGTGTGGGGTTCATTATAGTTATTTAACCTGAGGCTGGATGCATAGTGACTGTAAAAAGCCAGTCGATTAAGACGTTTGTTAAAGACGATACCAATTAGAAATCTGGAGGAGTCTCGAGACTGATATTCCCTCTGGTTAGTATTTGGGAAAATGAAAATAGACAATGCATTCAAACTGAATCCAGGCAAATGGCAGAAATGTGATCCAGTCGCCTAAAATGTAATAAAAAAAAACATTGTACATTGTATATCAATATCAGAGAGATTTGGGGATTAGGAAATATAGACAATCGAAATCAAGTCATCATCTCTAATCAATGGAATATTTACCCTTTGACAAGTGCAGGATCAATAGCTGGGGATAAAGGAAATGAACAAAACCAAAAAAAATCAAATTACATTATTGATATTGTTCTATTCTTACAGTAATTACAGCTTTTTATTTTTAAAAAAAAAAGAGCCCTCCCAGCTCCTCCCCCTTGCTGTAGAACCTGCAGAGATCCTGCTCCTCTCAGATCTTTGCAGAGGTCATGTTCATACCACCGCATTAGACCTCCATCTTACGCTGCGGTCTCCGCGGGATTAGAGCGGAGCGTAAAGTACAACGTCTTCCTTTTTGGTGAGCTTCCCTGCCGTGCAACACATCAGTCACCGAGGAGCCTTTCTCTTATCTCAGAGTTCAGAGAGGAGACGCTGGTGGGGCAGCGTGGGCCTCCCACGCAGCCTTCTCTGTGTTCGACATGAGCCGCTCTAACTTAACGGAGAGCAGAAGAAGCAGCAGACAGTGAACCAGGCCACCTCAATTAAAACATCAAACACCCCCTGCGTTAGCGTGAGCAGCTGAATGTTTGAATGACTTATCTTCTCTGATTTTTGGCCTGTATTCACACGGGCCGTGGGAGGAGGGATATTCTGACAATGATGGCGGATTTAGAAGGTCATAGTGGAGGAAACCCAATAACCTGTATCTTTAAGATTTTTTTTTTTTCAAACTCGCCCGTAAATCTGGTTTTAGAATATTCATGAATCAATAAAGCTTGCAGAATCCTGACAAAATATCCCATTTCAGAGACGTCCAAGTGACATGTTTGTGGGAGCGGGCCCGTTGTGCAAATGAGGCGGCAAAGGTGATCCCATACACATGCATCTGGAGGAGGCACGGTTCATTCAAGAAGGGATATCCTGTCTTCGCTCGCCCCCACTCGGGCCATGTCAGAGCACACGACCGCAGCCCCGGAGCTGGTAAATGAAATGTCACGCTCAAAGGATATTTGGCCACTCGCCAAGCTGGAACCATGTTGGATGCCCGGTGCAGCCTCCGGAAGAATTCAGTTTGACAACTCCTGTCGTTCTCTACAATTTATGTACTGATTGATCACAAGGAATAAGCGGTGCAGTTGAAAAAGCAGTGAGTTTGGCAACAGAACAACTGCCCCACAAACAGGTTATCATCACAATTTTGTTTTGCATCGTCCTAACATCTGATTCGCTCTATCCTGTCAAGAGGAGAATCCCGTGTTCTCATCTTTTCTCACAGACTGGGATGTGCGAGAATATGAAGAACATCTACAGTAAATGAGGATTCATATTATGAATGCATTTATTCATTCCCCCAAAATACCAAAAAAAAAAAGGTGTAAGGACAAGTGTGTGGCGGTGTTCTTAAAACAACAGGAAGTTGTAGTTATTGTAGCTTGACATGTTGTTTTGACCTGCCAATCAAAATCACTCCCTCCTCTCTTTTAGACTCTTGTGTCTGACTGCTGCTGCTACAGTCAAATAAACCCAAATCAGAGCATCTATCACGTACAGGTTCTCCGTGTTCGTGTCCATTGAGTTAACGTCCAGGAATCTGCTTCAAAATCATAGAAAGCGATGTTTCATGGATGTCCAGAGCCTGCGTGAGACGTCTTTACGTCTTCCGTATCATAAACAATGGGCGACTGTCTCTCAGTGGTGAGCAGGGGCGTCCTTCGATCACGGGATCGGCGGTTCGATCCCCGGCTCTGCTAGCCCATGTCGATGTGTCCTTGGGCAAGACACTTAACCCCAAGTTGCTCCTGTGGCTGTGTCCAATCCATTCACATTTGTTTGTACACCACATCAATGCAAACAATAACTTCTTCTAGACAATTGTGCATATACTTTTAATGATGCCAACATATCCCAAATGTGATCATATAAGTAAAACATGTACGGGGCTGAAATTGTGATGCTCTGAATTCATGGCGACATGACTTGTGAGTGTCATCCGGCGTCCTCCTCAGTACATTGGAGGTGAATGGATTTTATTTTAAAGAAGCAAGCCAGAACCCGGGTCCTCCATTATTTAGCAGGCAACTCCGACTACTTCTATTTATTCACATTACTTAATCATTTATTTCCCCGTTTCGGCGAGCTAAAGCTCCCGTGGTTATTAACTACATCGATACGGGCGCGTTGCCAAAGCGTATTCCTGCCGAGGCTTGTCCACTGCCTCGGTAAGTTTCCCCCAAACAATAATTGCTTTTTCCGGGACAAAGGCAGATGCAGTGTGGGCTCCCCGAGCATCAGGGCCTTTCCCAAAAGGCTCTCCTCTCCATCGCGACTGCCTGTGCTCGGCTGGCTACTTGCCTAATTAAAGGTTAGCTAGCTGGGTGCCAAAGCGGCATAAGCACATTAAAGGGAAATGCCACTCAATAGAGCTACTCAGTGGAGGTTTGTGAACATCGTTCGCTGTGTGCACTTGCCCGGAAAACACCGATATCGCTCTCAAAGGCAGGGCCCGGGAGAGGTAATGAGCTCGTACCGGTGTGACTGCTGGGTGCCTCTCTGCTGTCAGAGCAGCTTAAAGTGGACATAGGAGGCTTCTTTTTTTTTAGGGGGCGCAGTAAAAGGATCCATCCTGTGAGTTAAGTTGTTCATCCAACTTGTGTGCTTGTGTTTTCCCCCCCAGTGAGCATGACCTGGGTGAGGATGACATCTACGACTGTGTGCCGTGTGAGGACGATGGGGATGACATCTATGAGGACATCATTAAGGTGGAAGTACGACAACCCATGGTGAGGACACTGCGTCGCAATTTCCGTTCTTTTTTTTCTTCTTTTTTAAGAAATTATCGATGATGTAATTGTCTCACATGTTTAATTTGCTGCTTACTGAAGGTCTATGACTGAAAGGTTGCATGTGCTAAGTCACCTTAGACTCAGGTCCTTGCAACAAACTAATAGTGCTGAAAAGAGGAAACGCAGACGCTGCTTGGAGGAAGGCATACCTTTGTGTTTGCATGATGTCATATCTCTAAACGCGCTCAGAGCTCTGACACAACTGGTGATTAATTTGACTTCTGACTTGTGCTGCTTTGCCCTTCCCATGCTGCAGATCAGATACATGCAGGTGAGTGCCGCTGTGCTTGTGACTCACCTCACCCTGTCAGCTAACTCCCTCCACCACTTCATTTGAAACAAACTGATAGCTTCCCAAGAGAAAATGGGCTGCCAGTTAGATTATTGACCCGTGCCTGCGGGGGTGAAGGCGACCCCATCCGGTCCAAAGTGTGACTTCAGCTCGGTGACTGCAGTGTTAACTGACATCAGCGTGGACAAGCAGCTGCTTCATCCAAAGCACGAGACAAATAAACGTCGTCCTGCTGGCTTTGAGCCCTGCCTCTGATTGGTTGATTACATTCTGGATTGAGGCCTTGACGAGGCTTGCGTGTCTAAATTGCGAGCAGTCCCAGTTGTTGTGTTATCTGCACTGGTTATCAACAGCCAAATCTGTTCCAGGTGGCTTTGTAACGCCACAGTCAGGCCTGCTCAAATGAAATGACACCCACAACATAGAACATCGCGATAGAAATGAAGCCTTTCTCTCTTCAACGTTCTCCCTCAAGCAAGTTACGGACAGAGAGGCATCGTGTCAATATTTCTCTCATTACATGCATACATTTCGCTCTCAAAATAAACTTCCGATGTATGTTTACTTACAACAAAACCTCTTGGTTAGGCTCAGGGAAGAAAAAATCTGGGTTTGCATTTAAATAAGTACACTTATATATATATATATATATATATATATATATATATATATATATATATATATATATATATATATATATATATATATATATATATATGTATATATACGATATTCATGTTCATACGCCATACCACTCAAAATACGCTCACTTTCATGGCTATGACTTGAAACAAACTACCTATTCATCTGCATATGCATACATACATGTCCCTCCTTCAGTCACACACACATACAGTTACACAGAAAAGCTCATGTGCCTCCTTTTCCTCACCAGTCATTGTCATCACCGCCTCACTTTGCTCCCCGCCAGCAAACTGCAGTCATCTACGCTTGTAGAGAACTGTCAAAGCTGGAGGACAGCGCTGTAGCTCACTAATTGTGCATATTGTTAACCGCTTTAGATTTTAAATGCATTTTTTTTCTATTGTGTCCCATCCATTTGTAGACTGTATGAGAATCAATTAGCAAATCCAATCAATTTTTTGGGGGTTTTGCCCTGGACTCCCTGGAAAGCAGAATTGATTGTGAATAGATTATGCTGTTGAAATAAAGTAGAACAGACTCCAGAAACCAGCTTGAGTTGTGTGATCCATCACAGTCAACATCAAGGCCTCATTCGTTGTTGTCAGTGTTGCATTATGGTTAAGTGGTAAATTGATTAGGAGAAGTCGGCACTGCATTATCTCACACAGATAATGCAATTTGATCGAATACACAACTCAAGCAATAGAAAAGAATAGAGACCATTGATCGCCTGCAATGGTAAAAAAAACAAAAAACTAAATAACATTACTTACAATTGGCAAAATGACTAAAATATAAAAAGTTTCCACGCCACAAATTTCGATAGATAATCAATGTGAAACAGGCATTATCTTGAACACCATGCATTCCCTGGAATCATCGCACACACTAAAAGAACGACAATCCATACAATCATCCTAAAAACTGTAAACAGTACACGCAAGGAAACAAATGTCGGTCTGGACCATGTGAAAAGATAATGAATGATCCAGACTCACGCAGTGTAATTGTCCTGACTCATTATGTTTCCTCACCTCATCATAGAAAATGGGCATGACAGAAGATGACAAGAGGAACTGCTGCTTAGTGGAGATCCAGGAGACGGAGGCAAAGTACTACAAGACTTTAGAGGACATCGAGAAGGTTGGTGCACATGCGATGCTGTGTTAGAGTTCCCCTTTGTGAGTTCTTCTTTGTTAGTGTCTCCGGCCTGTGGACCAGGTCACAGCATGGAAATGTCAGCTATCGGCACAATAATTGGAGGGTGAAAATGTCACAGGAGCTGGTCAATAGGTTTATTATTGGCTCAGCAAGAGACGGGCGGATCCCCTGGGGCTTTAGGAAGAGACGCGCACATCACAGCCGTGAGAATATGTAGTTGGTGTATGTGAGCGCAGTATCCAGCAAGCGAACCCAAAAAGAAAAGATGACTTCTACAATACACGTTACCTAAAATTGTATGAGAATTCTACATCATCCTTCCTGGATATTGTTTTGTTTATTGCATTAAGGCTTTTGACTTTGTCAGGAATCTCTATTTCAACGAAATGAAACAACAACAAAAATGTTCCCACTAAATTATTAAATGTTCTGGTTCAAATGATGACCTATGTTGTTAGGGTCGGTTTCAACCCAGTTATAAAATTATAAAAATAATATTTGCGTGATAGGTTGTTGTTTTTTCGAAGGGATTCCAGATGAAGAAAAGGCCCAGAGGCCCACACCAGAAATATTAAAACATACAACAATATTTTTAATGGATAAGGAAGCCCAGCAAGGTAACCACATTGGATGATAGATGATTATTTTTAGTGTATTTAACCGCTGATTTAAGACATGGGCCAAAACTGACCCGTTAACACAAGACATGCTAACACAAAAGCTAACATAAGACATGCTAACAGACAGCTAACACAAGAGGAAGGTTATTTTCTCAAATACGTTCTAATGGTGTGTTTTCCACCCGCCCGTCACAGTGTCTTTACTTCCTTCTGATTTACTGCTGCACGTCGCTCGTTAGCGATCGCAGTTGCGGCGGCATCGGATGCCCCTGCACGCTCGATGTGCCTCCGCGTAAAGCAGCGCGTGATGTGTGCCGCAAAGAGCCGTAAACTTCTCTCGCCGTGATAACGAGCCATTGTTGCGAGCGGCGCCGCTAACACATCACTTTCCGCATTGACAGATTCCACCCCGCGATTTGATGGAGCGCCGCAAATCACCCGCTCCGCTAATTTCATTAAACAAAATGTGCGTCCTGTGTTTTGGCGCGCCGGCCCAGCGCGGAGCTAAAATGCGGATAAATAACCCTCTCGTGATCGGCGGACTCGTTAGGCTTAATTGAGTTGGGGTTAATAAAGCCTCATTTCTTCATTGCTTCCTCCGTTGATCTATTTGTTGTTGTTTATGATGATGGAATGTGACAACCATAAAACAATGTGGGAGAAACAGGAGGCAGGTTTATCTTCTGCGAGCATAAGTGCAGCATCGGGAAAGCGCCTCACACTGTGAGCTGACGGCAGATACGGTGTAATATCCTAAAATCAAATAACCCGGGCACCCCGTGAACAACAATGGCTCCATCTTCTGCAATGAATGTAACAGATCCGCTAAAAGCTTTATTGTATTTCATCCATAAACTTTTTTCAAATGAAAGACAGACAACTACGGGTACCATATGTGGTCATCAGTTGATATTCACGCTCTCCGCTAATTTGTCTCTGGTTTCTCTCCAGAATTACATGATCCCGTTGCAGCAGGTCATGAGTCCACAGGACATGGAGGCCATCTTTGTCAATCTGGAGGTGAGTCCCCGCTCCAGCAAAGGAGATGACTTCTGTACAGCACGTCTGAATGTCTCGCTCACCGAGTGGATAATTCAATATGCGTATGGGTGGCTGCGTGAATGGCTTCGTGTGTTGTCGCTTACGTATGTTCATTTTGACGTCACTGCGGGGACACAATATGTATTTTCCTTCCCTCTGAAAAACTTTGAGCAGTGGCTCATGAGCTGTAATTCTCGCTGTACAACTTGATCAATAATCCATTGACTAGGCAATCAAAAGCAACGATTCAGTATTGCACCAATTACCAAACTGTGAGCACCTAAAGGAGCATTAGTCTGCCTATAAATAATGTATAATAATGAGCATTTTCTGACACGGTAGCTTCGTAGTTGAGACTCAACAATTCAAGATATGTTGAAAATATTCATACAAACCATCAGTCTTTGTTGAACAATCTAATGTTATACAATTTCTACATTGAAATGTTCAACAAATGATATTGATAATACAACTATAATACATGGACATTCATTTGTTGAAAGTAGTCCCTGGTTCTCTCTATGTTAGAAACTATGTGTAGAGGATGCACAGTTGTACAAGGGTTGTGATATGTATTATGATGTCCACTCAGGATGTAATAAAAGTCCACTCTGCCCTCCTGCGAGCCATCGACCTGAGCATGGTGACTGGAGGAAGCGGCCTGGGGAAGATCTTCCTCGACTTCAAGGAAAGGTGAGTGACCCACAATGTGTTTGCTCTGTTGATCCCTGCACACGCAGATGTTGTTCTTCTTTTGGGCGCTAAACCCACTTTTAGTTTGCTGGGATTAGTGTTCAAAGAATAAGTCAATTAAAACAGGAAAAAAAAAAACATTTTTGAGAAAAATCTGGAGCAGAGAACCAATTGTTGCTCATTTATTCCTCTTCCTCGACCACGCTATTACCGCACGTTTTATTTCCTGTGCAGTGAGAATCCTTTTAACCTGTTTCAACTCGCTTTCACGTGTTTGATAAAACCGGATTTCTCATTTATTTTAATATTTCTTAAGTGCAGCCACCTGCCTTATCTGTTCTGTTTCATCTCGTGCTTTCCAACACGTAGACGTGAGATGCAACTTGCTGCTCGCTGCACATTACAATGCTGCTGCCTTTTATCCCTCATTCACAGCTCGACCAACATATTCCATTTGCACTATTGTTTAAAACAATTATATTGATTTTACGCATTATGTATTTGTGCAACCACATACATCACTTCTATATATATATATATATATATATATATATATATATATATATATATATATATATATATATATATATATATAGTTTTCCTATTCATTTATTCCTTTATTGCTATCTTTACATAGTTTGTTATTTCATTCTTTATATTCCATTTGATTTTATGTATGAGGCATGTCTAGCATGGAGGGGCCTGTAACTACATTAAATTTAAAAGGAGCATATTCACGCAGAGTGGTGAAACACACTGTTCCACTGGCCTTTTCACTGGCTTTAAGAAAGGGAGGCTTCTCTGTGCAAAAAGAGCTTCCTCTCAGATCTCCATCTTGCCCAGCTGCTGAGCAACGTGTGGATAATTTGCATCCCTGAGGGGGAGCGGTGATTTGCCTCCCTGCTGTGCCGAGCGTGGCTGCTTCATAGGTAATGGTGATGATGGCGATGATAGGTTCTGGCCCCGGTCATAATTCCACACACAGCCGTGAATATGCCACTCTCCTCGCATGATACAGCCATTACCGCAAGAGTGAGTAACACACCACCAAATGGGTGCGCGTACCTGTTCTTGCATACATAAGCATGTATTATATTATTCAGCTCAGTGATCCTGAAAACACACATCCTCATTTCCCTCCTCCTCATCCTTCCATCCTTCCACTCAGAGTGTTTCTTTGGCCGACGTCAGTTTTCATAGGTAATAGGCTCGTCGCAGGCTGCTTTCTATAGCCTCGAGGTCCATGTAACACAAAGTTGCTGCGACATCAGGGATTAAATTAATAGACAGAGGCAGGGACATACTCTCTCCCTCTATCTCACACACACATATACATCTTCCCACTCCTGCTGTATCTCCTCCCCTGTTTAGCTCATCTGACTCTCTGATCTGACTGAGCAGTTGTTGGAAATCTTAATTTGCACGCAATCCCAGATTAAGTCCAGCGAGGAAGGACTGGGAGTTTGTCTCTGAAATACAGGAAGAGAGTTCAGTAGAAACAGCAGCTTTAAGTTCTATCTTGTTGATTGAACATGTTTGTGATTTAAGGCTTGTTTTTTTGGTTTTGTCAGGTTTTTTCTTTTGGATTAACTGTAAAAAAATATTTATATTTATATTTATCTTGTTTAGAGGTTGTAGATGGGGGATTGTATATTATTATTATTTCATTTTTTCTTTATTTGATTTGACAGTGCTGACTACTTTAACACACATGGGACTAAATCATAGTGCAAGTTGGACATTATTATGAAGTACCGGACCTTTGCATGAGGACATTTTCTCAAACTGGACCTTGTTGAAAACAAGCTGAAGACTCCTGTAATAGAGGATGTTGGAAAGTGAATGCCGAAAGTTCAAAAATGAAGGTGTCCATGTACATTTGGCCATAGAATTGCTTTGTAAGTAAAACACTTTTTAAATGTCCACATTTCTCTTTTTGGAGAACGCCATGTGAAGTAACTTCTCCCACTCAAGCTGCGACGCTGACCCAAATTCACACATTTGACGGTCAGAGTAGCATCACGTGATGTGATTTACATGTGATTAGTCTGTGTTTCCTGGTCCGTTAAACGAGTCCTGTAGAGGCTGGAAAAGCTTGTTTGAATTATTAGCACTCTTGTCAACTTTGAATAATTCTCAACTATCAATCGGTTAGAGGTCCAGGGTCCGGACACAACGCCGTCTGGGTCCGGATCCGGACAGCGGTCCGCCTCTCAGTGACCCGTGCTCTATTACATGCGGGAAGACAAGGTTTTGAGAAACATTTGTGAGGTCGGTAGTGAGTCACACAGGTGTGGATTTGTGTTCCTATCTCAATTCCACTCCCACAAAAAAGAATCCTGTCCCATCCCAATCTCAGAAGAATGACTCCCACCCCAACCTGTTCCTGTGTTCATTCATATTAGAACTGTATATTTGAACATAAAAACGGACTCCAGTCATATTGCTCCAGTCATGTGATGAATAGTGAAGTTGTCTTCCGTCCCGCGGGAATCCCAAAAGAAAGCCCGTTACCCACAGGCTTCCCAGAAAAATATTACTCTCTAGAGGTCGACTGGTGATAAAGCGCCAAGGCCGAGGTCAAGCATTTCTTTATGGGCCCATCTTTGTGCACGAGGACGCGACCACGTCGAAACAAGAACCTTGGAACTAAGTTTCCTAAACTGTGAAAAAGAGCCACAGAATGGAAGGACCCATTCACAGTATGTCCACACACTACCTGTTTGTTTTTAAAAGGACATTAACCTTCTATCTGTGACAGAAATAACTCACATTCTTCTTCTATTCATAAACAAATTTGCCCATGACATGCTGTTCTTTGTTAATATGTATCTTTCGTGACATTCTCAGAAACGAGAAGCCGGGTTATTTTAAGAAAACGGTTCATTAGATTTGCAGATTCAGTGCGTCTCGGGCTTTGCCTGTGTGCATGTGATTGACATGTAGACCCGCCTCAATGTGAGCCACCGGGGGCGTCTTGGTTCTGCGTGGCGATAAGCAACAGTGGCCAGGGGATTTGGACTCGCGCAGCAGCGCTCTCATCAGGCATCTTAACCATTTTTCTGAGGTCCAGGCTTGGCACAACTCATTTGGTTATCTATGCTTGTAAGTCCAGGTGACCTTTACAACAATGTGCTTGTATCTCTCTCTCTCTCTCTCTCTCTCTCTCTCTCTCTCTCTCTCTCTCTCTCTTTCTCTCTCTCGTTTGGTTGCAAAAGATGAAGCGCTTTTCTTTTTTTTCTTCTATTTGTCATTGAAATGTTGCCTTGCTGAAAATGTCACTGGTTTATCTCGACTACTAAACCCGCCGGCACTGTGCTAAAGGGAAACGTGGGCTCACAGGAAGCTCTACAAACCAAATGGCCATCTAAATACCCTCTTGTTGATATCCTCATTTTCGACATTCCCCAACTCATTTCCGGAGTAATCTTGGCTTCCCGATATCACTGCAGTCCCTAATCATGGCCGCACTGTGAGCCTCTTTATTGGAGGCTTTTGCTCTGCGTTCTCCTCCATTTGCTGTGTGCTGGATACGTTGAGTGGAGGTGAGGGGGTCCCAATGCCATGTGTCCGAGACTATTAGCTGGCTCCACGGCCTGTCACTTCTGGTTTGTTTGGAGATTGGCTCGGCACGTAGAGGGCTGCGCGAGGGCGGGGGTGAGGGCCCACGGCGCAGTTACTCAAAATTGCATTTTATGTGAAATAACATGCACGACAGCATCCTCATTATTCAAGAGGCCAGAGCAGCAGGGCGAGATGACGACACTGAGAAGAAGTCAAGTTTTTTTTTCTGCACCAGCAAACTTTCCAATAAAGGGAACATGTCTTGGAATAGCTCTGTTGTTTCGAGGTTGCCGCGTAGCTTCTCCTCTTCATCACAGCCCGTTGGCAAACTTCTATTTCCATTTCTGCTGGAGGTTTTAGGCCTCATGTTTTTGGACTGTCCGGCCCTACTTCCACACGTTCATACGCCCCATTTTCATGACCGCCGTGTCTCAGCGACACCCTGAAGGACTTTCTTCCTGCGGACGTTTGTGCCACATTTGAGGAAATGTGGCACAAAGAAGAAATTTGGCACAAATGTCAAGAATGAACTGAATGGAAGTTGGTCTCACTGTGAGTTCACAAAACTAGTTTTGACCCAAAAACCAACAATAATCCATATGCTAACTAATAATATGTCAACCACATGTCTAACAGGATCAAATGAAGTGACGACATTTTGGATAAGCATGAATGTTAACTGCAGTTGACTGGATGGCAACGGCAACTCTCAATTCTAGTTGGTCATGAGGAAAATGAAACATCTGCTCAAATGCTAAAAAGGCAAAGAAGGCATGAAATAAACACAGAGCAGCATCACTAATGCATCACTCCAGAAAATATTGCACTTTTGGGAACTCACCGCAATTATTCGACTTGATAACGTTTGAATACTGTATGCTGCGCCAGACGATAAAATAACTCTGAAATAATTGAATCCACTTGCTCTGAAGATGTCTGCGGTTGCTTCTGTTGTTTTGGGGAAAGGCCAATATGGAGCTTAATTAGCTCGGCCTATTCCAATTAATATTTTAAATGTAATTAAAACACTGAGCCCCGATTTCTCTCCTTCTTTCTCACATGTACAAGGAAGAAGGAAGTTATTTTCGATTGCAAAGTTTCAGGCGGCGACACGGCGAGAGAGAGAGAGAGAGCGGGGCATGATGAGTCGTTACCTCCCACAGCGATGTGTTCAGACGTGGTGTCAAGTCAGAGGAGCGCTTATCACCGTGTCACGGACTAATTATGCACGACTGCGCCAAGAGTGGCTGCCTGAGTGTGCTTGTGTGCCATCAGCCCTTTTGTTCCACTGCCTATCTCAGTGAAGAGCCTCTGACTCGCCTCTCAAGGCCCAGACGGAAGGCTGTTATTAAACCTGTGAATATATAACTTGTGTCCACACAACATGAGCTTGTTATTGCTTGACTAGTCGGGTGTGATTTTGTGACCTCGAGTGTGATATTTTGGAGCCAGATATTGATGCTTTTCTTGTTTTTGTGGGGTTTTTTTGCCCTATAAACCGACAAAGTGTTTTTTTTTTCACATCAATGTCATTCATCTTTAGTGTAAAGTAGAAAATACTGTATTATTTTCTTTTCGTCAGCCGTTTAAATCGTAAATGGACCTGCGCTTTTCTAGTCTTCCGACCACTCAAAGCGCTTTATACACTACATGACAACATTCGCCCAGTCACACACCGATGGGAGAAGTTGCCACATCAGTATCATCAACCATTCATACACATTCATACTTCGTAGGTACGGGAGCATTTCAGGGTTTCAAGTGTCTTGCTCAAGGACACATCGACATGGGCTAGCGGCGCCGGGGATCGAACCACCAATCCTCTGATTAAAAGACGATCCTGCTCATCACTGAGCCACAGTCGCCTTTACTCCTCACACAACTAATCAAATCAACTTTTATAGCTGCACATATACACAACACAGTCTGTGCATTAACCCGTCCCTGTATGAGGAGCAGTGGGCAGCTGTAGCAGTTCAGTGCCAGCGGAGACGGATTAGCACCCAGTGCTTTGCTCAAGGGCCTCTCATTAGGCCCTCTACTTGGGCCACGTGGGGACTCAGCATATGATACAGCTGGAGAACACTCCATGACCCTTTTTCCATGTTACACATGTCGACATCCAAATAGAATGGACAGAATTACCTAAAGAAAATACGTGCTCTTGTCCAGTTCCATGCCTTCGGGACCCCTCGTCCCAAAATACAAATTATCCAGCTTTTTACCATTTGAGAGCTTCAGTCTTACTCTAAATTTAGATTAGTGGCATAACTATATATGTTCTTTTTAATTTAATACAAATAATTCTGGGAAAACATGAAGCAATAAAGTTACACCTGTGGATTCTGATCTTTTTTCATTAATTACCTGATTTTATGACACAACACTAAGCTGAAGAACACATTCATATCACCGCTATTTAAAGCAATGATGGCTGAACATTTTATTTTCACATTGGGCTGACAAGGTGGCAAGTTGGAAGTCTAACATTCATTCTCCTTTCGCTGTGGTTTCCCACCATCTCCTGACAGCACCTGGCCCTTCAGCTGCTCGACACACGTCTCACTTTCTTCACCAGTTACTGCAGTTTGTATCTTTGTATGGCTGCCATTTGGCGCTGAACAGGTAGTGCACAGTGGGTTCCTCTGAGCTTGTTTTGCTTTGAAACAAGGCTGGTGGGAACACTGAGAACAGATATACTGGGAAACCAAAACTGCAATCTCCAAAAAGCTAAAGGGGCCTCGGATATTACAGCGGACCGCTGCTGTTTGGTTGGACAGGCCGTTTGTTTGCTGCAAACGTAAACTTAAAAAGAGATTGAGCCCTCGGGCAGCGGAGAACGAGCCTGCTGCTCCAGGCCCACATCGGTACTGATGAAAACACACACACACACACACACACACACACACACACACACACACACACACACTAAAGGATGGCCTTTATTTAAACTGGACCAGAAAAGCCAACAAATCACTCGTTGAACCGCGTCCACTCTGCTGTGGGAGAAACATCCTTTTGGACCCTTTCAGTGGATGCTGCATTTTGAGCAAAAGTGTTTGCCTTATAATCATTTAAGAAAACATGTACAATCGGCATTGTCGTAAATTAACATTTGATTATTTTCGCTATTCAATTCAAGTCAACTCTGCAGGCCGAGTGGGGGGGCGGGCTCTGAAAAGCAGTTCAAGTTGATGGACAAAACGACCATGCGGTGCCGATCACAGTGAGACGTGATGACAGCAGCTCCGCGTGGAGAGGGGCGACTGAGGCTCGGTGGTTAGCATGCCCGTCTTTCAATCAGTGGTTCGAGCCCCGGCTCCGCTAGTCCCGGTCGTTGTGTCCTTGAGCAAGGCACTTAACCCTGAATTGCTACCCGTTGCTGTGTCTACTGCGTGTAGAGCAAACATGTACGTCGCTTTGGGTAAAAGCGTCAGCTAAGTGAAATGTAACGAGAGCTCCACCTCAAGGGTTCAGTGAAGTCGTGAATATGATTATATCATAAAGGTGTGGACCAACACTATATTACACTATGACAATAATGCTGATGCATCTCGACGAGTACACGGTCCCATAGTTTAGCAGTTAATGTTACATTACCGTTCCAGATAAACTACAGAGGATAAAGATAACTATGCTCAGCCACTTTTCCACACTGATGAATAAAGATCCCGCCTTCCCACACTGTGCACGTCCTTCACGGCTAACCTCAGAGGCTGCTGCTGCACTTTCAATTTGTGGATCTCATTTCTCTTTTTCATTTTTTTTCCTGAGGTCTTTATCTTTCTTTAATCTTTCTACTTATGGCTGTGAGAAACATCTGACGTCTCTCAAACTCTTAAACTGCTCTAATGATTCCCACATTCACAGCGGGAGCGTCCTCCGTGTGCACGTCTCTCCTGATAACGTAACGCATGAAGGGCGTGTCTTTGGATCCTCGCCACGCTGCACAGTCCCGCCTGCTGACTTCCAATTGATCAAGACCCCCATTAATCTCCATCACTCTGTCGTCCTGGAGGGGAACTGTCTCCCCTCGTGGGGATCAGGACTTAATCAGGGCCTCGTTCCATAGGAGCCTCAACGCAGGGGGCGTAGTCAGAGGGTCCAGGGATCATCACTGGTGCATCTCTGCGGAGGGGAGGACGATCAACCAATGAATGGGCCTGAGGAAGAGTCTACTTTCACATCCGACAGATCGTCTTATTAGATACGTCTTATTAAATGTGTCATTCATTTGTAAAATAGTTCAGTGTTTGTTTGAGCAACACTGTAAAGCAACACTTAGCCTTTATCGTGATCCTTTCACTATTAAAGAGTGTTTTGTCACAGTAACACAAATACAAAATGTGTTCCAATAATGTCAGTGAGACAGCAATATTCAGCTCATTATGAAAACACTATTTGAAATGTTACTTTATCGTTTAAGCATTTATTTTGTTAAAAGAGCTACAACTAATTCTTCATTATGGGTAAATCTGCTGAATATGTTTACATTTACGCCTCATCATTTTGTCTTCAGAATGCAGTTTTTTGACCCAGCAGCAGTTCATAGCAACTCTTATCAATAACTGTCAAAGAAGGCAAAGCAAAGCAAGTTGTCACATTTGGAGAAAAAACAATGCAAGCAGAAAATTGCTGATATTTTTCTTCTTCTTTTTGATCGATACATGATTGAATCGACTAATTGTTCCTCTAATTCTGTCCATAATTTGCACCTTATTTGTGTTCTGCCCTCTGTCAGCTTCGCCTTCTTTCAGTGGTAGATTTATAGCGAGAGGAGCAGCACATCACTTTAAAATGATTTTCCCTTCATGGCATCACACATCCACATGTCGTGTTTTTCCTGGAGCCAGTCATGAGCCCTTCTCCCCTGGACTATGGGGGAGATTGAAAAATCAAATCAAACGGAAGAAGCGCTTCTGCGCGCACAACGGGATGTTCTTTTGGGAGGATTTCCTTCTCGCTACTACGAGCACGGCTCCGAACAACTACGCATGGTCTGCATGTTGAGCGCATCACATTAAACGTGCGTCGGGGAAGAGCAGAAACCCACGGGATGTTCCCGCTTTTATTTCCCTGCTCGTGCGCCGTTCCTCGTCCGCGTCGCAGAACTATCGGAGGCTTGATTAGACGTCAGGGTGCCGGCTCTCTGCGTCGCCTCACCCCAATCAAGATTCAGATTAGCAAGCCGGAGTACCGATGCTACGAAGGAGGAGGTGGCGGCGGTGGAGGGGGTGGCACTCTCCCAGCATTGCCAATGACCTACTTTGATTCAGTGAGTGAGAGCGGTGTGTGCCACATGCAGTGGCGTCCTCCAGGCAGGATGACTTTGAACTTCCCCTCCCAGCCAAAAACCCAGAGATCTGTGTCAGCGGCAGCATTGTAATATCTAATGAACCGCAGCTCTCATATCCTCACCGCTGGAAATTAAGATTTTTTTTTTTTCTTTTCTTTTTTTTCCCCCTCCCTCCCTCACACGCTGATAAGAGGAACTCTGCAAAGCAGCTGATACATAGCAGCGTCTTTCATTAGTGCGCCGTGATTACAGCTCATTGGCGGGAGGACGCCGCCCCTCCAAATAGCGCCCAGGGATCAGAATCCAGTCATTACTTATTCATGGTATTCACGCACATTCCTAATCATATTTATTCACATATTCATTTATAAGCCCCCTCCCCGCCCCTTCCATAGTGCCAAATGGCTCTCGGGCTGACCTCTCAAATTGTTATTAATCTTAAAAATGAATATGCGGTACACTGCCGAAAGGCACAGTTCACAGCTAATTGTGGACTCAAACAGCGATCTCTTTTGTCCCCGTGTTTTTACAATAATACGATATTCATCCAAACTTAAAAAGAAAAGGCCTCATTAGCTTATTAGTGCTTATTAAGGTTAATTTGTAACCCTACACAAGGCTTCGGAGGGGCTTTGTTCTTGTCTTTGCAGAAAAATATCAGATTCAAAGTCTCTGCTGTGGATTTCTCTTAACGGGCGTGAATGTTTCATCGTTTAGAGCTCGCTGAACGCCTTCAGGAGGGGAAGTAGTCAGCTTAGAAGTGAAAGAGGCGATGGACAAGCTCTTATCTTTTCAATACTTTTTTTTTGTTTATTGATCGACCAAATTTGATTCTCCTTTTCAGAGCACAATGGAAAGCCACGGTCAAACGTGAATCTCCTCATATTGTTCGCAGGATTTGTACATCATGGAAAAGTCATGGATTTTTAAAATGGTTATGTCCAGGCCTGGAGAAGTCATTGAAAAACATAAAACCCTAAAAGTTTTGGAAAAGTCATAGAATTTTGTTATATTCATGTCGTTCATTTACGCTGAGTTTGAAATAATGAATATGTTTTAAAAGAGAGACGCTCAAAATATAAGCATGTTTATTCTTTTAATCAAAAGAATTAAAAGAATAAACATGCTTTTGTCATTTAAGGTATACTGGATGCTTTGGAATCCTCATTGTTAGTTTAATTTTTTCACTTTTTCATGTATACACAGAGATTTCACAAAATGTTTGGTCATAGAAAACAGGTTTAAAGTCATGTAGACCCATTGGTCAGAATGTGTATGAACCCCGTGGCGGTCCCGTGGAGGACGGCGAGCGGTGCTGGTGTATTCTGTCTGACGGCTGTTTGTCGACTCGTGTCCTCCACCAGGTTGCTGATCTACGGCCAGTACTGCAGCCACATGGAGAACGGCCAGAAGACACTGGATGAGCTCATAGCGACGCGGGAGGACGTCAAGATTAAAGTCGAGGTAATGACCTCCATCACTCACCACCAGCACATGACAGCACAGTGATTTAGAGCTTTTTTTTCTGGGGGGGAAAAGCATACATCACGGTGCAGGCAGCGGGCACAAGTTGCTTTTTCAAACTGAATACAAATGACTGAGCCGATGGGCTTCAGCGCATCCGTCTGCTTAGGGACCTGTGATGTGCCACCCTGAAAGGGTTTATGGGTAATTCTTTTAGGAGGTGTGAGCCAGAGAATTGAATGACAAAATGACACGTTGACAGACGATGCAAAGACTTTCAACAGAATACAACACCTACGTATTATTTCTGGCACTAACTTTTTCTGTGAAACTATATTTATTTAGGTTTTGGTATTTGGATATTAGAGATTAATTAATGATGAACATAGACACTCTATGGTTGTCATTGAGACATCACTAGACTAGTCAATGCTTTATGTAAAACTGCATGTAGCCACACAACACTTACGTAATTTTGTATGTCTTAGCACAGTTTTAATTTCATTCGTACTCTAAAAGTAAAATATAATTACATTCTAAACACTTTATTTATTGATGTGCCTCGTATCACAAATCCCACGTTGGCTGGAGGTTGTACAGCCTGTGCAGCTACAGCACGTGAATCATAAGACTCTCTCGTCATGTCTTCACAAAGCGTGGAGTTCTTCTCAGCGCTGTCACTGCGCACAATGAGGTGAATGGAGATGTAGTTTTAAAAGCCAAGCAACTGTGTTTCATTGGCAATTATGCAAATGTCTCCAACGAGATTCTATAGGATCTGACATCTCTTACAAAATCATTACACATTAGTTTGAAAGACTAATTTACTGTGAAATAAATGATGGCATTGAATAACTAATGAATGAAATTAATTCATAAATGTGCTCCAAATGTACCAGGGTCGTGCACAAATTTAGAGGAAATCAGAAAAGCAAATAATGTAATTTGCAAAAAGGCGGTCAGAGCTGTTGAATTACAAATATGTTGTTTTACATTTAGTGGACATGTGCGAGTTCATGTTGTATTTGTAGCGACTGCCTTCGAGAGGTTGTGTTAAATGTACTCTATTTGAATCTGGAGGATCTACCATCCATTTCTACTCATATCCTCTGATCTTCTTTAGAATAATCTGAAGTGATTAAAGAGGAACGGCAATGCACTTCTGAAATAGTAGAAGTAAGCTGACTCAGCAGTTAGCACGCCCCCCCACCCCTCCAAAAAAAAGCTATTTGAGCTTGTTGACAAAATAATAGACATAACTACAGCAAGAGTCGTTGACGGTGAGATACACGCTCTGGGAAATAGAGCTCTGAGACCGGGTCAGACGGCTTTTTTAATACACAATAACCTTGTTCATGAAGATGGAGATGCTGTCCCTTTGCAGAAGCGCCCACGCAAACGGCCGTGAGGGTAGATGCTCACAGAAGACAGTTTTTTTTTTGGAGCCCGTGCAGAATTCATAGAAAATGTGTTCATTAATCAGAGGCCTTTCCCAGCGAGCAAGCTGGGTATTTCCGTCACAAACACAGAAATAGCTGGAACGACCAGATCCTTAGTTTCCCCTCGACGGATTAAACTGGCCTCCTTATTGCTCGTGGAATGCCCGTGAATGTGCGGAGGCAATCGCAGCAACGCAACAAGACCCAATGAATTATTAAACAATGACTGAATGGCTTGTTAGCAGCAACTGTGCAGCGTGGCGTTCTGCAACGTGTTGTGTGATAACCGCGCCGCCTCTACCCCCCCCCCCCCCCCCCCGCCTTGTTCCGCAGGAATGCACTCTGAAAGTGCAGGAGGGGAAGTTCAAGCTGCAGGATCTTCTGGTGGTTCCCATGCAGAGGGTGCTGAAGTACCACCTGCTGCTGAAGGTAGGAGGCACCTCCAGGCGCCATGAGACCCTCCAGCTCTTTGTGTCCGTGGTCGGACGCTGGTCATGCCCTGACGAAGCCCACTCGTCATCACTTTGACTGCAGCAGATTGCACATCGCTATTTCGCACCTTACTGTCTTGATTCCACATATTTTCTGACAGAAGTAGAGCATCTCGCAATTTATTGGTAAAGTAGTGATTGTCAATTTCTCTCCAGGCTTTTTAGAGACGGGCTGCGCGCTCTGTGGGTTGAAGACAATTCAACTTGCCTTTTGGTTATTTGTTTCCGTTGCATCAAGTCACAATCAGTCCCTGAATCGCAGGCCTCGTGTACATACCACATAAAAGCTTTGACCGGCGGCGGTCCTGTTGTCACTTCCTGTTCGCGTTCACTTCACTTCCTTACACTTTCACGTCAAAATCCAACTATCTCTTCTTCCTGTCAAACTAAACATGACGTGGGCATTTGCGTCGTGATCTTGATTATAGATTTAAATCATTCAGTTTTGAAAGAGTCTCCTATAGGTTCACTATCGTTGAATCGGGTGTGTGAATGATCAATCTTTGAATCAGTTGATTGATGGAAGATTCATTGACAGCAATCGTAATGACTCATTCATTTTTTCTTTGTAATTGATCCAAAATAATAATGGCCAACACTTTTTGAAGATTTCTGCCTGTCAAATTATTCCGCCTTTTTCCCAAAAAACTGAATTATTTGTTGTTGTTTTTTGAACTATTGTCTAGAGAAACAATAATCTGCTGGTAGCTGTAATCATTAATTACCGCACTGCACTGACGCCCTCATATGCTCATGTATTTAAGCGTCTGCCCGCTCGCATCACAGACGACGCATCGCTCCCCGGAGCTCTCCTCCATGGTGTGCCGAAAAACTAGCCGGCCACTGTAATATTCCCCATGATTAATTGACTTTGCGTCTCAATTATGGATGAGCATATGAGTTCAATGGCCCGGGATGGAGGCGAGTGCTTGCTTCAGGTGATTGAGGGACTGTGCGCGGTGAGAGTGCTGCAACATGCCTATCAGGTTGAATCAAACCCCTGCAGAAGTCTCAGCGAGGCAGCGAGGTCAAATCAACTGCACGCTAATCCAATTAAACACCCCCCATTTCACTGCCTCCAACAGCTCCGCAGTGAAAAGCCGCTGCGTGCCGCGGCCTCCGGGGCAACGGCAGACTGACAATTCCACATTTTTCGGCGCGCGCGGGTCCAGTCGTGCGCATCCGAAATTGATGTTGTGTACATATCATGGCAAGTCGCGCGTCCCTGCTCGGCACGGTGTGAATACGGGGCTCTTGTCATCTTTTATGCACCACGGCTGCACTCTAAATAAAGTGAATTCAGCACGGTCATCTCAGGGTTTGCGTGTTTGCGCTTTGTTTCTGCGTGAACCCGCGTGATCAAATATTGAATCCGAGGCTTTCCGGGCCGTCCAGCAGCATTGGTGTCGGTCGCCAGTTTCGCTTGTGCAAAGGTAACAGACCGCGGTATTAAAAGGATCTGTTGAGTAAGCAGGTCACTTAAATAAAAGAATGAAGGTAATTAAGGTCAAATAGGGCCCAATAGCATTACTTTCATCCTGGGTGGGCTGCTGCTGCTGCTGCTGCTGCACTAATGACTCTCACTGATTGTTCAGGGTGGCTGCACAGTGGGGGTTGGACTGGGTGGATGGCATCCAACGTGTGGAAGCACAGGAACGGCAATTTGATTTGTCACCGCAGGGAAAGCACATGCAATGTATTGTGATTACGTCTGTCCTCGACCTGCCATCTCAAGTCACCATTGGCCATTCCAAAATGGGAAAAGAGGACGGAAAAGAATAAAGTGGGAAAAGGGGAGGAAAAGAAATCATAAATCAAACTGGAATTTAAAAAGAAATACAGTAATTGGTTGTATTTTATGTGTCGGATATGATTTTTCGGGACACATGTCTGCCAACTGGTTTGACAGCTGGCAGCATTTCATTTGTACTCATGGTACTATAATTAGATTTGATCTTGAATCAACTCCATTGAGCCTGGAGAGGAGGCAGCGATCACACATCAAAACGATGTGACGTGCTTGTTATTCATTTGGCCACGTGGAGGACCACATGGTATGTCATGTTCACTTGTATCTTATTCATCATAAAGAAAAGTCAGGCCTGGAGGCCATTTCTCCAGCTTCCTCATGTAGCTAATGTTCATGTATGTATCTAATGTTCATGTATGTATCTAATGTTCATGTATGTATCTAATGTTCATGTATGCATCTAATGTTCATGTATGTATCTAATGTTCATGTATGTATCTAATGTTCATGTATGTTGCCGTTGACATCATATTCTAATGCTCACTCCCATCATCACAGTAAAGTGCAGCGATACTTTTCTCCCAACAACCTTCTCTCATTACTGTGGGATTCAATGTTTGCATCATGCACTCCAATAAAGTACGTCGTGTATTTCCTCCACAGGAACTCTTGAGTCATTCCGCGGACCGACCGGAGAGACAACAACTCAAGGAGTCTCTGGAGGCGATGCAGGTACGTTTGTTCACGGGGGAATTTGAAGAAACGTTACGTAATAACGCTGCGGTGCTCCGAGCCAAAGCCGCATCCAGTGTTTCATACGGCGACTGCGTCTCAGAGGACTGTGAGTCTACAACGATATGACAGATGTCAGAAAGATTGGACGACTGTTTGCCTTGCTCTCCCTCTCAGGACCTGGCCATGTACATCAACGAAGTCAAGAGGGACAATGAGACTCTGAAGAAAATCAGCGAATTCCAAAGTTCAATAGAAAATCTTGTAAGTGTGAAGTCCTCTGGATTATTTAATTTTTTTTAATTTTCAAGATTGTCTGACATGTTTAAGGGCTTCCAACATGAGGATGTGTTGATCTGGCAACAAGAACAATACTGGCTATATACCGGTCAGATATGAGCAATGTCTTCATTGTACTTGTAATCTTTTTACTGATTTTAAGTGCTGGAAGGTAAAATGGAAATAGCTGTCCAAAGCCAGGACAGCTATTTCCTCATGCTTCCAGGTTTATGCTAAGCTAAGCTTAGCATCAAACGCTGTAGCATCATATTCAACGAACATGGATGAAAGATGAATTGGTTTCTCATTTTTCGCCAACATGTCAACCATTGCTTTAAAGGCACAAAGACTAGGTTTTCCGACTAGATTAAAAATAATCCCCCCTCTCGATCATCATTTATGACCCACTAGAAATGTGTGGCGGTTTCTGCAGAGACCCAGCCCTCTGCCTGCATTTTCCTTTTTTTTGTTTCTTCTTCACATTTCGCTGTGTTCAGGGAGTTTTCTTGGCTTCAACAACTTGTGAAGTATGGTAGGGGTGCCAGATCGCACGCCACCCATCCAAGAGCAAGCTGTGAAAAATGCAAATACAGCGATGAGAGGTGCCAAGTGGACAAAGCCAGTTCCAAAGCGAGAGGGAATCTGGAGTTGGCTTTTACCCGCTGGCGAGCACCCTGACCCTCTATGACCCATGGAGGAGGGGACGACTTTGACTGTTTGCAGTCAGCCGACCACCAAATCCTACTCATTGTGCCCTAAATGTTGCAGCGAGGGATCAGAAATCTGAAACCGCTAAGATGCTTCTAACTTTCTTTCTTTTTTAAGGTGGGGGGGGGGGGGGGGGGGATTAGGGATTGTCTTCCTGCCAGCGGCGAAATGAAACTCCATCACATAAACATTCAGTAAAAAAGATACTGTCATACAACCGTGTGTCATTTATAATCCAATGTTCCGGCCTCTATTGTCGTTTTTGATGCTAGATTTGACATCTTTGCAGAAGTCATTTTTTATGTATAAAAAGTAATGCGCCGGCACTAACGCTATCCCCAGGCTGGACTTCAAAGTTTGTCAATGTGATTAGTCACTGGGCATCACAGAGCAGGAACCCGTCCTCTCCTCTGCTGGGAACACCGGCGCCATATTGCTGCCACCTGTCATGATCCTCCACTAATAAAACGTCCCCGATAAATCATTTAGTCTCGCAGAACATTGACAAAAGAAGTTATGCACGTTGCATTAATCCATTTCCAATAATATTCCAAACAGCACTCTCTCATTTCATCAGCCACTCTGTTCACCTTTCACTCCTCTGCTGTCGTTTCCCCGCTGACGTGAAAATTGCCGTTGGGTTCATTGTGGCCTTGTGAATGTTCCATCGAGTTGAAATGTGGATAAAGAAGATGGAAAAGCAACCGAACAGCGACTGAATAGGTTCCAGAGTCGTGTCATTTATTATATCTGTTTGCATTCTCTCTGAAATTCGAGTGAAGCGGAATTGTTCACGTTCTCTCATTAAGTTTATACGTTGTTGTATGTGGTGGACTGACATTGTGTGTGTGCCCATGTGACCTAAGCAGCAGGTGAAACTGGAGGAGTACGGGAGGCCAAAGATTGACGGAGAGCTGAAAGTGTGCTCCATCGTCAACCGAACAAAACAGGACCGGTGAGTCCAAACTAAACAAAAGACATGAGAAATAAAGTAGCTCAGAGCCAACAATGGCAGAGTTTCACGGCCGAGATAACCATGAATGTGTGTGTGTGTGTCTGTGTGTCATCAGGTATATATTCCTGTTTGATAAAGTGGTCATTGTCTGCAAGAGGAAAGGCTACAGCTATGAGCTCAAAGAGATAATTGAACTGCAGCTGTATAAAATGTCGGACGACCTCATGAACAACAGAGACATGAAAAAGGTGAGCGTCATTCTTTGACTTTGTAGAGACATTTCATCAAGACTTTGCGAGTGCAGGTGAAGAGCCCGTGAGCAGAACGACCTTGTTTGATGGTAATTTCAGATATGGATTTTTGTGAGTAATGCATTGTCAGATTTTGCATCGCGCTTGCCCGTGCTTGGAAACACATCCATGTAAATGCAATGAAGGATCATTTAGGATTCATGAAATCGTTCCGCAGTGCATCGCGCCACGAGTCTAACATGCCTTATTTTCCTTTCCTTTTTTTCAATCTGCATGTGTCTGTCCATGGTTGCATGTGTAACCGGGTCTTTCTCTGGTGTCTTTCTTTTTGCATGCTTACCAGTCGAGTGGAAAAATGGTAAGCTGAAGAGACCCTTTTATTTAACTCATCTTCTCATGTTGGCCTACGTTGTGGCTGTGATGGGTTTTTTTCTGGGGGCGGGGGGGTGGGGGCATTATTGCACATGCACCCACCGGCTCTGTGACTGGCTCTCCAGCTTTAGATCAGATGCAACGCTAAAAGCATGTGGAGCATCTTTGAGTTCTGAATTAAATGTGACATATTTACAGTATGCTTTTGTACAAAATGAAACAAAACACAGGATTAATGAGCTTTCTGTCATGGCTGTGCCCATATTGCTCTGTCATCTGTTCCTCACTCGTGTTTTGTCTCCAGTGGTCGTACGGGTTCTACCTGATCCACCTGCAGGGGAAGCAGGGCTTCCAGTTCTTCTGTAAAACCGAGGAGACAAAGAGGAAGTGGATGGAGCAGTTTGAAATGGCCATGTGAGTACACGGTTGCATGGTGGGGTTGGTAACTTTCACGGCAATACAGTGAGTAAACCATCTGTCGATCGAGTGACCAGATGGGAGTGTCTGTTTAAGGCCAATCCAGAGAATTCAACACCAGAATATCAAGCTTCTACATCACAAAAGCAAAACAAAGTGTCTTTTCCAATCCAATCCCCTCGCTTGTTATTTCCTTCCAGGTCCAACATCAAGCCGGAGAGAGCCACCGCCAATCAGCATAACTTTCAAATGCACACGTTTGATAAGAACACCAACTGTCGAGCCTGCAAGATGCTCTTGAGGTAACAACCCCGCGACGTCCAGAACTTTCCTGACAATGAACGCATGTTCATTCAGACTTTCCAAGGCCTGTCGCGTAGGCAACAATGTTCAGCAGTGCTATCTGGCAGATACTTTTATATGGACATGTCGTGTAAAAAAAAATACATTATATATACTCTGAACTTGTATGAAAGGATTCTGTATCTCCTTGATTCATACAGTGGTGCAAGAAGCAGGGAGATTATTCCTCCGAATACAACATCGTAATAGCAGAACGTAAAACGTCTCTATTGCAGGTATGGAGCCTGCATTGAAAGATGATAGTCACTACAGCTACATTTACATATACAACAGCTAACAGGTTTCCCTGTAAACTGTGGTAAAGTCAAAGTATGAAGAAGCAGAGAATGGAAATAAAAAAGTACGCAGAGTATTTTGTAATCAGTGAACTAATAAGTCCACCGTTTTTGCTACGCTAAAAGCCATTTTGTACCGTCCATAAATCAAAGTCGGGTTAAGTTGAAACCAAGTGGAGGAGAGGGAAGAGCTGAAAATGCTTCCCTGAAGAGAAATTCAGCAACCCACAAACAAACAGCGCCACAGAGGGAATTTGTTCTTGGCTAACGTAAACCATCATCAGCGTCAAAGCAATCCCTGGAAAATATTCGACCAAAATTTGACTGAGGCCGACGGATGCTATTTTTAAACATTTCCCTCCCCCGTCCCTGGCAGCGACCCACCGTGTCCCCAAAGCGCACCTCCTCCCTTGTGAGAGTGCTGCTGGGCCGCAGCGCGGACAACCCGCGCGTCCCTGAATCACCACTTTCACCTCTGTTGCAGTCTACCCGGCCGAGTGTATTGACCCACACGTCTCACGGCTCCGGCTGACCTAAATTCACCGAGCCGGCGGAAGCGTGGCGCCGGCGTCCTCGCTCCCCGCTAGATGCTAATTACTGCTGCAGCCCCACTGGATCCCCATTGTGATTTATGGCACTTGCTATTGAACGTGGCAGTGTGCGCGATGCCACAGTAGCTGTGACGAATACTGTACTGCTCTGGAGCGAGTCGATTCTGTGATTTCTCTTTTTCTTTTTTTTTAAAGGATCAGAGTGGAAATGATGCCCTTAGCCGCCATCGCAGGCTGATTGTTAGAAGCAGCTGCTCCCCTTGTGTGTTGTACTTACGACAGGTTAATTTGTGTCTGAGACGTTTTCCATTTTGCATTTTCTGATGTGTGTGTGTGTGTGTGTCCTCCAGGGGCATCTTCTATCAGGGCTACTACTGCTCTCACTGTGGAACAGGAGCCCACAAAGAGTGCCTGGAAGTCATCACCATCTGTAAAATCAGTAAGTGTCTCGTCTGATCGCCGAGTCGAAGCCCGGAAAACGGGTTCACCTTTGAGAGAAAGGTCGATGTGAACACTGAGCCAATGTTTGGATGAGATTGTTAATCAATGTAGCGTTGGCGGACGTCATTGACAGTTATGATGTTGTGTTTTTGGAACCAAATTAATAATGATTGTGAAATGTCATTACTTTCATGAGTGTAAACTCGTGTCCTGCTCAGGAACATGGGGTTCCTGTGGGAGTGTGGCGTTGTTCCTTTTTGTTGTCTGTGGAAGTCTGGAGGAGTGACCTGTCCATCACTTTACACAGCCCCGCCTTTTTTAGAAGAAGTATATGATTTAGACCAATTCACTTTTGGGCTGCTCATCGTCGAATGAAGCCACGTCGACATGTGACCCATACATACAACCAGTCCATACATTTTATTACATTTTAGCGATTGAAGGAGATATTTAAAAAAAAACATCACAATGTGAACAACAACAGAACTTGATTTTGTTTAGCTTTCCTTTACTCTCCAATCACCTCACAACCGATTCATCTTCTATCTATCTAGCGACGGCTTGGGGGGTCTCAACCCCCAGCTAGAGGGCCCAGGGATTCACTCAACATCTATTTAGGACATCGTAGGCCTGCTCTCTCCAGCTGTGTGCGTCTGAGTGATGTTCAAATAGACGAAAACAATGAGCTCAGGGTTAGAATTTGTGAGCGTCGGCGTGTAGTTTGGCTCCTTCTGCTTTATTGTCACTGCTTTTCATCCACTTTACGTCAAAACACAACCCAGGAGGTGAAGTCCCCTTCATGTTGAGCAAAGAATATTAATATAAGAACCATATCATGATAATTGTTTCACTCAAAATCTCTAACAGCCACTATTTCTTTTGTCTTGTCTTAGATCCTCATGACTTGGTGAGTAGATCTTCTATTATTTGACAGACTGTATCAGTGTTAGCATTCATATATTCCTCTAATTGCCATTTCCTCTGATGATGTTGCATTTATCATTAAGATATAGGCTTGTAATCGTATTGTTGATTGAGTATTTGTTTCTCTCTTAAAGGAGCCTGGAGTGTCATCAGGTAAGATCACTTCCTGTCATCTAAACATGACACAAACAAGTCCATGTGAGCGTGGCGTGGTGATCCTGTCAGCTGTCGTTTGTTAAATATGGCTCTGTTGTTGAACTGCACAGTTCTCTACTGCCATCTAGTGGACATTCCCACGACACACCAGCCACACCAACACGCTCAACCACGCCGAGTGGGTGTGAGTGCACAGGTGGAGAGAGATGCTACGTGCACAACATATTACATGTAATTCAAAAACTTGAAGACCTTTCAGATGAGAGGGATTTTTTTTCTCTCCAGTATCTTGAAATGAAAAGCGGATGCATTTCAAAGGGACAGGAAAAAATGCAACGAAACTCTTGGACCAGATTAGAGTCCTTGACGTTGTGATCATGTTATACATCCTACACCACTGCATTGCTCAGTGGGCGCCATCTAAATGCCAAATCAGTGCTGCTTTTATCAGCTTAGATCCCAATGTGAAACCTAAGAAGGGACCACCTTCGTGAGACAAAGTTAGAGTTAACGTCCTTTCCCGGTCCCAAAACATCCACCCAACTGCTACTCCTGCTTACGCCTAATGAGACTCACCCCGCCAACATTGGATTGTGTTTCCAGGTCCCAAAATGGTGGCGGTGAGGAACTACCACGGCACGCCGGCCCCGACGAGCAAGACGCCGCTCTGTTTCCAGACGGGAGATTTCATCGAGCTGCTGAAGGGGGATCCGGACACCTCGTGGTGGGAGGTAACGGCAGTGTCGTCAACTCAGCATGTCAACGTTAGGGCTGTGTTCTGACAGTCGGCGCCGACACATTGAGAACTTGTGCCCGTCGGTTCAGAAATGAATCGGTGAGTTTCAGCTGAAAAGACTTCAGAGGTGATCGCGTCTACGCGCCTGCTGAGCAGTGAGGTAGTCTCAGCCGCTCTCGCCGCGTGGGATGTGTGTGAAAAAGAGCTACAACTCTTAAATCCTTTTCAAACGTTGAGTTTTTCTTGGCTGGGGGCAGTGACTTCCCTGAGTCTTGTGTTCACTGTGAGGCTGCCAGGGAACCAGTGGAGACTCCAAGAAGACTTCAGTGTTGAGGCCAAGAAGTAGTCCGGCACATAGACCCTTGTAAAACCACAACTTTCTTTCTACAGAATACACAATTGAGATTTTGTTCCCTTCGGACGGAGCCAGGTTAAGCTGTTTCCTGCTAGTTTAACATGCACGCTCCAGTGAGCTGGCCGCCTTGTATTTACCGAACAGACACGAGAGGGACGCCAATCTGGATTGTTCTCAGTCTCGGCAATAAAGAAAAGCTTTTTTTTCCACGCGTTCACACACGTGACACTATACGACACCACCACTGTGTTCATGGAAGAGGATACAACACAACTAAACATTCTCGATTAAGCCTAATATGATCATTTACATTGTGAAAACAAAGACGGAGACGGTGATGATATTAGCAGGCGGTCATTCTAAAAGCAAGTTGAAGACTTCTAGGCGTCTTTAGCAACGGTCCGACCTTCTCGGGGACGGACCTGAGCCGGCGGCTGCCTTTGCTCCTCGGTATTGTAACATTACAAACTGTAAACAAGCACTATGGGCGGAGCAAGCTACGCTGTTCTATTGTCCGACATATTAACATTTGCTATAAAATGCTTCCCTTCTTCAAAAATATTCAAATATTCAGCTTGATAAATAAATCTGTTTCTTATCATCAAATGATTCATTATTTCATTTACCTCAATTGATTAGAGCCTGCACGGCAATTGCTCTTCAGGTGGAGCGCCCGGTAAACGTCATGAACCGAGGCGCGCTTCTAGAACGTACGATGTGATTCGTATCCGGCAATGCACGAGCCAGTTGTCGTGGATGGTTGCGTTGATTGCGCCCCCGACTGCAAACACGCCGTTTCAGCGTTCCAGTCGAAGCGAGCCGCTCTCTCTCTCTCTCTCTCTCGGCCTCTCTGCCAGAGATTGATGGCTGAACTTGACAAGATATGTTCATTTTTTTTCTTCTGTCGGTGCAACACCGGGCATCAGTGTGTCAGTTACAGCCAACACTGTATGCCATTATCTGACTTTTTTCAAATCGCCTTCGCCTCGCCTTCTCTCTTGCAGGGAAAGCTGTTACAGACGCAGAAGAGCGGCTTCTTCCCCAGCTCCTGTGTTAAACCCTGTTTGGACCCAAAGGTGAGTGATCCATGTCCAGCATAAGCAGTATACAGTGCAGATAGAGCGTGTGAGGGCCTTTCCCTCTTTAGTGTACACTTTAAACGCCTTATTCTATTAATACGTGTGATTCATTTGTTCCAGCCCTTTCAGTCATTATCCAGCCGGCAGTCCTCAAGGGAATCAGACTACTATGGATATCCTTGGTAAGACCCTTAACGTCTGAAGATTGTGGACTCCATGCTCATGTGCACTATATATACTGCTATTGTCCTCGGGTCCCTATCCTTTAATTACTTCAGCTTTATTCATGTTAACTCCAGCATGCCGTCGACATGCACATGTTCAATTAAAAAAAGGACTTCACCCAAAGCATGATCGCAATTAAAAGACGTCTGTTTGATGTAAACAGTTTGTAGAGCCGCCCCCCGTGTCATTCGATTACGTGACTTTGTGTTTGAAGGTGACGGCCTGTTCGTTCTCTGCCCCTCTAGGTTCGCAGGGAACATGGAGCGCCAGCAGGCCGATAACCTTTTAAAATCCCACAGCAGCGGGACCTACCTTATCAGAGAGAGGACGGCGGAGGCGGAGAGGTTCGCCATCAGCATCAAGTGAGTGTGTCACATCATACGGGGGAAGGAAAGTCTCACGGGAGAGGGTTTTTAATCCGCTTCATCACGGGACGTACAAATTCTCCAGGGATGCCCCCTGTCGGCATTTTCCCGAGCGTCTTTTTGCTGCGGCTAATTACCGCTCGGTAATTGCTTTTTTTTTTTCTTCTTTTTTTCAACCCTGTTTTTGAATGTATTTCTTCTGAGCGAATGCATCATTAAGACACATGTTTGAGCTCTCACTGCAGCTGTCGTTCTGAACGGCGACGTCCTGGGAGAAATGTGTTTGCACATTTGTCTTTAAGTCTTTAATGCAGGTGCAAAGTGACTGTAGGGACCAGCCTTCAGACAAAGGATTCGTTATGTCCCACCGTCGGCCTCAGCTCGTGAAAACAAACTTTATTTTCTTCTGTTAGTCCGTCAGGTTGACCGCAGAATATGTCATGTTGACAGCAGCTGAACATGTTGCACCAGAGGCACATAGGAGGGACAAATAATACCAAAGCAACATGTGTTCTGATGAAGTATTAACAGTATAGTTCTGATTTTGTATTCCAGATTCAATGATGAAGTAAAACACATCAAAGTCATTGAAAAAGACAGCTGGATTCACATCACTGAAGCCAAGAAGTTTGAGAGTCTTTTGGTAAGTCTCAGCTTAAACCACCAACACAAAATACCTTGAAGTCAGTGTGCAGGGGAAAAAAAATGAAATTAGTTTCACCATTTTGTATTAAATCCTTGTGTATTGTGTATCATAACAGGAGCTGGTGGAGTACTATCAGGCCCATTCACTGAAAGAAAGCTTCAAGTTGTTAGACACCACATTGCGAATCCCCTACAAATCAAAAGAACGCTCTCTAACACGGGCCAGCACACGCTCACCAGGTAAGCCTCCAGTCTGGGGTAAATACTCGCCCTCACACTTTGTTAATTCTGTAAGCGACACAATTCCAACGCCACTCAGGATGGCTGAGGAATAAGTCAATAAGCGTGAACCGTGGACAAGCGTCTCATCATGGTATCATCACAGAGTGGGATCACAGTGATTCCCTGATGCCTCGCTGAATCAATGGCTGCACATCTTTGGATTTACTTCACAGATGAAGGGAGAACACATGAATATCATGTGCAGGGTGGTTGAGCTCACCCAGAGAGAACAAAAAGCGGGAGGAGCTCAGAGGTCTGGTAGAAATTCAGAGCTAAATGCGACTCTTCGGAGGATCACTTGATGACTCCTGGACTCATCCCTGTAGTAGTATTTTAAAGCAAGTGCGGCTGAAAGGAAACCACTGGGCAGACCCAGAACACGTATTCAAGCTGCTCCAGAACACCTCGGCTTGCCCCATGAAGGGCTGGACGACATGGCGAGGGAGGAAGACATAAAGCCTTCTTTTGGATAAGTGGTATGAAAAAACCCATGGATGTTTGGCACAGCAACTCATAGCACATTGTATGTCAACTTATTTATCTGCCTGCTTCTATCAACACTTATGGTAGAAGGAAGTCATTTGACTCTAAAGGTTTCTAATGCGCAAGTGCAGCTTACAAATGTAATCCCCTTTCCATTTTAGCTGTGGTCAAGGAAGGAGGCAGACTACCTCCCACTCTCTTTGTCTGCTCTGTTCCTTCCCAGGCCAGTAACTCCCTGAACTCATACAGAGAGGAATTGATGAAATCCCAAAGGGGAACAGGGCAGAAAAAGAGTCAAGCAGTGTGAAAGAGAGAAAAAAAGAGGACTAACTCAGAGACCCGCTGTCTAAATTGGCGGACCCTTTGCGATGGGCATCTCTGTACATGGGTCTGCATTGGTTTGATCTGCAGGAAGAACTGGCCACACACACACACACACACACACATACTGTCTCCCTCCTGTTTTGGCTGCATGCAGATAGACAGCTCATGGAGACAATTGAGTGTTTGTGATGATGATGTGCTCTTGCTCTATCTTTCTCTCTCTCTTTCTTTCTATCTCTCTAAGGTCCTGAGCACACATTTGTATGTGTTGTTGTGCCTAGAAAAAGTGGTGGACTAAGGATGCATCTTTCAGTCAAAGCCATGGCTCATCCCATCAGCCTCTCATTCCCTTTAAAAGCGATGGCGTCGGCACCATTATGTACGGCTAATGGAGTCCAGACACACCTTGTCTGGGAGGCCGTGCAGAGTTGCGCAAATATACAGCAGCCAATGCTGCAAAGAGCACATTTTAATTCAATTGAGTTTATTTTGTATTGCCCGAAAATCACAAATACAAAATTTGCCTCGGAGGGCTTTGCAATCTGTCATGTACTCATGACATTCCTGTCCCAGGACCTCACATCGGATCAGGAAAAACCTTTTACAGGAAAAAAAAAAAAAAGGGAAGAAACCTGAGGGAATTCAAGGTTCACATAATAAAAACCCGTCATTCGTCATGTTGTCTGTAATTTTGCACAATTTCGTTCGACGCAAGGTTTTCTTTCAACGATTATCGGGGTTGCATTCAGTCTGACTGCTCATAAACATGAACCGATAACCCCCACCATGACCCTGTAGTCATACCAGTAAGGCAGTCAAATCACGACGGGATTGAGATAACAGAACCCAATCTTTACGAGACAGACGACTTGATGTTTGCTCCTCCTGAACTCTGCTTGTCTGGCTCCGGCGCTGCATTTCTAGCTTCATTCCCTTCTCCTCTCCTCTCAGCAGCCACCTGCGCCTCCTACAACTTCTCCTTCCTCAGTCCGCAGGGCCTCAACTTCTCTTCTCAAAGCTCAGCTCCCTTTTGGTCAGGTACTTGGTTTTTCCCCTTTCTTTTCTTGCTCCTGTTGTCCACCCCGCACCTCGTTGACTGTAATTTCATATCTCGATCTCATTCTATCTTCTCCGTGGTGCTTTTTTTTTCTCATTAACTACAGCATTTCAGTTCTTCCCGGGATGACGCCACCTCATTAAAGCACGAAAAAGAAAACCAATTTCCTCTCCCTTGATGAAACAAATTGTCCTTTCCCATCCAGCTCATTTGTCATTGTGTGACTACACCGTGTCTTGTCTCACTGACCCTCCTCATAATGATCATTCCTCACTACTAATTATTACAAGGATGTCTAGTGTGACCTTTCACCACCTGTCAAAGTTCCTTGCGAGACGTGACTGAGCTCCCGTTTTTTTTTCCCCGTTCCCAGTGTTCACTCCTCGGGTGGTCAGCTCGGCAGTGGCCAGGTATAACTTTGCTGCACGGGACATGAGAGAGCTGTCGCTGCGCGAAGGAGACATTGTCAAAATCTACAGCAAGATCGGGGGAGACCAGGGCTGGTGGAAAGGAGAGGCCAACGGACGAGTGAGTAAATCATGAACGTCTGTTCACTTATTCATGGTCACAGGTATTGGGGATGATAATAATGGACCTGGACTGAGAACCACACATTGAAAGAGAGCAATGTGGGTGCTGTGATCTCTGTAGAGTCTTCGTATGAGGCTGTATTTCAGTCAAGTGATGATTTTTTTGGATGAAACTTTCTTTGCTGTTTCACATTTACCTTTGGCTCACTCTATCCACACTACTGATGATTCATTTTCTTTTTTAAATCAAAAAGCTCACTGCGTAAACGTGTTGTGAACGCACCAAAGGTCAACCCTAGATGATGGTGTCGCAATCCACATTTAGGTATTTGCGCAAACATTTTGCGATATTTTATTCCCTCCTCATCGCCCAGCCTTAAATTAAACCGTTGATACTATGAAAGCCCTCTTAAAGCAGGTGGTTGAAATGAAAAAAAAAGTGAACACATGGCTTCTGGGAAGCGTGCCGGTTTAATAGTCTGGCAGTAAAGCGGGCACTGATCGCTGGAGGTTTTTATGCTTTTTATTTATTCCTTTTCTGGTGCGATGGGTCCAGCGTAAGAGTTAATTATTGTGCTGTCGCTCAGCTAATCTGGGTTCTATCCTATTGTGCCGTCGGATGTTGAGGTACGGCAGCCGCCACATTTTAATTATATTAGAGCATGTCCCGATGTTGCTTTTACTTTGCTCCTTAAGGACCTCGATGGAAATGTTTTTTTTTTCTGTTTAATTGTTTCATCTTTGTCAGTGGGACCAATTGTCAGATGAAACCATCTGGGTGTCTACTCTGCATAAGCTCAGATGTGTTGGTTGAAAGAGACACTTCCTGTATGTCAGTTAAAATGCAGCAAGCAGATAGTCGTATGGGTTCCACCTCTAAGCTGTTGCTAGTGAATTGAACATCTTTTTTCATGCCATTTTGCCTTTCTTATGTCCACACTCGTGACATATACCGGCTGCGAGACCATAGTTCTGGTCTGGATTTTATTTGTCCTCGGCATCAAGCAGTCAGTGAGTGGAGAAATATAAAAGGATGAAGAGGTGTAGCTGTGCCCATCTGGGCTACATTCTCCCTTTGGACCTTCATATCCAGCTGTGAAAAGCTAAACTGGTGCTTACCCCACAGGCCACTTGCCAGTTTTGTGAAGAACGACAGGGCTTCCATGCAACCCACATGGCCATTTTCCTCCGATCAAAGTTTCCGCTTGCTTCACTGACCGCTCGCACCAGTGTACGAGGTTCATGTCACGAACGATAATGTCACCCTGAGCAGAAATAGCAGCGCTGACGACAGAGAAGACAGAGCTTCTGGGGCACGGAGCCATTTCACATGTGCCTCCTGGAGAGACATGGAGGAGGTCTATTCCCACTTTTTTTCTCACAACAAAGACACAATCTGGCTGATTTTGGACCAGTTTTCGAACGCTGACAATCAGAATGTGTGTGTCCGGGCGATTAGTTCCCTTCTGTCAACCTGGTAGATGTCTATGCACACATTCCTTTCATCCCCATGTCCCTGCGTTTCGTCTTCCAGGGAACAACTTGGAATACAACACCAGTAACATTGGCTCCCATTCCACTCCCAGTTTCTCCGAGTGTCTAGAAACAGCATTTGAACTGTTAAGCAGGAAAGGGATCCTAATTGTGTTCTTCTTAACCGAGCGTCACACTGGCGTCAAGGTAATAGTTAGCCGGTAACAAGCGATCATGCTCCTCTGCTGTTTCTCATTCAACGTGTGTGTGTGTGTGTCGATAATGAAAATATGTGGCATGAGTGTGTTTTCAATGTAAAAATCGAAATCACTGACAGCAGTTACACAAGGCTATTTTTTAATAAATACAGCGGATGGATTTTGTGGGCGGGGAGGCAGAGATATTGAAACTAAGAGAACAGCAGGGGGGGGGGGGAAGTCAAAAGTCAAACTTGTGCGTGGGATGCATATTTTATCCTTTTTAAGCATTTCTAGATTAATATCACATTTAATATATCATTTATATCATTTATAGTCGACTACCAGTGTATTCTTGCCAGATCCGAGAAAGGAAATAACCCGCACGACAAAACTACCACTGATTGGTCCACGGACTCGGATCGGAGCGTCTTGTGCAGCTCTTTTCTAGCGCCGCTGCTGCATGCAAATCTCTCTCAAGATGCTTTCTCAGAAGAAGACGAGTCCTACCGACTCTGCCCAGCGCACACATCCTCTCAGCATGTTGTACGCCCGTTCGGCATGAAGAGGACGCAGCAGCTGTTTATGTAAGAGGACACTCGCAAAGGCGTGGCTCCATCAAAGCGGCGGGCGGAGGGCCTCCACAAGATCTTCACCCTGACCCATGGCCCTCCTCAGAGGAATGACAGTGGCAGACATCTGCACACGAGCGTCCTTGTCCTTGTTCAATGGCGGGCCTTCTAATCTGATCATGGGCGATTAGTGGGGCTGCATTGGCTCCTCCCCCGCTCTTCTGCAGCAGCAGCAGCAGCAGCGCTGTGTGAAGAGAGTGAAACACGGCGCTAACCGTGTGACTGCTGGCGCCTCCGTGCATTATTACGCACCCATGTGGAGTGTTGTATGCCATCAACTCGTTGCCATTGGTGTCACAGCGGGGTGCGAGCCGCGTTAGCTTCGGCCCTTAACCCCAGAATAGAACCGTAGTTACGCAATGTAACTCCGTGTGTGTGTGCGCGAGGCCTTCAGGAGCACAGGAGACGCCTGTGCAGGGAAACGAGTGTCCATGACTGTGGAGATGAACCCAGTAGCTCCAGCTCTACGCATTATTATTATCCTCATAGGATCTGGATGTACAATATATTAACTCACATAACTGGATTTCCATATGTCAAAAACAACACGTAGACTTTGTCTTTTCATAAATTGAATTCCTTTGCTCTATAAATACCAACAAGTGGGAAACAGTGTTGCCTAGCAACCGCTGGAGTAGTGTATGTAGCCTTCAAGCTGCTTTTGGATGTTACATCTGAGCCGTTCACTTATTTAGAAGTAATTTGTATTATATTACATTATTTATCTTCCAGCATGTACAGCTGAATTGGATGTAAAAAGATTCTATGGACAGCCCTTGTTTACATTGACACGCTCTGATCTTTTTTATGTTTCAGATCGGATGGTTTCCCTCAACGTACGTGGATGAAGAAGGAGTTCAGTGAGGCTTGGATGTTTGCTGAACTGCACCCTTTAAATCAGGAACCATCTGCTTTCTGCTGCTCTCAGCGAAATTGACTCACTCCTTCTCCAGGAAAAAAACACAAGGAATAAAAAAGAACTTTTTATTGTTGTTGTTTTTGCTAGATGCTCATTTTTCAGTGAGTGTTTCTACCACGTTTCTCTATCTTTGATTATGCATCAGCTTTGCTTATGTTTGTACATTTTTTTATGTGGCAGGGTGTCCTGTTTAATTTCTGTACAGGTAGACGGGGGGGTGGAGGGGTAAGGCTTGCTGTTAGCCTCTGTGTGCTCTGCAGATGCTTTATTGAACCGAGGACACAGAAGAAACTGACCGTGGATAGCTTGAAAAAGGCTGAAATAATTGTACAGTATAGATAATTTATTGAATAGAGATTATTATCATTACTAATGATTATTGTGAGGGAAGTTGATTTTAGCAGCAGCGAGGAATCAGATATGAAAAGCGTAAATAAGAAAGGAAAAAAAAAAAAAGACAGATGATCTGTTTTAAATGTTACGAGATTTTGCCTTAGTTGTCATGGTTATGCCTTGTGGACTGACGCCAGTGGAGGAAATCGACTCGGTTGACTGGTTTTACTTCTCCATGTATGCATGTGCCCATGTGCGGCCCACACAAACACACACACACATACTAATGTAAAGTATGGTGCCTTTGAACAATGGTCGTTGCTTACTGAACCTCAACATCAGCCAGGAAAGAACATTGCCATCACCAAAAAGACAGTTCGTCCACACCCAGAGGACTTCACCAAGAAGGGGAGAGACGCTTATCTACTGGGGACGGCTTGCCTTCCGAGATCTAGAAAACAACACGGGGAAGCATTTAACTTATTTCTACTGGTGACTGGATGGACTCACAGACACAGTCGGACGCTTTTCTAGCCACCAACACAGACACTGATCACATCAATCTTGGCATCACGAGTCAACGGGTGCAATCAGCTGGATGCAAAAGGGAAACATCATGACATTCCACTGGACAACCACGTCACACTTTTAAATCTTGGGTTTAGTGTTTGATTTTTTTTTTTGTTGTTGCACAGAACCAAGGTGTTTTGTTTTTTTATGTCAGAATCGGACCATTTATCATTTGAAGCCAAATTCAGCAATGTTTTAATGTCTGCATGGATTGTTATGATTTTTGTACTTTGCCTTATTTTTTACAGATTGTCAGGTGACTGGATCCCCCCCCCCCTCCTCCGATGTTAATCATTCTTCATGTATGTAATTTGGTGATGTGCAGACTGGTGAAAATTAAACAGTGTCAGAAGACTTTTAATCTGATGGAAAATTGATGTGCTAGCGAGCTTAAATCGACAGGAGAAGTACTTCATTTGGTGATTTTCGTTCTGAGCGGCGCAACGCCCGGTGTTTCCATTTACTTCCAGTAATTTCCTAATGCCATGAATACAGGTTAACAGACACTTTTCTGTTCTAGTAATGCAGATTATTAAAGTTAAAATTGTGTTCCCCTTTAATTTGACTTACAATGTATTGACTGATTGTTTACATGGCTTTCATATTTTGAAATGGTATTGATATATCGCTCGCAGCTTCGGAACTAACTTCCTTTTCTTAAATTTGACAATGTCAAATTACACAAAATGAAAGAAAATAAGAAATGCTGTACTAAACAACCTAAAATTTAAGAAAATAGTTCATTTTGTCAATTGAAGCATTTTTGCTCAAAATAAAATAGAATAAATGATTACAATAAATTGAACTGACTCATGCGGCCCACTTAGAAGTACCACTTAGAAGAGGCTAAACACAAAGGCCTACCACTGTGTGAGACACACACACGACGACTCAATGTCATCTAGAATGACACTTTGTGAAGTGCATACAATTCCATTGCATGTATTAACATTTCAACTATACAAACAAAAAACAAGCACTAAGTTGTGTACATTCTTTTGAATGGTTGAGTATTTCAATCAGGAGAGACTTTCTTTGTGATAAGTAGTTAATGTTTATTATGCCGGATGATGCGTCATTGGTTACACAGAAATGATTTGGCCCTTAAACTACACGAGGAGATTGAGATTGTGCTGTGTTGCCCTGAGCGGCAGCAATCTGTACACCCCCCCAGAGGAGTCCAGACACTTGTGGTGGTGGCTGGAGGTTATGCTGGAGATGCAGACGGGGTGCTGAGTCTGAGGAGGTGGATGGTGCTGGGGAGGCGGAGGGTCACATGAGACAGCAGCAGGACGCTAGAGGCGGGGAGACGGCATATTTAAAAGGAGACGGCAGCAGGCTGATGGGCTTACAAGGAGGTCGTGACTGCGCTGATGACCGGGGCCCAGCTGTTAAACAGCTGATAGATCAATGACTCTTCTGATGGTGATCTCCGATATGGATGTGTGCTTAAGGTAGGAGAGCAGTATGAGTGAAGGGGTTGTCTTCCTGTCTGAATTTGCGCTACAGCTTCATTTCCACTGTTATCATGGAATAACTATATGTTTTTGGTTTGAATTTGAAACTGAATCATTTTGAAGATTCTGTACAATGACAATCAAATGCATGTTGAATTATATATGATAGTATAATATATACAGAGATATTTTTTTATAGTTATGGGAGAAAACTTTTAAAAAGGTCAAAGTATAGTAAGACCGAGTATATCGATTAAAAAAAAGTCTGCAAAGAGTCATAGAATACAATGTCTTTCAATTAATATAAAGTCATTGCATAGTATGTCTAAAAAGGTATAAAAAGTGTTGCTGGGAGGAGAGATGTCTGGAGTAGCCTCATAAGTCTGATGACCCCACGGTCTGGCCCCGGATCAGCAGATCAAAATGGATGGATGTCCCAAAAAAGGCAACCAATATTCTAGTGTTGTAAGTCAAAAGAAAGTCACAAGAAGTCGTCTTATTGTATTTTTAAAAAAAAGTCAGTTTACAGTTCGTCAGAAAAAGTCATTGTATAGTGTGTTTAAAAAAACAATATCATACTATGGTTTGTCTTCAATGTTCTAAAACATAAAAAACCTAGTGTGTCCGAAAAGTAATTAAATAGTGTGTTTATAAAATTCACAACAACACATAGTATACATAGTTGTGCAGTGTAGTAGAAAGGGGAAAAGGAAATGCGCTGAACAGCCATTTCCACCTTGACACCAAAAGAAGGTGCAGCCAAGGAGGAGTAAACGAGACACACCTATGAGCTGGACTTGTAAAACGCCCTTTAGAATAAGATAAAAGCTTTTTATATTATATATACAGACATATATTGTCTCATTTTTTTGAATACATAATTTTGTACAGCCGTCTGTCTTTCACTTTGTTTTTCGATACATTATTCAAATTGCTCATCCACTGATGCAGAGTAGGAGTCTTTTTTTTTTTTTAATGCATTTTAAATGCAGAAAATACAGTACATGAACAGATATCATACTGTGTATGACTCATCTCTGAACTTTTTAATCCCCCTCTCGAGCTGCAATGTTTTTTACCTTGAACACCAGTAACTGACAGATGTGAGAGAAACTATTGTTGTCATGGATCAAGTGAAAACTGCCTGTCCCTCTCCTATGAGCCGTTCACTATGATGCCAGGTTTATGTGAAGAGTTGAGCTTGTGTACGTCACAGACACGGAGAAGTATTGTGGCTTGAAGTGCCTCTCTGTCTCTTGCACACAGCGCTGTCCTCCCACGCTCCCATTTCAACATCTACTTTGAATGTGTGGAGACTGTTTTCAATTGCGTTTAAACCGTTGCAACTCTTTGTATGCAAAAGGAGAAGTCCTGCCAGAGGTGTCGGGACGGGAGGTCAGCAGCGGTGCATCGGACCTGGTGAGGCTCCACAATCTGCATTCTGCTCACTGATTCGCGTCCTGAGTGGGCAAAAACGATCCTGAACCAGGAGCATCGGTTGGAGAGGCGATGTCTCACGCTGCCCTTTTCAACTAACAGCCCGGTTTGCATTGTTCTGGTGCAGGAGTGGAACCTCGACTAAAGGATTTATCAGCTAAATGCACAAATGAAAAATGTGGATGATGGAGTTGTGTCCCAAAATGACATTTCTACCATTTTAAAATATATGAGAATAGTCTTTACAACATAACTCAAGGCAACAACAACAACAACAAAAAGTACAATTGGTACTGGTGAAGCTATTGAAGGATTTGTCTACAATGCATGAGATGGAACGATGCTCTTGTTCATACTTGAGCCTCTTATAAATCTTAAATAAGAGTCTACAGACATCCTTGGGCTTTAAACTGAATGCTAACGTAAAAGAATTCAAACCTTTTCCACCCTGTCGTGCCCCAATTGGGGTCTGTTCTTCTTTCCCCCGTGGTTTCAAGTAGTCGTGAAACCCAAATGAGTTCTAACGCTTGGTATTTTATATCATTTTTTTCTTTTTTTATATAACATATTTTATAACAACAAGCCTTTCTGTTCGGTTCAGAAATAGAAAAGTTACTTGTTCTATGGGAAAACCTTGTTGGATTTTTGGATGCTACGGCTTTAAATCTTCAGGAGCTTCTTCTGGTGCTCTATGACCCGGATGCAGAAACATCCATCGTTCAGGGAAGCCACTGCCTATAAAAAACTCTGCCGTTTTATGACTTTTTAAGTACAATTAGAGGGTTTATAAGAGCATTTATTGCTTTGTTGGACTCCCGGAAGCCTTGCAGTTACGTGGATGTGTTTGTTAGTGAAATCTGACTTTGTTAAAGGGTACTTATTATGAGTTTAGTGAAGCATTACAGTTGCTGCAGCAACTTCCCAGAGTTACGAAAGTACTTGAATTTAAGTTCCTTTAATTTTGTTTAACCATATGTATATTCTCACGAGGGTTACATTATTGAAGCATTTTAAATTAAGTTAATAAACGTAATTATGGAGATAATTAAGTTCATGTTTTAAAAAAAAAATTTTTTTCTCAAATCAGGCTAGTTGGCCAGGGAGCAAATAGGTTAAAAGAAAAGCATAAAAACATCAGGGACCATGGATGTCTTGTTGAAAGTTATTATTCCAAGAGCCGTGCTTCTGGCATGGCTAAAACATCCCTTGTTTTTCTGTTCTCATCACTGTTACATTTTTTTCAAACCAAACCATAAACAGATGGAGAAGTCAAAGCGGCAATATATTACTAAATTAAAATATGTACATCAGTTTACTTAGTTTGGCTATTAATTGCATTTCTTTCTTTCATTTATCTGATTCTGTTCTTACGGTAAATGTCTTTTTAATTTCCCTTGCCTGATGTAAAGCATCCTGAATAGTCTGCATTTTGAAAGGTGCTTCATGCATAAACTTGGATTGCTTTACAAAAAATAAACTGTTTTCTAACGAATGTTTTTATTCACTATATAATTACCTTTAACCAATCTTTCACAAAAGCAAATGGAAGTAGTTAGACATGAGATGTGTTCATTGCTGCCATTTTGTTCTAAATGGACCGTTGAAGGTGGCCTCGACTGAATATGCATGCGTTAAATGGGTTTTTTGTCTATAAAAGCTTGTATAATACACAGGGAAGAGGTCAAACTGTGCTTCCTGCCTGCCTCTAATGAATAAAAAGTAAAATACAAAATCACGCTAAAAAAAAGGCACTTCATGCAAGTGTGCAATGCAAATATGAGCGCTATTAAGGAAGATCCATTTTTTTTCAAATTTCAAACATAAAGGTTAATTTATTGTCATTCTACAACACATGCTGGCACAACACAATGTGAGTTGTAGCCTCTTAGTGCCACACCAGAGAGCTAAGTGTTTGTGGTGGAGTGTGCAGGGTGAGGTGAGGAGTGCAAACCGCCTGAGGAGAGAAGCTGCTCTGTAGCCTGGTGGCGTGACAGCTGATCCTTCTGTAGCGCCAGCCAGACGGCAGCAGGGCGAGTGTGCCGTTGCGGTTTTTTGTCTTTTAGTGTCCTTTGGGCTCTGAACAGGCACGTCACCTTACCTGTATATTGCGGACGCTCGGTAGATGGATACAAATGAGAACGGGCATTCTCCTTGCAGCGCTCTCCTATCCTTGGCTGTGCACGAATCATCTTCTTCACGTACGTTTAAAATCAAGGCATAGCCAAAGTAACCTCCACTGACACTGGAGCCTAATTGGTGTCTCTGTCTCCATCACTCCTTAGATTTGTTTAAAAAATGTTTTAATTGGTCGTGGGTGGCATTTCCAGACATTCTCGACATGTATCATGGAGATACCGGACTGAACGTAAGCACATTCAGTGAAAGGAAAGAGTTTCAAGATATGTAGAAATATTTCCATTGTGTGAAAAGTGCAAAGTTGTGACATGTTGTCATGTTTTCTTCTGATACAACACGATCAATCAACAGACAGTTTGACATTTTTCGGCTGGGTGAGAAGATTGATGCCAACATCAAATGTAAGGCTCTAGCCAGCAGCTGGTTAGCTTAGCAAAAAGCCTTGCGCTATCCAGCTGTACAAATAAAATTACCTTCCAGCACCCTTAAAGCTCACTAGTAAACATTGTATATATTTGATCTTTAACTTTGTAAAAAATAAAAGCGTAAAATCAACAATTTCCCGTTTCCCTACAGGGATTACGAGTCAGAACAATTCTTCCCGAGGCACCTGTGGAGTCTCTGCTGGTTGCCTTGCCACTGCTCAGAGCCAAATAGGTGCCAGGCACATGTCCCCCGATGCGACTTCAAGTTGTTGCAGATGTTGCTGTGGTAACTGGTTTCCTGTTTTCAGTCTTTATGCGAAGCTACATGTCTCCTGCCTGTGAACTCCACATTTAATGGAAAGATATGATACTGGTACCGAACATCTCATCGAACTTGCTGTTAGAGAGTAAAACGGAGTATTTGTGTTTCCAGAGAACAAGATTAAGCAGTAAACGTTTCATTTTTACAGTATTACCTTGTGTAAGAGCCAACATGTGTGTTACCAGGTGGCGCAAGGCCGACTTCAGCTGCGCTATATGATTAGGTTTTGTATAATTAGGAGCGGCATTGGGCCAGGTGTTGCTCGTTTAGGCAGCAGTTGTACAACAGATGACAATACAGTAACACAGATGCAAATGTTAATAGTTTATTGTACTTGGTTATGAATATGCACCTTGGTTATGATTTTGTCTTGTGTAAATGGACGCAATGGATTGAGAAACAAACTGGACATTACCCCTGGACATTGCTTTCATGAAACGCGTCAGTAGTGCCTTCACGGGCAACATGCAACAGGGCACTACACCTTGAAACAATAATATGTTTGGATGGATTTCAGCAATGTAACATTTAACAATGTAATGTAATTTGTTATGTAACAATGTAACATAACAATAACATCAAAATATTGCACTCATTTAACCATTTTATTATTTGAAGGTGACCATCGTGTACCAACATATTGCTATACTATGGCTATATAATTTCCGATTGTTATGATTTTGACACCCTCATTACCATGTTCCAAGATGTAATTATAATATTGTATGTAGACTGATTGTTTATACTAAGCCTTTATCTATTATTCCCTACTTCCTAAATCCCCTGGACAACATTCATCTGCAAGCTTCACTTTCATCTCAACTACATATCTGCTTTTGCAGTTACAACGCTTTTGCTTTGATAAAAACAGACATGAAAACACCTGGCAAAGAACTGAAACCCATTTCTGTGTTGCTACAATGTGTATCCCCAGTAACACATTTTGATGATTATTACACACACACACAAACACACACAGAATTACAAAGGGGAGAACAATACCAGCCACATTCTGTCACAACTGGCAAATAACTAGACATCCAGAGCGGCACCCAGAAAAGTCTTTTTAAAGTCATAAAAAGGAATTCTGAAATGTCACTTCTCAATGTTCTGAGATTTAATAAATTGGATATAATTGCTACATATCTAAGACGAGAACTCCCAAGAGTGTTTGTTGACGGGATGACAGCCTCTCATGTTTCCAACTCTAAAGAAAGAGAGAAGAGCAACAGGAAGAGCGAGTTGGTAACTTTGAATAGATTGAGCTTTCAGATGAAGCGTCAAGAGGAGCGTACGTTATTTACAATGGCGGCTGTTATACATTTGCATAAACGGTCTGAATCGATCTCTTGTATGTATCTTTTCTGGTTTTGATTTAGGTCTGGGACGCTTTTATTCTCCTAATGGCTGTGATATGTTTAATATCTTTTAATACACTAATAGCCGTTCTATATTTTAAAGTTTGGTTGTTAATTTGTACAAATGTGCAAGTGGTAATGTTCTATCCATATGTTCATACCCCTTTGACACTTACAGAGCAAGAAGTGTCTTCATCATGGGACTTTTTGGTTACTAAATGATCAACAGTAGAGACGTGAGCACAGTGTGTGTGATGTGTTCTCCGTCCTGTCAGCAGCTTCCTCATCCAACCGTCAAGTTCCCCCCACCGTTAACTGTGCAGTAACTCTGCAGCACTGATCCGTACCCGATGTCATTGGAGAACTCCTCCTCAGAGCGATGACGCCTGTCGCTCAACTTCCAATACAGGATCCCGATGAAGACCAGCAGGATGAAGATGAAGAGCAGGGAACCCACAACAGTGCCGACAATAACCGCCGCTCTGTTTGGGGCTGTAAATCCAGCATGAATAACGAGGAATTATTCTCTCAGAAGCATTGTGGTGAAAAAGAACAAAGTGGGACAAATCTATCCAACCGGATTACTGTTGATCTTGGCTTTTTTTTCTGTGGCCAATACATTGCCCTCATGAAGATTCCTGGATGATTTCTTTTTTACATTTGAACTCTGTGGCAACTAAACAAAGCTGATCTCGTGCATGACTGTAGGGGGTGTGGTTTAGGCTCAGCTGCAGGGGTGGAGTGGAGGAGGGATTCAGAGAACAGGTGCCGGGACGAGGTGTGATCAGCCTGAGCTGTGTGCAATTACCTTTGTGCGCGTTGTTGTGTCTCCCATATAAAACAGTGACTGAGGAGAAATTGTGGTTGGGGGGGGTACAGGTAGCAAAGACGATGCAGTCGTGTGTGTGTCTATCTCTCTCGATATATCACGGGCTGAGCAGATTAACGTGTTAACACAAGATTAATCTGGCAATTCTTTAACGGCGTTAACTATTTGATAATGCGTTAACTGTATGTTGTTGTTTTTTTGCATTATTTTTTTTGCATTGGGAGGGACTTATCACTTTTAATCTCTCCATACAGCGTAGTTCAGACCTGGCATCTTATGGCTCTTCCAGTCCGGCCCACGTGAGGTCAATCAAACATTAAAAAAAAAATAAACAAGATGCTATGAATGCATTACTATAGCACTGCTTTTACTTCGAAGGCGATTCTTGTTGGTGCGCGGGCGCTTCCGTAGCCTCACAGACTGACGTGAAAGCACGTATTGTTATACACAAGATGTTTAGTACACTTGTTAAAGTCAACACAGACTGGATTTTTCTCACTGAGGAAGAAAAACTGAACTGGAAAACATGAAAAGCACTTATTGCGTTTGTATAAAGTGAATCAATTGCTGCTCTTTAACATAAATCTTTAAGGTAAGCAACAGCCTGAACATGGACCAAAGAAGGAGTGGTTTGTCCCTCACAGGGACCCTTACTACTGAACAGTACCTGTTCAGAAAAAAAGAAAACAGTTATAAACTATATATGCATGTATGTTAACTTCCTGTTGTGCCTGTTATATTCTGATAACATTACTTTAAAACAACAGCCTACAATACACTAGTTTTTACTGCATTATTGAATTGGTGCATAATGCGATTTAATCACAGAAAATGTATGTGATTAATCAGTTTTTTTTAACTTTGCCAAGCCCTAATATGTATGTATGTATCTATCTATCTTTTTCAATGATTTCTCAAGTAAATGCGGACAGTTGACATATAAGGCAGAGGAGTCTTTTCAGCGGTACTCATGTTTGACTGTGTGAGTCTGCGTGAGTCAGCAGCAGGAAGTCAGAGATGAAAGATGGTAAAACAAAGTTTTTCTCTTCAGTGAATGAAGTGATTTCCTGCCACTGACTGTGACCTTATTCTGTCATCATCAGATAACGTAATCAGGAGAGCGAACTGATGCTACGCAGCGCAGTGGTTTAAGCCCTCGGTGTGAGAAGTGGAGCAACGATGAGATTGTGGCGCGACTACAAAAAAAAAAAGAGAAGCCTTGAGAGGATAAAAATCCAGATCTTTCATGCCATGTGGGCGTCACACGTGATGCATGTGAACATGAAACGGTTCTGTGTGATGAAAGCGCGTTTCTCTTACGCCTCTTAGCTTTCAGGTTGATCCTGCAGTGTTTGGATCCCGCGGCATTGTGCGCCTCACAAAGGTAAAATCCTGCGAGGCGCTGCGAGTGATTGGTAATTCTCAGCTCCCCAGTCACACCGTCTGAGGAAACACACGCAGATTAAGACATGTGCAGATTAAGACATGTGCCATGTGTTGTGCATTTAAGGGATATAATGAAGATATATCAGCCTGCGACGCTGGTTTCTCCACAGGTAGAGTAGTTGAAGTGATACTTAACCCTAGAACACTAACATTAAAAATAGTCACACTATCACTAACGTCGGATGAATTTCACTTAATAATTTACCTGATAAAATATACTATACGTATTTACAAAGCAAATTGATGTATTCTTTTATTTGTATATGAATTCTTTTTATTTGTTCACCCTCTATCTCTATATACCGTCGGGTGAAGACCAGTCGAACACGTGCCTGTTGAAAAAAACAGTGATTGAAGCAGGTAGACACGCCCATCTCTAATAAGACACACCCACCTTTAATAACATCTGTGATCAGTGTGAAGCTACACAAATACTCACGCAACTTAGACAAAAGCAACACAATGAAAATAACAAAACCACAATCGCTCAGGTGAAAATCACCCGACGTTGGTGTTCTTTTAAAGTTTGCTTATGTCTTAAAATATCACGAGGTCTTTTAACAAGAGAGGAGCTGCTCTCGCAGAAGACTAATCGCGGGGTTGACAGTTCAAAAATGTCATTGAGTCCCTCAAGTAGAATATGAGTCGTTAAACTGTTTTGTCGCAAATCATGAATTCTTTACATCATGCTTTGCATCTGGATTACTGATAAATTCCTTGATTCCTTTATCTTAGAAAAAAAACATCCTACAGCTCTTAACCGCACTCGTCTCGTCCACATTGACACCATGCGCTCCTGTTGCATCATGTAAAACACATCACACACACTATCAGCTGCTGGCTTGGATCAGACTGGACATGTCGCCGCTCATCTGCTCGTGTCTGTCTTTTTGAAAACAAAAGACTCATTTTAAAAAGACATACAACACAGTCAACAACAAGCAGGACACCTTCATCCCCCCGGTGCCGCCTGCACTGCATCACTGGCATGCAGTACATTCCAATCAAAAAGGAACAGTGTTGTTGTTCACCTTGCTGAGCACAAGGATGGACTTTCAAGTGGTGAGCCGACGTTTGTCTTTTGTTATTATGGAGTGGGAGCAGGGATTGAAATCTATATCAATGTAATTGTTCCCTCTCAAACGCACACCTACTGTAATCTGTGATAACACTTGGCTTCTGGGCAGGCTTTCGAAAATTAGCCGAGATAAATTTGGTGCTTTGGCTGCTCTCCGTGGTGCCGTATGCTCTGCAATTGTCTGGAGTGGTTGTGTGTGTGTGAGTGTGTGTGTGTGTGTGTGTGTGTGTGTGTGTGTGTACATGTACACTTGTGTTTGGGCTGAGGCCCAAGGGGGGGAAATTGCACCAGGACTGATCACAATTATGTAAGGCTGCTGCACTGAACATTCAACACTAAAAGGGTTTTCATTGGATTTTGCTCACATGGCATTCAATACTAAACCTGACCCAAGGCCTAAACGGCAACGCACGCACGCACACACTCACACACACACACACACACACACACACACACTTTCTGTAGTAGCATCCGGACATCAGCAGAGGTCACACTTACTCTGTGTGGTTGCAGCAGGGATGGAGCCTGCACGTTCTCTCCTCCATGTGTATTGTAAGGGCGTGAAGCCTTTTTCAGACTTGCAGTGCAGAGACACTGCCTCTCCGACCAGCTCTCTTCCCTCCACCCAGCACTCAGGCACAGACGGGTTCACTGAAATCACAACAACATTAAATGTAAACAGCCATTCCTTTCTATTCCTGCTTTTTCTCTAAAAAACAGCTCATCTCTCTAGCTTTCCAATGGAATCGTAGAATCTATTTGATTAGGGCTTTTACAGATTCACCACATATAAATAGGTGGTACCAACACTTTTGTTGTTACAGTGGCGGGCCATGCATTTCCTCTACGCCTTCTCTGTCAGCTGTTAAATAGCTGGCGCGTGTGGTGCGTGCATCACGTAGACATATTTCGTCTTTATGGAATGCAAGCCTGAGGAGTAAAGATGACAAAGAATAAATATTGGCGTTCTGTCCTAGTATGAAAGGTGAAAGAGGACAGAAGTACGTATTAGTGAGGGTGAAATGAATATCATTACAAGATACGCTTAGAGGATGACATGAAGGTCCACAACGTTTCATACGTCTGAGTGTGTTCACCTTTTACATGATGAAAGCAGAAATCCTATCCATCTATTCATGCATCCTCTGAATCATTTATTCTGCTTGAGATGATACTTATTGGCTCTCAGGTACTGTGAGTTTTGCTGTTTGGATAAAAACAGCTTCAGGTTGTATATTGATATGTGCGGTTTTGCTTCTGTCTGTTTTCTTCAAGTCGAGTTCACTGCAGTTTTGGAGCCATGCTGTGTGTTGAAGGTCCTGCTGACTCAACATAATCAGCTTCAGTTGATGTCTTTTTGGACTTGATTTGTCTGATTGGGCAATTTTAAGTTTTTTTTTTTACATTAGCACACTAAGGATGTGGCCACATAATTTTCTTCTACAGAAAAAAATGGTTGCATTGATTAAATTAAATTAAAATTGTAAAATGACTATGAAACATTGATATCTTTTGCCATTTCGTTGATCATTTTTTCCCTCCATTTTTTTCAGTAATTTCCGCCACTATTTAAAGTCCAAACAGGCCCATATGTAAGATGAACTGTAATGGTAAAATAAATGTTTGAGGAAATGTGGTAGTCAAGTTATTTTCCTTTTCAAAACATAAAATTCACAAAACTGTGTGCAGCGCTGCATCTTTTAGTTTGGACTGAAAAAAGAAAATGTAATTGGTTCTCCTTCAACCTGTAACTCTGATTGTTCATCTGGAAGAAAAAAAAAACAGTTGCCCTAAAAAGAAGGGTTAAAAGTATTCTGACCTTTCTGATTTCCACAAGGAAATATTCAACTATTTGCTATATCCTGAAACATCTGTGTAAGAGGGTTATTTGCAGTCATATAATCCTAATAAAAGAAATCTGCCAATGAGGTGAGCTCCTCCTTCGACCCAGTTCCTGCTCATGCTCTTCAAACAAGATGAGTTGGACTAGAATCAATTAAAATTACTTTACCCCTCTGGCAAATGTTAAGACTGAATACACTGACAAATGGCTCCAAGTGAGGTGTCATTTTTAAATATAGTCGCCTTTTTTAAGTGCATCAACTTAATCAGTATATATCCGTGTTCGGGAAACGGACCTTTTGAGATTCATCTTCCTTCAGTTAGTTTGTTGCATCACAATGGTCAGAATTGTGACCACAGACAGCTGTCCAGACCAAAGCTCCATAATCGGATGAAGCAATCTCATGTGCTGATGAAGACTGAGACATGCAGGTAAAAGCTCCAGAAAAAACTATATATATATATTTATTAGCGCTGGGCAAGTTACGCATTAATATCACGTTAACTTTTCAATCAATTAACAGCGTTAATTATTTGATCATGCGTTTACTGCATTTTTTTTTGGATAAAAAAATGCAGTTAACTTTTACTTTGAAGACGATAATTTACTTCCGCCCTTGGGCTTCCGTAGCATTACCGGACTATTTGCCGATTTGAGCCAGACGCAAAAGCACGTATTGTTCTGTAGTTTCTGTCCTCAACAAGCACCGTGTGAGCGAGTCGGCTCTCAAAGCTTCACCATCGTCACAGCAGCTCACGCTACAAGCTCAACGGACCCGGATTGAACATGAATCGCGCATGCGCAAAGCCACCGCTCATACCTGTCAGCTGTCCTTCACATCTCCACCTCATTCAACCAGACGTCAGTGCGCTTGTTCAAGACAACACAGACTGGACTTATCTCACTGAGGAAGAAAAACTGACCTGAAAACTTGAAAAGCACTTATTGCGTTTGTATAAAGTGAATCAATGGCTGGTCTTTAACATGGACCAAAGAAGGAGTGGCTTGTCCCTCACAGGGACCCTTACTGCTGAACAGTACCTGTTCAGAAAAAAAAGTAGTTCCTTCTCTGCACAAATTGACTTGAATTCATTGTGCAACATTTCATCAAGTGAAGGAATGTTATGAAAGCGAGCACTTATCTTAGCTCTTACTGACATCTATGTGACCTTGAACCAAATAATCTCCACAAAGCACTACTGTATACACTTCATTGTGGCGATGTAATTGCAGTCTTAGATATAAGATACAATATGCACAATAGCAGGTTTAAGTTAGCCTTGTGGCAAATATAATGTATACTGGCATGTGAAAAGGAAACGTAACCTTTATTGATATAGGCAATTTAAAATACTAATGACTGTATTTGCCAAAGGTGATGCACACAAATGATCCAGTCTTACCCATAACCACCAGTGACACCTTGCGCGTGTCCACTCCAGGTGATTTCCTGACTTTGCACTGGTAGGTAGCACTATGAGCAGGTGACAGCAGAGCGATTGAGATCGAAGCGTCACCCATTGAGGGGTCAGGAGCAGCAAAGCGTAGCCCTTGTGCAAGAGCGTGGTAACCATGGATGTGTATGGTCCCGCTGGTGTATGTCATGAGCTGAAAGGGGAAAAAAAAATTGAAAGAAAGAGTCAACTAATTTACGTCTCGTCAACCAGTCTTCTAAGGAAACGACGGATAATTACCGCTATCTTTAGAGCTCTGCAGAGGTTTTCAACCCATTGTGGATCATTGTTTTGCTCTGCATTGACTGTATTGTTCAGTCACTGCACGCTCAACAATCTCGTTTCCAGCGGTAGCAGGCAGCTGGAATTGGTTAAACAAGCTGTCACAAAACCCACTGCATACATGGTCCCTAGGGGATGCTAACGTTAGCAAAATAGCCCTTTTTAAAAGGTTCCTGACTGGCACCGCGCAGCAGAAAGACAAAGTTCTGTGCGAGAAGGAGAATCTCGCAATTAAAGACACGATATATTTTTTCTCAGTTCATGGCGATAAAACACAATGGATACGGAATAACGTTGTTTCCTGTCTCCTGGATGTGTAAAGACGCAGTTTTTTAAACACATTAACAAACAACTTTATAGTTCAATACTATGTCAGGGCTTCTTGCTTGTCAGCTTGTCTTTTAGTTCTTCAGCGCATTTCCTTTTTTTCTGAACCAATAACCTGCACTGCTCACTTGTCTAAAGCAGGACGCATCTGGACCTGTTTAATCATTGTTTTGACTGTGATCAAAATGTCTGCTGCTGAGGTGAAGAGGAACCTAACCCCCCTCAAGTATCCAACACTAATGACTTGTTTCATTTAAAAGGCAAATTGGATAAACAGCTGATTCCTGTGAAAATAAAGAAGGTGGTAGGAGTGCACTCCACAAATCAGCATCCTGGACTTAATTTTAAAAACATCTAATTCTTCTCATCATGTGCAGAGTTTGTGCCTCTATAATTATGAATCAGAATGTTCCATAGGTTCCTCCTACTTTACATCCTCAATATATCTGAAGCTGTTTCTACAATGATTGTACAATGTGTCCCATTCTCCATTCTGCTTCTTACCATCTGATCTTTCTGCGTAGTGTCTGGACTGACTGCGGACCATTCGATGTCCAGTTCTCCGGTGTCCAAAGGGCTCGGCGTGTACCTGCAGCCCAAACTCACGCTCCCGCCCTCCGCCTCATGGATGGTCTGCGGACCCGTGGACGTCACCCGCATCCCTCGCACACATTTCCATTCTGAAGAAATCCAGACAAGTCTTGAGAATAATCAAAGAAGCGTATTTGTTGTTCTTAAATACCTTATTGTAATCCCCGAAGAGACATGTTATGTTTTCTTATCCCAGTAAGCCCTTTTTTTTCACGTTCATGGAGCCACAGTTTACGATGCCCATGAACCCATTTTTATGGATAAGTTTAACATGTTTTTCAGATTTCTTCTCTCAGAGAAGCTCTGGCTAGATAAGCCACACAAATGTAATAGTTGAGGCCAAATGTCACAAAAATATAGAAAAACAGAACAAATTGCATATTGCAGCTACAATAGAGCTCATTAGGCAGGGCTTCCGAGAGGAAAAAATAATCAGAGGTCCAGTATGAACACAAAGAGTACTCTTAGCAAAAATAATCAGAGCTTTATTTCCACAAGGTCCTTCATCATATGTCCATGCTGCAGCTCAAAACATCTTGAAACGGCTCCATAAGGAGGGATGCAATTTAATACCTAATTTCCTGATTTCTTTTGTTTTACTTTGGATCATAGAGACGGATGTAAAAAGCCTTGAAATCGCTTTAAATTAATGGTGTAAGAGCTTCCATTGGGGGGGAGGGGGCATGTTGATGCCCCCCCAATGGCTCTCTGTTACAGCGCAAACAGTGAAAACTCAGAGCAAACAGTGTTCCTAAGGGCTAACCAGAGAACGGCTGCAGAGCACCGGACATGAGCTCATCAATGGGGGCACGCTCACAAGCACAAACATGCACTGAAAGCAGATGCGGTTGTAGAAGCTTGGATAACAATTCACTCTCCTCTGTTTGCTGCTATATTAATGTTCAGAATATTAAATACTGCATCCTAATTCAAGAGAGTTTGAATTAGACTCACTATCGGTTTAACCAGAGTCTGTGGCTTGGAGGGAATAATTATGGAGTTCACGAATTCCAGTTTCACTCCAGTGGTTTTATTCCAGCTGTAACATGTTTGGAAATTTCTTCTTCAAAAGAGTACCAATTTTTTTGTGTTTTTCTTTTTTTGTGGTATTTGTTCAAATGATCATTGCATCCAGACAGCGATCAATAATTCAAGTGCTCTGACAAAAAAGAAAAAACAACATCTGGTATCTGAAGCTTTCCCAGGACTGTCACAAACGCGTCCAATCAGTTCATTCAGCACGGATGAAGTGATTGGACAGGCTCCCCGCCACCTACCTGCCTCTCGGCCCACACACTGACCGTCCTCTAATTGCACATCCCCGGAGTCTTCCACAAGCTGCTAACGTGACAGCTGTGAGAACTAACAATAGGGGAGTTGCTTTGGAGAGAGGCCTGAAGGGACGGGATGTCGGTATTGCCCACCCGGTGATTTTGATGCTGGAGTCGGAGACATTTGGAGTCGGTTTACATAAACTACTTTCATTGGAAAAAGAGTCAAAGGCAACACTCAGCTGGATTTTTCAGTTGGATCATTTAAAAAAAAAAAAAATCTAAATACTCTTGCTAGTTTCTCAAGATTACCACGGCTACCTTTAATTTACACATTCATTTGAAAAACAGTCTATTTTATTACTTTATATATTTTTGAAAGATATGAATTTTAGATCTGCACCTACACTGAAGAAAAGAACAAAAACACATGAGCTCAAATCCCTGAAACATTCTGGGGTCATCTTGAGCTCACATCAAGGCTCAGCAGCGTTCAAAAGAATCAAGCCATGAGGGTCTCAATATGAATATCTAGAAAGAATGCCATGTCATGAAATAGTTGGCTGTGTGCGTGTGTGTGTGTGTGTGTGTGTGTGTGTGTGTGTGTGTGTGTGTGTGTGTGCACTCGTATCAATGTGCTTGTGTGTCTGCATTGTTACCTGTGGTCAAGAGACTTGCAGTGCAAAGCAAGGAGGCAGACAACCACGGCGTGAAGAACGCTGATCTCAAATGACAGCAACTGTCTCTCAACATTGTGCTCCTGTTTTGAGATGAAATCGTGGAGAGCAATTGTCAAAATTATAATAAAAAAACAAAACAAACGCACAGTAACGTGGCTTCCAATGTTTGACATTTGAAACCGATTTTCAAAACTGAGAAGAACTGAAGACAACTATGGACACATTTAGAAGGAATGGGGAAAAACAAGCATGCTGGTAGAACAAGCTGTTGAGGTTGATATTACCTGATTGCAGATACTCCATCCAAACAGGCAATGGAGTTTTTTTTAGTTTTTTTTTTTTTAGAAAGGCTCAATCAGTAGCTCCTAAAGGGAGCTCCACCTTAACGTCCCCCATGAAGCCTTCTGATTGGTTGGTCCCTTCACCGGTTCTACTCGTTTACGAGGAGGTTTCCCTTGTGATGCCATTCAGCTGCTATTGTTTCCTTCAACACCCACTGACATGTCCAAATACATGCAATTTGTTGTAATCACCACAAATAAATTATGTAAAACAAGATTTTATTCAAGTTTCATTTTTAAAAAGGAACTTGATTGCCCCGGCAGCTGGATAACAATAGCAATCCATTTGTTGAACAAGTGAAACTGGTGGAGCAACCATATAATTAGATGGGGTGTCTGATGGCGGGAACCCAGTGTGTTAATTTGTTGAGGACTGAACTGGACTGAAAGGAAATCATCTGCACACTCCTTCTTATTTGTTGGATACACAATACACCAGACAGCACTTTAACACTACTCACTTCGTCAGATGTTTGTGGTTTCAAATAATAAGGAAGACAAAGAGAGCGCATGAGGTCTCAAGTGACAAGAAACTGGTTGTTCAGCAAATAAACATGAGCCTAGGTTTGTATTCATAGCCAAGATGTATAGAAAAAATAAACAGAGCTCTTCTCTGTTCCAGATCTGCAGAAAAACAGCTTTTATAAATGAGTAATGGTGGGCTGTCCCTCAGTAGCGACATGCAGCGAATGGACTTGTGATAACGATAAAAAGCCTCATCGCTCTAATTGTAGGAAAAATATCACGAAATCTTTGTGAAATCTTCTTTAAATCTTCGTGTCAATTTTCTCTTTCAGTCACCACATTCATTTCTTAAGCTTTGTGCACATTTTTTTTTTACTTTGTGCCACTTACTGATAAATTAGATGACAGATCCATCTAAAAACCAACTTAACTGACTGGAAAGCAACATTTGTCCTGAAATGGGATGGCCATTGCTGGAAGAAATTGTATGTAAATGCTTTAAAAACGTGGAGCTATTACTCTCTCTTTTACGTAATTACTCCAATATGGAAAAAAAAAGAAGCATTTGAATAAATTGTTGAGGATGTCCGTTTGCAGTGTACGCTACATGCCAACCGTCAATCTATAATGAGATTAGATTAAATTTAACCGTCAGTTAATGCAGCTGTGTTATATGTATTGTTATGAATGGTAAATATGTTATGGAGTATGCTTGCCTTCAGCCAGTATCACCTGTGTTGGATGTATACATGATGGTGGAAGTCAGGAACCGGTTTTCTTTCTGGCCAATTTAAACTACTGCTGCTTTTTTTTGCCTTTGAGCTTTTGAGTCAGAGACAGAGCAGTTGCCTGCACTCGTCAAGCACTGATTGAGTTTTTGAGGATGCTGTCACTGGTGAAGCAGTTAAAGCTGCCTAGATCTTACGAAACGGGTGGAACAGGAGAATTGTGTACGCCGAAGAACATAAAGAGGAACGCCACACTATTGTATTTGTACATGGGCCTGTCAAAAAGCATGCTATATAGAGAGCTTAACAAGATATGTAGGTTTGACGAACAGTGTGATGAACTAGGGCTATGCACTGACACTCCCGCACACACACACACACACACACACACACACACACAAACATACTCAACTCACTCAGCTCAGTAGCATTCAAAAGAGACGAGCCATGAGGGTTTCAATGAGCATTTCTTTTAAAGATGCTTCATCCAATGCCATATCATTAAATAGTTGATACAAAACGCTACCAATGCAAGGATTCTCACAAAGGGACATGTATGCTTTTATGTATTTCAAACTCCACCAGACTCCTCATCTTCCCGGCAGAGAAACCAAAGTCTGACCGCAGATTCTCATGGCGGGACAACACAAACTACTCAAAACTCCCACGGATACAAAAGCCATTTGACGCTATGTAATGATGCATTGTGTCCCAGAAGGTAACCTGAGTCCAGAACACGCACTTTCACTCACTCTCAAAGTCCTCGTGCTCTCATGAATCGATACCAAAGCCACTGATGTGACCGAGCAAAATAAACTGCAAAGCCTGGCCTTACAATAGCAAATAAGTCAATTTTACATGTTTATAACACAATTAAATCATACATAATTACATAAAACATAAATATGTCTCGAGAGGACTCCCAAAGTTATATAAATATAAACGTTTATATACCTAGCTTGATGCCACTTATGAATGGCACATCTTTCTGGAAAGCTTACGATCCAAGGAATCCGCCAATTGCGCCAAAACCACTGTCAGACAAAGCCTCAGCAAAATATCAACCTAATTGCATTTTCTTCCAGCCAATAACCTATGAAATATGACCTACTTATGGATTTAACAATGCACGATACCGGCATTGTTGCTTTCGCGGACCTAAACCTACGGTCCACGAAATCTACACTAAATGAATTACTCAAAATATTTAACTTCACCTAATCAAAGTCAAACTTTGCAGAGATACTGCGAACACATAGTAATATTTTATAGTCGAAAAAAAAACAACCCCTGATGATATGGATAATTAAAAAGAGACACATCCTCGATCCTTTTTGAAGTTTTTATTTATCTTTCCTGTGTTTTATCATCAACTCATAGATCAGTAACACATGCATTTCTATACGAGCGTCACCACATGTGTTTTCTGTATATTATACCTTTTGAAATGATTCAAATAGCCCTTGTGGTTGAGGAGATATTCTGTAGTATGGGTATGCAAACCATTCGGAATTCTTTGAGAAAAATGGAGCTGAAGCGAGGCTGAACGAGTCTGCCTGTCCATTGTCCTTTTGGAGGTCCATCCTCGCTGGGATAATGTCCACTGTTTTTCGCTGTAACCCAGATAATATTAAGATGTATGTCACTAAGTATGAGTCAACAATGATCAGTGTTTATGCCACAAGGGCAGTTAGATGATTCCTTTGCAGGGATGTCTCCTTTATAAGAAATGAATGACGGCCTCGAAGTTAATTTGCTTGAGGCACAACCAAAAAGAAACCTACAAGTAGTTTGAATATTGTTTTCCATACTTACTCTTGCAGGTTTAAGTTGGTTCCAGATTTATTTTCACCCTTCTGTTTGGGCTTATGTATGTATGTATGTATATATATATATATATATATATATATATATATATATATATATATATATATATATATATATATATATATATATAAATATGTTCTCCAAGCTCATACACTTCAGTTTTATGTGTACAATATTCTCTTTTGCCATACTGGAAACAGCATACATTTAGCTACTAATTTACTATTAATTAGTTCAATTATTAATGAGTTAGGGATGCTTTTAAGTGTGTCCCAGCTGGAGTTCTTTAATTAAAAATGATCTTAATTGTAAATATTGAAGGAAAAAAAACATCACACTTGATCTCTTTTACAAACAGCAAAGTGTGTTACGAGGAACATCTGTTTTGTCTTGGTTAAACATTGTTACAAAGACAATATAGTTAAGTATAGCCTGCTAACAGAATGACCTCATTACTATACTATCATTTAACTAAAGATTTCAAATAAATATCTTCACCTTCATGATTTTTTTTGCTTTCTCCTCGCTGTTACTGCTGGAGTTTGCTCTGCCAATTCTCTGCCAAGTAGGTCACAAGCTCAGTTGTTCACAGTTCCAAAGAGTACTTTTATGAAAGCAGCCCAGGCTTTGCTAGATAACCCAATTGATACAGAGAAGAGAAGGGAAAACAAGTTGGATTTCTGTTTCTGAATTTACAAGCGCATGTTGGCATAAGAAAACGTAGCCTCTTGAACTCGACTATGACTGCAGAAATTTGGGACGTTATTATTGTTGGCGCGGGACTATCTGGACTGAGCGCAGCTTGTTTGAAAGGAATGCCAAGTTGAAAATACTGATATTGGAAGGAAAAGGTTTTTATTCAAAGCAATCAGTAACCTGAAGTGAGGGTAATTTACTGGATTCTTTAGCTATGATATTGCCTCAAAATTGTCTCAGATCGGGTGTGAGGTCGCACAGTGTCCACTGAAATACCAGCAGCCAATGGTGTCAACCGCTGGGACTTTGTGGGGCAGTGGGTAGGAAGGTTGAAGAACCACACATCATCACATCAATGTAGAAGTCACCAAATGCAGCGGCGTTCAAAAATACTGCTGAAGAACTTAGAACATGTAGCTCTAATTGTAACAAATGTACTCCATGGTTGGTGTAGTCCTGGTTTCCCATGTTCTAGTTATTTGTGGTGCTCAGAGGGAAAACAACTTAGTTCACTTGTAGTTTTTTGTGGTTATATTCATGTTTTTTCTGCGCTGCTGTCATTTTGTTAGCTACCGCTTGGACGCATGCTCGTGTCACCTGGACGCTCGGTTTTTCAATCAAACGTCAGAAACCGAACGCAGCTAAATTAATATAAATGAGAAACAGTCAGAGCGCAGACTCTGTGCAGTCACAGAATATGTTGTATGAGACTAAACATTGCTTCTAAAATCCTTCTCATTGTAGCTACCTTTTTGAATATTGACGTCACTAAAGAAACAAATTAGGTGCTCACAACTGCCCTTTAATTTGAACATCTTTAAATGAGAATACTTCTTCTTTAAGCTTAAAGAAATGTCTAATTGGTCAAAGAGATTCAAGGACTGTATGACTAATACAGAGTTTGTATAATTCAGTGCAAATAATAAATAATCCATGTATTGTGCTCAATGCTGTAGCCTTTAAGATGTTAATTATACAAACTATTATGGTAACTTGTTTTATCTGATACCTGTCTTTTCTTTGGGAACATTTATATAAAGTCCTGTGGACCCAAGCAATAGCTGTTTCCCTGGTAACAAGTAATAGATATCCAGATCAATAAGCACGACAGAGTATTTGAGCAGTGTAGAACATTACATGCCATTTTTGTTTCTTTTCAGTCCCTAACAATCGTTTAGGCTTGCTTCTGTAATGAGTAATAGTCTGTTTTCAATATGAAGTGGGTCACTGTGCTCCTGGTCTTCCAACCTAAAAGCACCAATTTTACAAAGTAAGCTCCAGCTGATCTCAAACGTTTCACATGTCTCATACATTTGTAGGGAATATTGTACAGCGACATTTTAACAGAAATGTCAGTCATAATTCAAACCAGCACAAACTGCTTTGATCAAAGTAACAACCTCTTACGTATTTGAATCTAATTGTTATGGTGGCCTTCAACATGTCATCAACTGTTGGAAACAGCACATGTCAAATAGAAAATGTGTGAAGTGCATTGTTCAAGAGCACTTGGACGACTTCCATCTCTCAGGTGCTTCACGCTTTGGCCTATTTTGTCCCCGCAGTTGTTCAAGGACTAGCTCAAGCAAGTTATATTCCCAAGCCCACTTCTTTATACTCAAAATAAATGGATTTATGATCATACATCATTTGAAAGTGTTGAAAACCATACAGTAAATACTTAAACATTGTAAACCTAAGCATATATTAAAGGGCTTCTTTTCTTTTTTTAGCACCCAAACGCACATCTTCGAGCTCATAATGGAGCTGAGCCAATTCAATATTGGTTCACCACATGTGAGGGCCAGGTGGAAAGTTCATACCTACAAAACCAGTACTGCTCTATCCTGAGTGGTGCCAATAGACCTCACCCAGTCCCTGTGGAAGGTGAGGCATCAGTATTAGCAATATTCTGTACATCTGGCTGTGTTCAATCATAGCTGTCCTTCCAAATGCTTAGAAATGATATGGATCAGCCAATTAACCACAACTCCAAGTGGAATGATTCAATTAATGTCTTGTTGCAATAAGATGATACGCAGGATATCAGCAGATATACAGTATTTATTTAGAGGCCGGCTTCTACAATAATACATCTATATAATCCGCTTTATTGAATAATATCCGTCCCATGCTTGGAATCAATAAACAGTCCCAAATGAATGTGGTAATGGTATTTGACATTTAAAATGATGTGTGCTTCAGATTAATAGAACACACATATATTAATGAGACAACAAAATGTCCTGCTCAGGATAAGTGCTTAGAGGAGCAGTGGGAAGTGGGGAATGTTGTTGTAACTGTACTTTGCACTCAGATTGACAGCCTGTGTGCAACATCCAGGATCCTTGGAGGACTCCCGGCGCTGTTGAACTGGACAGTACGACAATGCACTCATTTATCATGCAACATGCTTTGACTGCAGGTAATGTTTAATTAAGAGTTGCTTTAGCTATTGTGCCCTCTATTTTCTTCAATAGAGGAAGTTGGCATGTTGACCAAGGTTGGGTATTCCAGATGATGCGAATAAAATACATTCAATACTGTGTTTCATAAACAGTATTTTTTACGGAACGATTATACGTCTACAGCCATCTTTTTGTTGCTGTGATGTTGAAAAAAAAAAAGACCAAGATGAATAATGGCAAATGTTAATCTCTGATCCTAAAGAAGCTGTATTTAACATTGATACAGAAGCAAACGACTATTTGTAAAATGATGGTGGAGTAATGTGTACCCAAACAGCCAGTCTATATAGTAGCAGTGGACATGCTAACAAGCTCACAGTATAGACAAAGCTTAGTCTAGTAGCATGCTAATTTTTGCTAGCATGCAAATTAACTACGACGTTTAAAGGGCATAGTTTTTTTAATTTGAAGGGCATTATTATTGACGATTGAAACCCTGGTTCTAGCGCTGTCTTTTGCCCTACCTCGCGCTTACATTTGCTTTGCTTCTGCTCAAACGTTATGCTGGCACACAGATATATTGCTGCTTGCACAGATTTCCTTGCGCTCGAGCTTCAGCCCTTCTCCTCACACTCAGGCTGCTTCTGTGTGCTTGTGAAACATCTGCTCTTAGGTTTCCCATCTGTTCTCAGAATTCTCCTCTGCTCTCAGATTATTGTGTGCCGTAACCGATATAATGCCAGGTGTAGTGTTGACCAATGACATGATCTTACTCTTTAAAAGCACCGCTGACGGGCAGTAATTCTTTAATCTGGCCCTCAAAGGCTTTGTCACATACTTCTCTTGGTTTCTTTACAGTGAAAGTTCATCATTGTCCCTTTTTTTACTTTTACTACAGTAACCGGCTAATATTGCTGAAGTCAACTTTGAATTTTGCCATACACCAACAAGGTTGCAGTGGCTCAAGTCACTCTTGAAATTCATTAGCTTTCTAATGATAAAACTGAGGTTTTAACCACAGCGATCTGCCCTTTCTTCTTAATACATCCACGGTTTGCTCAAGTAAATGTACTTCACGGTAGCTATAATTTCATCCTGTAGTTTCCTTACAAGCTTGAGGTGTACATACTGAGGCTGAAAGTGTTGTATTTTAGGAGCTCAAGATAAAGGTACACAGCGGATATCCTTCCAAAGAAATCCATATGTTGACTTGAATGCTTTTTCAAAGTCAAGACTCTCCTTTAATAAAATGTATAGAGAAAAAAAAGCATCCCTCAACACTGTCAGAACATCTTGTTCGAGTCCTGTCCTAACAACACGTTGCCTTTGTTCGTCCCAGACACATCTGCAATTGGCTCAGCCAAAACTATTTGAGTGGAGGGCGTTTTGGATTTTCCTATTTTCTATCAGCTCCCTTTGCAAGTCTGCTTCCATGAGTTTCTGTTTTTTGAGCTATCACTTCCAAACCTTCCCTCTCCACAGTGGTGGAATGTCATTTGGCTGAAGGCCAAAATTGGAACAAAAAAGACAATTGCAACAATGCTTTTCTAGTTACACAATTTTTTATTAGCACATTTTCTCCCCTCATAATATTATGAGGGAAGAAATTATTACAAGGTGCACTGTGAGCATGGCAACACAGGAAAAGAAAACAGGATCAAATGTAAGGAGCTTTATCAATTGTTGTTTTTATTAATTCGAAGAGGATTTTTCACATGTTTACTGCTTTAAAAAATATCATGTATATTTATTTTGTACCATTGGAAGAAAATAGTTTCTACTGACTGTTCATAGCAATGACGAGGACTTAAAACATTAAAAGCAACCTAAATTTTGAATTGTACCAACAAAAAAAAAGAGAAATGTCTGCAGAAATCAGGTCCATATGAAAAATGGCTCAAATAACTGAATTATCTGCATGGCTGGCTTCGACGCCATTAGTAGTTTGTGGTTTAATGATTTGGCCGGAGAAACCCTTTAACTTCGAGCACTCTGCCCACCAATCGGCCATCAATCGTTTTTAAGTGTAGTTTCGGTCTCTCCACAGGGAGGCACCCAACAACCTTCACAGTGTCTGGCAGAACACGTTGGGTGGAAGAAAGTCCGGCCGGGTTCCGCCGTGATGGCCATATGGCAGGTAGAGTACAGTAACGTCTCACTCACTCTGGGTTTGATGAGGCGCGACGCAGAGATAACAGCTTCCACGGTGGGGAAACAGGCCGTCTCCTGTGAGGCCACGGGCTGCTCTGCCTCACTGTCCTCTTTATCCACAGCTGAGAGACCAAGACGGCTCCACGCGCCCTAAAGTCTAAAGCCTCGCCTTGAAATATTGGCAGATTAATCCATCATGAAAAACATTGTTAATTACGGCCCTATAGTGCAGGCACTAAACAATAAATCAATGAAACAATCACCTGAAATAATAATCAAATTATTCAATAATAAAAAGAAATCACCAACTGGCGTCCTACTCTCAAGTGCTGAACATTAATAATATAAGAATGAGATAAGGAAGGAAAAAAGAGGCCTTAGACAGTCCCAGCATGCATTTGGTGACAAGCAGGGCACATTTTTGACATTTTACACGTCTATCACAGGGCTAACACATATTGACAGACAAACACATTCACAGCTGAAGGAAATGTTGGGTTTCCAGTCGTCCTAAGCTGAACTGGAGCACCAAGAGGAAACCCACATAAGCACCAGGAGCACATGCAAACCTCACAAGGGACTTCTTGCTGTAAGGAAATAATGCCATGTACATACAAATCCAACAATACATGTCTTTGGGACGTTGAGGAAAGCGGGGACACCTTCAGTCTCTGCTCTGGAGAGAGAGAGAGGTTGTTACAGTGGTGCTGGACAAATTCAACTTCCAATACTTTGCTGTTTTAATGGGGTGCGTATCAAAATCTCTATTTTTAATAATCCTAACGTTACTCGAGAGCCGGTCAAGACGCACAAAAAATGCAGTCAATGTAATTTCTCATTTTCAGCATCCACAAATATGTTGCTGTCTTACAATCTCAGAGGGGAACTGCTTCCTGTGTTGCACAGTCATGTTCAGCGCTGGGTGATTTTTAATAATCACCAGAGGCTTAAGTTTAGTGCACGTGAGACCAAGGGAGCAAGCACATACAGTAGGAGCTCTGCAGTGATTCAAACCCTGTGATATACATAATAACAGTGTGTCATTTAACCACCTTTTGAAGATATTTATACTCGTCATTTGTGGGAAGTACCACAATATATTCTCTTGAGTATGTACATCCATGAATACACAAACAACTATCAACTAGAATTAAATCAGTTTGAATCATATAACTATGCCTTGAAGTTCAGTACATGAAGACTGCAACGTGTCTGTACTGTGGAACATTTCATCAGTTTATCACAAGCTCAAGGTTTATGTATAGATATTTATCTGAATGGCACGCAGGAATGCAGAATTTGGCTCCGAAGATATAAACAATTATCCAAAGTAACGTACAATATGCAGTTAGATGTGTACAATATGGGGTTGGCTCGTGATATAAAGTCATGAAGTTGCTATAAATCCAGTTTGTGCATAGCATATTTGTAATACCCTTTTCTATTATCATTCAGAAAATCAACATTTTAAATAGCTCCGTCACCTGAGAGGGGATGTCATGGAACGTTCAAACGTATCGTGCAGCTTGCTCATCAAATGAAGCTGTATTTCTGTTTATGTGTCCCGACAGGATGCTGAGTGGGCGGGGTGACGACCACCACCAACATCTTCTTGTGCAGAGCTGTGATTGTCACCTGGCCCCCTCATTTGGCAGGTCAGTGTGCGTCTCCCACCTCCGTCGACTCGCTAAATGAAATTCTCACTGATGCACAAGGCAAATATCCTCCTCTCTCACTACGTCAGTCAAACGTGGCAAACTGTGCATCCATGCCGATAAACACTTTGATTTCCCTAAATCGTTTTGGCTGTGGGGTGTGGCAGTCACTTCGGTTGAAGTAGATTCGGTCTGAGGTCGGGCTACGGGCTGAGGAATTGCCTGGATTGGATTTTGAACGAGAGCAAAAGTTAAGGCCAAAACTTTAACCGGGGGCTAATGTGACATTCGTGATGGTCGGCAGTGGGAAGTTGGAAGTGACAAACACGTCATAACCGACCTCTTTGCAATCGAGCGAGGAGTGAACTGTTCGCGAGTCCAGCAGAGTTATAATTGCCCCCAAATAATGTAATCTTTCAAACCATGCCTTTTTGAAAATCTGACCGCAAGGTCTTTTGAATTAACAGCATTCATTCAGGAAATATGTCTCTCTATAGATGCAAGTCCATTGCCCATGTTGTGGCGGTGAGTGAGGAAACAATATCCAACATTTCCAACCCACTGAGGAGGATCCACTTCTTTTTCTCTTGTTTTTTCCTGGTTCAGAAAACAGAAATCCTGCAATCCACGCAGTTAATTCCATGTCTGCAGTCCGGCTGCCGCTTGTCACGTGCAAGCGACACATACTAAGACAGGAGTCGTGCTGGTTGGTGCTGCGGCTGGAGCCGAGGTTTTGCCAGGTTTTGAAAGGGGGCCGAGGCGGAATCTGAAGCTGGGCTTTACACCGGGCCTGTGCGATGTACTGAGCTGGCATCAGATCTGTCACTCAAATCCTCATACTCATAGCCATGGACCATAGCCAGGGTCCTTTAATGAGACAGGTTTGGGAGCAGCGTTGAATTATGCAGCATAGATTGCTCCGGCTCGGATGCCACAGTGCGGCGTCTTGGACTTGAATCAGCGTGGGAAGATTGACAGCGACTTTCAAAAGGCCAGAGATTGAGACGTCACCTCTCCCTAAAAAAGCAGCCTGTGATAAATGAAACGGAGGATGGCCGCTTGAAGTCATCTGTGTGACATGTTTTGTTTTAATTTTCTTGGCATTGGATAAACCCGAGCAGCCTTCCAGTTGGTGGGCGAGCGAGAGGGAGAGCTCTAATGGTCATAGTGACTGTGGAGACGAACCCTCGCTTGGTCAGTAGAGATGTACATTGTTTTTCACACTATCATAACCGCTCATATTTAGTTCCTTTTGTTCCAGATGTTTGTTTCGAACGTTCCTAATTTATTCAGAATTGCTTTTAAATTAATTAATAGGTATATGGATGATTAAACAAAAAGAGTAATACTCTCTTTAGGCCAAGAAGTGCTTGGCATCCAAAGACACCCTCCACTGTATTCACACACACACACACACACACACACACACACACACACACACACACACACAACGGCTGGATATGAGCAGTTCGTTCCCCAATATATCAAGTTTGTCCTGTTCTTGGCTCCTGGATTTATCTCCCCATTCATCCATCCATCTTTTATAATGAGTTACGTCAGGGTTTTTTTCTCCTCCTTTTTTTTTCTTTTTTTTTTTTTACCACTTCTCTCACTCACCTCAATGATTTATTAACTGTTTGGTTTCACTGCATGTGAGATTGCTATGCAAGAAGAAAAGATGAGCATGGAAACGGGAATTTTGGTTCATGCGTTGTGTTGAAATCCGAAGATGTAATTGAAGTATGTGCATAAATTAGGAATACATATACATGGGAACCTATTTAGCTTCCCATGTATATTTATTCTGAGCCTGCATTGTATAAAAACAAATCCTAATTAAGCTTTCACAGCATGCAGTTGGAGAATAATGCAATTAGGCGTACAGTAACATTCAGCGGCAGTTACAGAGACAGCTCTGCAGTTATGGAATTGACTTTTGGTTGCAATTTGTTTTTCTGTCTCTCTTCATCAAGTAGGACGCTCCTCGGCGAGCATCTTAAGCGCCTGGCCGCGTGCGCACATTTGTGTCTGTGTTGACGTGCGCGAGGACATTTATTGTTAAGTGGGTGAAGCTAAAGTTCTCGCCATCACTTGAAAAAGTCGTCGTACCTGACGAAAGGGGGGAGTCGCCTCTGATTGCGAGTGAACTTGACAGGCAGCCAAGCAACACTATATCTGATGTTGCCATTTATCTTCTTACGGAGGTGGAGCTGCAGTAATGACAGCAGGCTTGGGCAGTGGTGAAGAAACTATTACATCTGCCACTCACAGTTCAGTCCGGAGGCTTGTTTACACTCGTAGAAAGACAGGTAAGCGGCGCATTAGCGCCGATTTGCCGAGCGACAGTGCGAGGCCGGGATTCTAGTGGCCCGAATGAAACTAATGGAGCCTCCTTTAGGGATTAAACATGAAGCGGGAGCTGCAGTGATTGGGAAGATAACTAAGGCGGTGTGATTTGTATCTTGCTGAATTTAAATTTTGGGCGAATTAATGAAGCTATCTATGTGTATTTTGCATTGCAAAGTGTCGATGAGCAGGCAGATATAGCACACGTGGCTCTGCAATGCTTTGTTCAGCAAATACAGCAAATACATTGAAAGAGGATGTATTATGAAAAACTGCACACCCACTGTACATTTGGGTATCTTTAATGCTCAAATAGACACACCATTGTCAAAACTTTAATTTCTGTGTGGTGATTTGAGGCAATACTGTTGTTGAGCATTAACAAATGTTAAACAATGTCTTGTTTTTCATGTCAACACATAAAACTGACAACATCAGACCATTAAATTTGTCTACAAAATAATTCTGACCAAGATATGTACTCTGTGAAAAATAAAACTAAATTGTACTCTCAGGTGGACATACGATGTTGTGGTGACATTGTTTCAGAATCAACTTCAAACAAATTTTTAACATGTGTGTACTTCAATTTGTGGCCACAATGTAAACTGATATGGATTTATGATAGACTAATCGACCAGTATGACATGCTCTATTTCATTTATCTTCTTATTTAATAATAATTTAAGATTTGTTTCTCGACTAGCAGCAATTAAAAAGAACGCACCAGACCTCTATTGCAAATGAATAACTGTACACTCAAAAGCAAAATTGATTCATTTGCCAGGGACTGCGTTTGGTTTGATAAAATCAGATTTGACTGACAGCTGTGTTCATGCACCCAAAAGCCTTTTACGAAGAAACTGAGAAAAAATGTTTTGAGGGCCAACATTAAATGCATCTTCTGTTTGTGGTCTACCGCTTTGCTGAGCTGGCTATTTATTCAGAAGACATTTAAAGCCATCCAATATGAAACCACAGTTAAATTAATTCCTGAATGCATGAAGGTGATTTTAGCCAAAAGGTCTATCTTTCTTGAGTCTATTTTTGGCCGTAACAACAGCAGAATGTATTATGGTGTGTATGGAGCGATGGGGGAGGGTGTCTGCTGCTCCCACCGTGACTTCAATTTCAATAAGTGTCAAGGAGCAACGCACGTAATTCAATCAAAGATCTGCGTTATAACGAGCCCACGGATTCAAGAATCCATCTTGAACATTTGGATTAAGTGGTTTGTGAATCGTCCAGCCTATTCCCTGTGGCTCAACAGATTGAATGAAGGGTGCCTATTTTTTTCTTCTTCTTCTTTGGTATCCATCTGTCTTCATTGTCTCATCTTTTTAAATTGACCTTCTATATGGTTACCTGGAATAAGAGGTTCTTTTCTCTTTAGTGTTTTCATGCAAAACTGTGGCTGGCTAGTGCTGGCACTAAACCTGACTACTCGCTGTGAAGGTGCACAGCCACACCGGCACAGAGAAGGAGGCCCGGACCTTCTCATTGCTGCGAGGTCTGGTTGTGAAGGTGCACAGAAACACCAGGAGCAAAACCTAGCAGCGAAGAGGAGGCCCGGGCCTGTGCGAGAGATGATGGCATAGAGCAAGATTGTCAAACATCCGGCCCTCGAGGGCCTCCACTCGGCCCGCCGGATGACTTATAATGACAGAAAGAAAAGAAAGAAAAGAAAAGCGACAGCTTTTGCCAAAATTGGCCTAACGAGGAATACTCTAGTGGATAACATTGCCGATCTTTCAGCAGATTTAAATAGCCAAAAGAAGCATAAAGTCAAGTCAAAGACATTACAGATGTTGCTCAAATGGCCACATTCTTTCACAGCCAGACTGAGAGCAGGCCCGGGCCTCGTCTTCGCAAAGGTCTGTGCGCCATCACAGCTCGACTTAGCAGAGAAGAGCAGGCCCAGGCTTTCTCTTCTCTGCTAGTTCTTCGCTCCTGGATCCCTTCGTCGCTAGATCCTCACTCCTGGAGTGTCTGTGCACCATCACAGGCCCAGAAGAGGAGGCCTGGGCCTTCTCTTCGCTGATAGGTTTTTCTTTGATGGTGCAGCAAACAGCAGGCCTGGGGCGCCGCTTTGCCGCTAGCTCTTTGCCCCATCAAAGCCAGACCTCGCAGCAGAGATCAGGCCCTGGGCTCCTCTCTTATCACATGACCATGATCTCAGCAAAACACCTAGCAAAAGCTTTAGCCATTTTAATACCTTTTAAAGTAACCTTGCACCACTCTTTATACATTGCTATTTGGAAGCTGCATCTCTGAATCATCAGCCCTTTGATGTCGTGTCTTGATTTGAGTGGCTTTTCGTGTTTTACTTTCCTCATCCCTCTGACTGTCAAAGACACTGGACACTGAAAGTGCCTGTGCGCTACGGTGAAAGTTTGGAGTGAGAGAGTAATGGAAATGTTGAAGCCCCTTGCTGAAGGCTACCACAGATGTAACGCACAGGTCGGTGACCCAAGAAATTGAGAAACCAAGGTCAACGTCGTCCAGCAGGGCATTCATAAATTGGAGCGGGGGCTTTTTCAAAATGCCACAGTATTCTAAAAGGGGAAAGTGAGAACAAGGCTGACAGAAAGACAATGAAAAGGCGGAGAGGAAACCACCCAGAGGGAAGCAGCGTCCTTAAAAGTCACAGTGCAAAGGGTTGGGACCAGCAGTTGCACAGATTGCCCCCAGAGCCATTAGACGGCCTTGAACCGTCAGCAGTTTTCCGAAGATGACAGGTTGATGTAAAAAGCCGTCTGATAAAGTGTCAAATAAGAGTACTTCAATCCAGAGATGGCCTCGGATAAGGATTGTGTCACCACTTGCTGTGCTCCTTTTTTGACTTGCACAATTCATCCATTGGAGTCAAATTATAGAGCAGAGGTTGAAATAGACAAATGGTTCGGGATTCTGATTGATGCCACAGAAATTGTTCATCTGATTCAAAATAATCTGGCTGTGTAAACACATTGACAAAAGTAGTGTTGCTCTTCGCAAATGTCAAATCTTTCTCATGCTTTAGTGGCCATGTTGTGTACATCAGCTGTAAGATGGCACATTGTTGCATTTAAACAGGACTGGTCCTTACTCAGAGTGCATCTTCCAGAAGCCACATTTAAATTATTTCATGCCTACTACTCATGATATAAATCATTACTGCTATATTCATGTAATGTGCTGTAACTCTGTTACGTTGCTCATTCTGGTCACATGACATCTGTTGCTTCTGTCCATCCGGGGAGAGGGATCCTCCTCTGTTGCTCCCCTGAAGGTTTCTTCCCTTTTTTTCATGTGAAAAGGTTCTTACTATCTTTATTTAGGGAGTTTTTTTCTGATCCGATATGACGTCTTGGGACAGGGATGCTACGTGTACAGATTGTAAAGCTCTCTGAGGGAAATCTTGCATTTGTAATTTTGGGCTATACAAAATAAACTGAATTGAATTGAATACTTTCGACCCAAAATGAAGACAGAGCAGAGCGTTCACTTACACGCTGTGCTACATTCCTGCTAATCAGGACATCTTTGTATCAAATAAGTCTGAAAATGAGGTTCTTCTTCAATTTTTTCGAGTGCCTCACTTAGGTCTATTGACCGAGAGGAAATTCTCCGTATGTGCTGTAAACCCTTTTTTTAACTAAAGTAAAAGCTTTCACCAAGCCTGGAAATTGCTGGATGCCAAAAAGAATGCATAACAGTATTTTTATTTTGTCATAGCTGTTTACAAGCAGCACTCCATTTCTATTCATCAGCAAACCACCTTTTGGGCACACTGTCAGATTAGTGTGCACTTATTCATTGAGCTACATACACTGTCATCCCATTCAACCTGTTTATTCACGTCATCCTTATTTAACTGCAATGCCAAGTTATGTTGAACTTCCGCGAGTGTCACGGCCGATTAGAGCACGTTAGAGTGAATGACAGCGTTGTCGCTGTAGAGCACTTCAGCGTTATTAAGATGGAGGTGACAGAATATGTCTCATTTCCCCATCAATAATTTACCAAATAATGCGGTGGAAGCCACTACCTGCTATCAACTTTGATGGCTTTGGTGTCAAAACAAGCAGCTGTATGGATATGACACCACTTGACATGTCTTATGTCATGTGTACAGTGATGTCATTTGAACATCTAAGTGACCATGTCAAATTAGTTTGGAGCTACTTATCATGTCACTGTTTTTCAATTTTACAGCTTTGGGCTCATCAATTTTGTTTAGCATTAAGGGCATTATGTTGAGGTTGCTGACAGGCGCTTGACAGTTTCTAAATGATGTTTCACATCTTCCAGTGGTCCATTCGTTAAAAGCTTGGCTTTTGGCCAGACGTCACTTCACTTGCCAGAGTAAGCACAGAAACAGGCTGGCTGGCTCCTCAGCATGCGTGGCATACAGTACCTCTAACAGTACCGACTGAGTTCCTTGACTGCTCCCACATCAGTGAGATGGAGTTTTTTTTTACAGATGTAAGTGCTGTGATTACTACCCTGCAGCATAGCAACAGCAGAGAAGTATTAGAGATTTCCAAGCGAGGCCATTAATGCTAGTCAATGATTCAAGACAAAACCACCGCGGTCAATAGAGGGATCAGTGTGTGCCGTCTATCTTTACTTATGTTTTATTTAACTGTCTCTAAAAATAAAGCCTAGATTTGTCATACATGTTTTATATATTGTAAAGCACACCAAGTGAGAACAGGATATGGTGGATTAAATGGAATAAAAAAAGAGCATGTCGTTTTCATAGTGTAATACTTTTGTTTTCCCCGTAGCAAAGATCCACTACCAGCCAGCTCTGCCCAGCCAGAGAGGATTCTTCACCCAAAACATGCCTCAGGGCCACATAATAAAATTCATAATTACCTACCAGACGGAGATAGATCAGAATTGCACAGTGTTTATGAAGATACACATTTAGAAACAGTCATTCTTTGTTGTTGCAGCTTTTTTTTTTTTACTTTTACTTTTTTTTACATGTTTTTCTTCCCCAAGGGGGTTTATCTTTAATTAAACAATGAATAAAACTGTTCCACTCACTCAGACTCCGCCCTGTACTGGACTCTACGGGCAATTATCTCCCCCAATCACGAGCTCGCATTTGGCCTAAGCATATATAGCCGACCAATCAGGACGTGCCTACACAAATCACGATTACACGAGTATGAGCCATCGGTGTCCATTCATGAACGCTATCTCGGTGGCATGTTGTCAGACACCTCACACGGTAAAGCAGCTTTGAATGACATATTTGCGGGCGAGCGTGCACTGATGCGTCCAAAACCAATTGACAGATTGAAATGAACGAGTCATTCCTCTGGTTCACGACTGTATTCCATTGGAGGGAATGCATCTCATGTGAGTTTAAGCCTGATTGCGAGGGAGGGAGAATTACCCACGTTGTTTCTTTCATCGTTTAACTCCACACAGGGAGACAGACGGGCGACACAGATGAACTTCAGGTGACTACTCAATGCCGTGGTATGCAAAAGATGGTGGCGGCCCAGCGTCGGGCCATCCTCCGGTTCTGAGCAACACATGGCAATCGGCTCGCTGTCTACTTCGGGCCATCCTCTCTAGGCTTGGTTCCTGAGAGGGATAGATTGAGGAGTGTTGGTCTGTCTGCACAGGTAGTGCAGAGCATCCAAGCAGCAAGAGCGTTCTTTCCTGTGCGGTCGTCCTGCCATGAGAGTTTTGGCTGCAGGCCAATCTTTAGTGACACTTTCGTGAAACAAATCTTGGAGGCTATGCTCGGTAATGCGGGCCTCCTGCCCACAGTGGGACGTACCATTGGGTAACTTTGAGCATTCCTGTCTGAAAGTGTCAGTTAAGACGTCTGTGCTACTTGCACTGACCTCCGCTCAGAGAATAAGAGAACTTACCAAATTGTCAGCGCTCCCCAGTGGCCTGGTGCTTTGTGGTGACTGTAGCAGGTTTTCACTCAGACCAATTCCCTCCTCTGTTCCCAAGAATTTGAGGACTTCTTTCAGGTTGAGGGTTATACATCTTGGCTTTTTGTCTTCCGCGCCGTGCGGTGGACAGGGATACAAAGTTGTCTCCTCTCGCAGCTCATGCTTTGGCATGTTATGTTGAACGCACATATGAACGGTGGTGTGGTTTCAACACCTTGTGCAGGTTCTATGCATGTGAGAGTCCTGAAAAGGCTCTCGAATACTCACGCATTGGTTTACAAAACATATGTTTTTATTTTTGTTATGAGTGAAATTTGTTAAAATAAGAGTAAACATTATGCTATGTTGCAAATTGTGTTCAATGGGCCACTAATTTTTTTTATACCTAATTTGTGAAATAGAAAGCCTGAAGCAGTCAATTAAGTTTTTTCTAGGTTTTAACACTTTGTGCCAAATCACTTGCAGTACATGAGATTTGATTTGTTTAATATTTTCCATTTTGCACTCTACAACCATGCAATTAATTAACAAAATGCTTGTGCACCTTATTAGTAGATGCAATTTGTGGAAAGTAATGAACATAATGTCATTAGTGCTTGAATCTGAGCCTTGGTGTCTTGCCAAGAGGCATAAGATTTGTTTATTTATTTGATGCTCGCTTTTTTAGATGTTAGTCCTATGACTGCAGATCTTTTAAAGTTGACTGCAGTTATGGATATGGTGCAGTACTTTCACAATACAATATCATTGTGGATAAGTGTAAACATTCATTCGATATATGGCAGGCAATGATGGAGGCAAATGCAGAGAATACACATGAAGCAGACTTAACTAAGAACAGCAGCTGAGGGTCAGAAAAAAAAGGATACCCCACGGCAATGCACTGAATACTGATGAAGGAGAAGAGAAATGAAGCCACAACCAAGACGGACAACAAAGAACTGAATTACCGATCAAAGCAGGGGCCGACTATCAGATGGAATTATGCATAGTTGAAACAAACAAAAGGCAAAGTCACACAAGTTGTGTTTGAATTCAGCCCCTAATTATTGTATAATTCACTACATTTACCCCACACTATTTATTTTTAAGTGTGAATAGAATTCAATCAAAGATGTTCCCAATTAAAAAAAAAGAATAGATGTATGACAATCACAGTGAAAAATGACAGTCGCAAAGAAGCTTTCAGGGATTGTACAAAATGGCTATGCTTAATAAGAGTGCGTAATTTATTTATCAAAGGCTGTGGGCTTAATCCCATGATCTGGACTTCCCCGAACTAGTAGAGTCATACACTTTACTGTCCTCTATGCCAGTGCAAATCCAAAATTCATCAAGTCTTGTGTAAGCTTAATTTATTCCATAAAACACTATAACGCAATGTTTTTACACAGATGATACTTACTGCTGCACCTACGCTCTAATGCTGTGGACCATGCTTACTTAATGTAAATAAGATGCCGTGCAAAATTAAGACAGAAAGAAGAAATAACGAGCGGTATAGAGATCTCTCTAGACTGAATGGAAATGGCAAGCAATTCACTCCTTTGAGCAAGAACCATTGTGGTTTAGATTCAAAACGGCACAATTCTACATTGCAATTAAAAGAGCTGCCATTAAAAGGACATCAAGAACCACCAGCAATGGTCATTGGAGGGAGAATAAGAGTGAGTTTAGTAGTGGACACTGCCATCTTACCTCAAACAAGTGCTTAAAACCAACCTCTCGCTTAAAAACCCATGACCCCAGGAAGTCCCTCCGACACTTTGCTAGATTAACAGAACAGTGAGTTGAGTGAGCAGTTCACTGGAGCATTCTTGTCACATCACTTGTGCAAGGGTGTTTTCATTTTCAGCCGAAAAAGATGAGTGTGCATTCCTGCCTTGGCTTATCTTCACCACCGTGTAGGACAATCCTAAAAGCACCCGCTGTCAAAGTCTTTAGAGGCAGCCTCAGGCTAGGCAGCACATCTGTCTCTTCCCTTACCTCTAGCAATGCTCCTCAATGTTAATTTGTCAGGGCAACGCCTTTAGAAGCTGAATCTCCACATTATATAAAGCTTCTGTGTGCAGTCTGGATGTACGAGACTGAACAAAAGCAAGTTCTGCAGCCTGAAGGTGCCTGTTTGTCCATAGCATGTAGGTAAAACCCTCCTGTCCCAGTTATGTGATGACAGGTCAGGCTAAAGACTACCTGAACAAGGTACATCAATGTTGCAATTGCAACCTGGGAGGTAACGGAGGTAGCTGAACCTAGAACAGCAACGCTGGTGCATGCAGAACAACCTTGCTCAGCATGCTGGGCATCTTCTCCTCAGAGTGTCTGCTGGTCTAAAGTTGGATGAAGATATGCCATCATACTTCCTGCTTGGCGATAACTCAAAACAGTAGCTCATTGTCAGTGCTCCTCCAGGAGAATTGCCCTGCATAAAAGGTCGACAGGTTTGGTACTGAAGAAGTCATTTGAAAGAAACATGTGAAATAGAGTGCTTTTAGAAAAATTGTAACGCAAGAACAATAGCAGAAAAGTTCAAGCACAGTGCTTCTCCATTTGGTAAAAAGACGAAAAAAAGAAAAGAAATGATTCTTTATTAATAATCGCCTTTGGGAAATTCTTCTCTGCATTTGACCCATCCTTGGTTAAGCAGTGGGGTTAAGTGTCTTGCTCAACTTATTTTTTTTTATCCTAAAAATACTGACTTGATCAAACACGGTTGAAGACTCACTATTACGTCATTCTTAATGAGTAAATCTGCATGGAGAGATAAATAACACATTCAAATATGCAAATGCACCCACAGACACACACACACACACACACATTTTGAAAAAAATGATTCAAATATTATCCAGAAAATGATCCCCATACTGTAATATTTAGCAAGTCCCAAAATGAGTATATGCATGAATAAAAAATGTCACTATCTCACTCAAAACAGTCAGTTCTGTCTAAAAGCCTTTTTTTGCAGGTTCCTCAAAGTTATTATTACATGAGACAGCAAGGTTGCCAGCAGGCTATACATAGTAGCATGTGCAAGAGAGGCACATACTTATTATTTTATAAGACGTTGTTTTACATTTGAAGTTATCCTGCTATCCTAGGAAGTACCAGAGAATTGTCTTGACATTTGGAGGTAAAATGATAAAATATGTCAATATCCACGATGCTGTAAACGACATACAACATACAATGTCAGTATTTCTCATTGTATTGTCACCTTTGCTCCTTGTATTCAAGATTATGCCGCATGTTTTGCGTATAGTAGTTTATTACCACATAGTTGTCCTCCACTATATTTTGTGAATGTATTCCTCACAGAGAACAATCTTAACTTATATTTATACCATGTGCTGGAGGAATACTTTATTCTGATTGGTTGCCAAGTGTCCATTAGATCCTGTTAAATGACTCCTACTAAATAGTTACAATGAAACTGCCTTTTAACAGTTCTAAATAATGGCACCGGCTGTATCTATAATGAGAAACCATGGCAATAGGGGCACAGTCTAAGCCTCATTTTAGAATTTATTGCAACACGTTAACAAGCTAATTTCTTAGGAATAAAGTGAGTAACTTCCATAATTAATTTTAGCAATTCATCCTTATAACACAAGCTGGAAGAAGTACACTGCCCTGCTCGACTCACTGACACGTTTATCACATAAGTGATCCTATTTGGTTTTCATTCATCTTGCATTCAAACTTTATAATATGGTAATGATTGTTCCAGGTGTTAGCAAACTCCCAGGCGTTACTCTGAAAACTGAGTGTGAAAAGGTTTGACTGTAAAAATGCATAAATAAAGAGATACATAATCTCAATTGTATTTATTTGGTCGTTATACAAGCGGGAAAATTCCCTTTGAGGTGTCCATAATGAGGAATTAATGACCTCCGGTCATCCACTCATTCTTCAGGATATTCAACTTGTCAGTCATTATCTCAATGACACAATGCAAGCGTTCAGAAGACTTTTCATTACCGTCTTTGATTCTTAACCACTGCAAAGCAATAATGAAAGCAAATCCAGGTATTCTCACAGTCTTCAAGTACATGCATTTTGTGGTCTCTATTCCCTTTATGAGGGAAAAAATATGAACTAAAAATATGAAGCGAGACTTAACACTTCATACCTAAAAGTGAATTTCATGCTCAACCTCAAACGTTAGCTTGAAATCAATTCAGTCTATTTTCCCCAATTATTATAGATGAGAAGTGTAGCTGTTTAAGCTTAATAACATGATAGTGGTTTCTGGGCTTACACAGAAGACAATGGCACAGATGTTTTGAATCGCGTTATATAACATTAAATGCAAATTCACACATTTAATATTAATAGTGTTGATCCCTTTGAAGAGATTCTGTTTTGTGCTAAACAAGCAATGATCAATTAGCTGACCAGAAATCAGTGGCTTTGTTCAAGGATGCTTTCCTGGGGGGCCATTTGGTTTTTCATGGCGAACCATCTGAGAAACCGTCACTGGAAGCTATTTGGAAAAGAGCAAGGGCTTTCAAAAAATAATTAGCAGGTTTTTGGGTGAACAATCAACTCTTTCCAAAGCCAGTCGGGAGAAGGACAAAAGAAAAAAACACATTTTTTATTGAGAAAACCTTCGTTGGCGTTATTGCTCATCGTCTATGTGTTGCATCACACACACCTAAACCAGGTTGGTGGATGTCAGGAGCTCCTCAAAGGAAGCTGATTGGTCCAGACACTGGTAGTGTCGCAATACTTGAAGGCTGCCAAAATTGATATTTGTGTGATTTCTCGAGAATCTAGCTGCTATGAGCGATAACAAGAATGCTGGCAGAGTAAGGCAATTTTAGAAAAGTGAAATCCCCTCAACTTCAAATGTATTGTTTTAATTAACCTTTAACAGTGAAGTTTATAGAATGTGGTGAGTGAACCAGTTGTGAATGCCATTTCTTGTGACCTTGTGCATGACGATAAGGTTTTATTGATCAGTGGTAATGAAGGCTTCATTGCCGGCCAGCAGTCTTCTCAATGGAGCTCCGAGGAGGTAATGGGTTATCAATGTGGGGACAGATTTAAATGATTCATATTTATCTATATACATGTGTGCTTATGACATGTACTTATGACACAGCTTTTCCTAACGTCATCAGTTTGAATTTTTATTGTAGTTCATTAGACTGTTAATGCTTTGAAAAGGGCAAATGTGAACAAATTATTGGTGCAGATTTTGTACATCACCAGGTTGATGTGTTGTAATGATATTTCGGTTGATAATGGATAGCAGCTGTGGTTTGCTAGGTGGGCACAGCTTGTGGAAGAACATGACATATTCCATGACCAAGAGCTATTCCTGACCTTGCAAGTTTCCTGGTGAGATGACAGTTTTCAATAGCTTACCTCTGGGTCTGCTAGTCATATTTTTGGGAAATGGACTTTTTAAACTGGTGAGTTTGACAATTGACTACTACAGGGCTTTGGTCGGAGTCATCAGTTTGATCTCAATACTTTGCTGAACATTTTGCACCACTTGTATTGCTTCAATTTTGCAGTTGAATGGTGCATATTCCTATAATTTCTTAAATAGAGGAAAAAAGAAAAAAGAAACGCGAAGATGCAAGTTGTTGCTGCTGACAACCAGCATTAACTAAATCCTAAAGCACTTTAATAAATGATAGACAATAAGATATGCATTCTTTCCGGAGGAACAGCAATTGTTGCAGTAACAACTATCATCATCATCCCACACTCTGAAACTCCCATTAACTGTGTGCACAGTTATATGGAGCAAGCTAGGTAGACTGGCCAGTTAACTTAGTACCGAGTGAGGCTAGTTCCTGAGCATGCCAAATGCTTCAACAACTATTTACTGGCATTACCACGATACAATTAACACTCTATCAACTAAAAAAATGCAATGTCATGAAGTACAAAGTGCATGAATAGCAGTCTAACTACAACTTACATCATTAATCACTTTTGCATTGATAACGATATATTAAAAAAACAAAAAACAATTAGATAGTATCTCCTTTGGTCCACCCAGTCTGGTACTGAAAAGAGGACGAGCAAGGAGGAAGGAGGATGGCTCCATGGAGTTGAGAAGCTTGATGTGTTTTTTTGACATGGTAACCCAAGGCTTAATAGATCCTCTGCTTCTCTTGACTCGGTAACACCTGTTGAATAGAAGGGTGAACAGAGAACTGTGAGGCTCTGCAGTGGCAAGTCTGATACCCATGCAACCATTGGCTTAGCTCTCCATCGCTAATTCGGTCCACCCTGGCACTGAAAAGAGCACAACAAATCCATTAGTGGTGTCTGATTGCCTGCTGTACTCTCACAATCTACTAGTGCCTTCTTATATCAGGTGTTCGTCTGTGCTTTTGACGAGGAGTTTTGTTGCCGGTTGCCTTGAGTCCAGCAAAATGGGATGGCTCTTCTCTAGGCTTTGGTTATTGTTCAGTGTAGGTGTTTCAACAGATAAGTCAAGGTTACTGCTCTGAGCTTTGTTGCTTAATGTAATGCTGGGTGAAGCCCTTAACTGTGGACATACAGATAGAGCATTTAGTTATTGTGCTACATCAACTACGACTACAAGTTACATTGTTAGTGACTTCTGCATCAATAGCAATGGCAGAAACAAGAAAAAGAAACATTTGAAAGGAATTGGAAAATAAAAGTCTTTGAATATGAAGAATTCGCAACACATGCTAGATCGCTGTGTTGTCAAATGTAAAAAAAAAAATGCTCCCAATGGGATGGATGGATGCACTGAGATGGGATGGTCCGACAAGCTTTCAGTAACTATTACTTTGCTAAATACAGAAAATCAAGGGATTTTTAATTAAATGCTACAGTTATTTATTTTTTTAAAAAGTACATACTATTTGCACCAGGCACATGTATTTTTCTCTATATCTGCAAAGTCAAGGAGTTGCTGTAAAAGACAAGTTTTGTAGTTACCACATAGAAGGCTAAACAAAGACTCGCTAATCCACGTAATGCATGTGCACTTAACTTGACTGAATCCTAATGTTATAGAATCAACTCACTTTTATATGATTTATTATTTTATTTTTATTTTGGTAAGATTCATGCACGCTTAATATGCAAATGTTTCGGATTGATGAGGTCACATTTCCAGTAGGAGCAAGCTCAAACCATGGCTCCGGCACCTCGTAGAGGCCCATCCGGTGGCACGTGGCGGCACTTCCGGTTGAGAGGCATGTGCCGCGGCAGGTGCCATTTGTTTCGAGATGCCGGCACCTCATAGAGCACTCGTGTCAGACCCGTTTTCAGTGAGTCATAGGTCTTTGCATGTATAAAAAATTAGATGAAATACAATTTTTAATGCAGCAGAGGGCTGTACTCGCAGTCCTCAATACTGTGTTCACAACACACTTTACTTGCGAGAGTTTACACGTCGGACTATTTGTGATAATTCGCTTCATTTCTGACTTTTTGAAAAATGTTTGTGCATGAAAGAACTGCTGAGTCTGTTAAAAAAGCTGAAGTTAAAAAAATAGTATGTGTGTTGTATTACCTTGTGTCCTCAAGACGCACTGTGGGGTTTTTAATAAAGAGTGTAAAAGGGAATATTTCTAACTAGCTTTTTGTGTGTTGGCATATTGTGTACTTTCTCAGCTTCAAACTGCACCATCTTTTCATAAAATCAATTATAGAAGTTGAAAATGTTCCTCGCTTTTGGCTTGTCATTCAGGGGTAATGAGGGGTCCTGCAGCCGGTAAGAGAGTGGAGGAGCAATTCAAGTGTCGAGATTAAGTGTGTGTGTGTGTGTCTTTCTTTTTACGTGACTGAGGAGGGAGAGGGGGAAGCAGAGGCGATGTAGCACAGTCAGCTCGTTGTCCGGAGCAGAGACAGACAAAAGTGGGTGTGCTCGGGGGCGAGGCCGAGAGCGCACCCCAGACAGCTGATCAATAAAGTACATTAGGAACCAAAATTTGAAGTGTGTTGCCTTTTTGTGCCGCCCAAGACTCACGGAAGTAACAAAGTACGTTACATATGTCTTTCTCAACTGTGACAAAAAAAGCTTTGAACAAAGTTAATATAATAACGTGTGTGTAATCTTTGTCTTTGTTATTTTATTCTGTTTTAATTTTGTATCTTTTGTAATTTTGTAACACACTTTTCGTGCACTTTTTCTATGCCTCTCCTATTTATGTTCCTTCTTTTCTACTGCGTTGACAATTTAATTTGGTCCCAGTGCTTTTCCTTTACCTGAAAAAATAAATAACATCCAGCCTAGTCTATAGTGTTATGTTGGCATTTCAGTCATTAGCTAGACTTGCTGCAGAGCTCCCTGCTGTGCCATGCAGCACAAAGTGCTAAATAATTAACCTCCACATGCTACTTCACTGCTAAAGAGAGGAATATAGTGTAATTTGAGTGAGGGAAGTGGACATCAAGCTTCCAATTATGCACTGTTTGTGCTTATTTTCCGTTTTTTTTTCTACTTGGTTATAATACAGTGTACTTGGTTGGATTCACTATCTTGGACTTCTAATGTGTTGATTGCTTTGGTTTGCACAGGTGGAGTCACTCAAATGGTCTTTGCATATTTAATTTCAAAGGAATTTCAGCTGACACTATTGGCAGTCCTGCAGCGTATTAACAGTGAGAGCTTTTTTTGTTATACATTTCCAATAGAAAGCAATTTGGCACCATGCTTTAATTCACTCCTCCATCTGTCTTTATGAAAAGAGTATATCAAGAGACTCCAAATTATTGCACAGGGGTGTGCTGAAAATGAAGCTACACTGGCAGGCGCATGAGGAATCTTCGATGGTTTTGCAACATATTTCAGCGTGTTTTATGGAGGTCTGTCTTTTTGGTCCTCAGGCCTCAGCTGCTCTGTACATAACTCACCACGTTAACTAGTAAAAACCAGGAGCATGTGTTGACCACGCTTGAGTTATTTCAATTGACTGCTGCTTCCTTTGTCCAGCTTGGATTGGGTTCTTGAATATGCATTAATATTTTCGCAGCCTGCTGTTATATTTCATGAGTCATGAGCGAGTGTAATGTAAGTACCATGTTGGCTCAGGCGTTTCCTTCTGTTCGCAGCGTGGGGAGAGGAGAAAAGCTGTGCTTTCCAGTTTGGTCAAATACCTAGGTCTTGAGGCTGCATCTTTCATCCACTAAGAAGAAAAAGTAAGTAGTTCAGTGGCAGATGTCTAATGTAATAAACAAAAATAATTTGGTTTCGAGGCATCATTGTTTGTGCCAAAATTCATAGTCTTGTTTTTTTTTATACCCTTGATCCCAGTGAGGAAAGCCACGTTGTGTGTGGCTTGCATATGTTTCAGTAAAACTTCACTCATTGGATTGTTTTATAGACTTATAGTTTAATGTATACTGAGAAACCAAGTTACTAAAAAACTAATGTTAATAAGCTTTACCTTGATAATAGTTAGTGTAGTCTTAATATTACTAGCGATGCAATTGCTAATCCATATTCATCAAATGTGTTATGCAAACCTCAGACGTTTAAATGAAGCACAGCATACATACGCTGTGAAACGGCATATTAGTCATGCAGACATATGGTTTTAGCCCACGGACACTTCACTCACCAAACTGTTGAAAGGCAAGATTATATGGAAAATTGCCCTGAGGAAACTCAAAGCAGTGTTGTTGAAGGATGCATCACAAATCAACTTTGTAAGGACTTAATGGGAACATACGTTAATACAACAACTACTTAGAGCTTAGTGAAGAAAATGAAAAAGTTGATATATTTGGTTGGACTTCATGGTAGCCAAATGGGAGTCAAATCAAAGTTTCTTGCTCATTTCTTCCAAATGATTTAAGGGTTTCATTCCACTCATCTGAAACAGTCATCTGAACAGTCTGTTGACATGCCAACAGTTACTTATCTAATATGTGGAAGTACATTTTTAGAATCAAGTCAAGTGATACAAGCAAACACATCATTGGCTCTTCTATTATGTGATAATATTAGATTTTTCCTTAGATAGCCATCTTATATAATGGACCATGAGGTATTGGGGGCGTGCAGTATTCAGCATTGCCTGAGGGAGGTGGGGGGCTGTGAGATGTGCTCAAATGAAACTAGACTACATTTGATTTGGGAACTGCATTGGATTGAAACAAAGCAATGCTGTTGTACTGTGCCATTAAATACAACAAGTAAATGTCATTTAACTTGTCTGCTGCTTCACAGGATGAGACAAGGAGGACTACAGTGTGGGCTGCCCCATGAATATTATGGCACCAGGGCCGCTAACATACACTGCAAAAATTGAAATCTAAGTAAGATGAAATATCTTAAATCAAGGCATTATACGCTTGTTTTTTGATTGACAAGATATTTCTTCTTATCAGGCAGTTTTTATTTTAGAGCATTTCACTTGTTTCAAGAAGTCTTGGCAAGTCAAATTTTCCTGTTCTGTTGGCAGATAATTTGTCTTATTTCAAGTAATATTTCCCTCATTTTATTACTTTTTTTTCATGTTTTTGGAAGCTGACTTTTTGCAGTGTATGACCACCTATAGCCTGAGGAAGCTCTGTCGCAGGTAATCAACCCACTGATGACAAATACACCACAGCGTCACACTTTTCCATCTCCCAGTCCCCGGACTCAAAAGAGTCCCCTTTCTTTCAGGCTCTCACCACAACTAATGTGGGCTGTATATGAGGGAGCCAGTGTGAGTTTCTAAAATGTTGAACTCTCTTCAAGAGCTGAACTTTGAGTTCATAGTTCAGTCCATTGTATCATTACACGAGAAGATGACAGTGTGAGAGATAGTGACTGCGGATGCTGGATGATAATGTTGCATTTATACTACAGATGTGTCTGCACTGTGTGAACCTGGTATTACTCACGAGCACACAATGCCTTCAGATCATTGCCATGAGTCGTGGGAGTTATTATGCCTTTCATGGATTCACACCAGTCCGGTTTCTAAAGAAATGGCAGAAGGTCGTCAGCATCGGTGTTCTCATAGGAAAACTTCCTATAATCCATTTCTAATGGCCTGTTCAGAGAGGCACACAGCTGAAAAGAGGAAAGTGACGGGTGGGGAAGAGGATGCAGGTAATGTATTTCTATAATGACATTAAGTCTGTGGGAAGCAAAGGAAGCTCATTATGTAATGTGACTCAATCAGCAGCATGGGGCAGTAACCCTTATCCACATTCCTACCCCATATAGAAAATGGATCCTCAAGGACATGTTGTGACTTTGACTCAAATCCAGCACGTGTAATGAAAACAAGCCCACGCTTGGTTGACAAAATTGCTGCTGGTGCTTCAGATATAATGTATATAACAGCACGGCGGAGTCCAGTAGAGTCTGGTGGATTGTGGCGTTTTGCTATAGAAAGTATGAATCTGAATACGGTGTCATTTTTACAAAAATAGTAAAAATGCTTTGTGGATACTATGTGTGGTTAGAGAGATGAAAGAGAAGAAAAATACAAGAACTCAGAATATATTCACTCGAGTGGGTTCATGCGTTACTGAATCAACAACTACAACATGCATGCAGAATAAACTCTGCACTAACTCAAGTTGCTTTTTTAGGATGCTGAAATCCTCACATTGTTTGCATTATTCCTACCAACAGAGAAGGATTTGCGCAGTCAACCTACGATACAGAGTCCAACAGAATCAATTTAAAATGTTGTTAAAACAGTTTCTTCTGTTACAATGTCCCATTTTTATATTTTGCCATTTCAGAAATCGGTGCAGAGAATAACAATGATTTGCCACAGGTCTACTTATGGCACCTAACTGATACTTACAAGTGGCGCTCTCCACGAGAGGTCTACAGGCTTAGCGCTTTATCTCCGTGTCCACACAGTGAAGACTGGATCCATTCAGCTATTTCAGGATTAGTCCTTTTGGATTTTGAAGGACAGCAGCTGCTCTTCTCTTCCAAAACGTCAGAATGACTCCTCCAGGGAGCTTCAAAGAAGTTGTGTTACAATATGTTGATACATCTCTTCACAGACCTCTGCTTCCTAAAAGGGCAATGCTGGAATATGTACATAAAAAGCCTGACTGTACACCAACATCCAAAAGCTCGGCAAGACATCATCATTACATACACCTATCCTTAGCATGAGGTCACGTCACAATACTCCCACTTTGTACTACATACATGTTCATCACTGGGAATTTTTGTTCAGAGCTTCGCAGGGAATCAGAAATATAGAGGCTTGTTTAAAGTGGATGCTTATACATGGTTTGGGAGCTGAGCTGCATTTAGCTATGATCAATGCTGATGTATCCATGCAATCTATGATTTAGAAGAAAGAAAGAAATAATCCTTTATAAATCCCCTTAGGGAACTTATTCTCTGCATTCCACCCATCCTTAATAATGAAGGAGCTGTGTGTTGCCGCGATGAGCAACTTAGGGTTCAGTGTCCTGCTCAAGGACATTTGGACATGCAAACTATGGGGAGACTGGGGATTGAACCTGCTACCTTGTTGTTTTAGGACGACACAGAATTAAACACTAATAATACCAAACAATGCCAAGGATTATTGCTAATTTGTTTGGATTAGATTACAATCAAGACTATGCTTATCTTTACAAATACAATGACAAAAGACAAGAATCGTCAACCTAATAATGCAGCTCCCATCAGCTGTACTGACCTTTTCAGTAAGTTTCAACCTGCTTATTTACTGTTCCCCATTTTCACTTTCACTTCTCTCTCCGTGTAGGCAGCTGTTTTAAGTATAACACCTTGAATAACCCACTGTACCCTTCCTGCTCAGCACCAAGCAGCAGACAGTCACAGTGAGAGTATACTGTGGCTGGTGAACAAAGTGCATTTAGCAGCTAATGAGCCAGATATGAGGTGTTGGTAAAGGCCATAAATATGACTAAAGTGATAGAAAGTTTGACGTACATTCATTAAGTAAACAACTTCATCTGCGTGCTAATTTTGCTCTGGAATTTAAGTAGAGGTATCCTACAGGTTGGTCAAATTAACTTATTGAGGTGATGAAATGTCAAAGTTGTCTTCACACTGCCCCTAGATGGCTCAAAAGAAGAACAAAAAAAAACATCCGTTATTGCAAGAGTTGGTTTCTTGGTCAGGTCGGTGTTGAAGGTCGATGGCAAAATAGATTGATGTTGAATAAGGTTCAATCGCAGCACTGACCTGAAGATCTGTTGGCGACTAATCCCGACAGGTCATTTGCACCATAGTATGTATTCAAAGAAACACCATTCAAGGAGGTCAAATGTGATCAACACTGACCACAGACTTGCTGCTCAAAGTCTCTTCCACATATTCTCCTCTGTAACAAAACACTGCTCCTGGAATAAGCAACCGCCTTGAGAAGATTCCCATTCTGCCAACAGCTTGATTGCGTTAAGCCAATACAAAGGCCGAAAGCAAAGCAACTTCTCATACAATGTAAGTCCAAGAAAACCAATCTACCTCTTTGTTTTACTTTACTAAGGACAAAAGGACAGAAAAGTGAGCAACGTGCAAACGGAAAGAAGCTTGTTAAGCCAACGGCCGAGGTGATGAAAGAAGTTTTTCTTCCCTGATCCAGGATGATCAATTACAAGGAAATATGAAATCGTGAATTGCAATCTGTACCACCATACATAGCACAAGCAATTATAAAGCAGTTCACAAAACCGTACACAAACATTAAGCAGTGGACCTCTGTGAGGCTGTGATTTAATGTTAATCACATGAATATCTCTAAATATGGATTCACGATCAATACACCGAAAGTTGGCAACATTGTCCGCCACACAAAAAGTTAGTGGGGCTTTGTCAACATGACTTATAGGGGAATATACTTCAAAAAGATGAGATGATTGTGTCATCTGTCTCACTGAGAATGCTACTGACAAGACCGTAGGAGCAGTGAGGAATCGACTCAAGAACACCAAACACTGGATGTTAAAACAAATCCCAATTGACAACATCTGTTAAATGTGTGTTGGACCGCCTTAGAAATCGAACACAGTGGTGCATTCTGTGAGCGAAAGAGGCTGCAGTGCAAGTTAATTAGCGTCCACCATTGTACTCGATTAGGTCATCATGACGGCGAGACTTCATTATTGAATGTAAACCTATGAGGGAAAAGGGTTCAAATGTAGCCCTGTGTGTCACATTAACTACAATTCAATCTGGTAGACAGGTTATGCAACACTTCATGTTTCCATTGACAGATATAGTTTAGAACACGTTCGCAGACTAGTTTCTTTGTTCATTTGCTATTACAGTATCTGATGCAGCCCACTGGGAAATGAGATTAAATTGAACACAGCATAACAGTTTGTATACAGCGCAGGTCAAAACGATATCCCCCTTGCACAGAGGGATCCTTCCCTCTTCATTCCTGGTTTTACAGATTAGATTAATCCATTGCACATTTCAGGAAATCCTCCATGTGAGAGACTTTTAATGGTCGACCACCCTTTTCACCTTTCTCGACATTTTACACACAAAACAGCATCGCATTCATTTTCACAAAGCACTAAAGTCGTGAGTACGATCAGTTTCACTTAGCCCAAGTCATTTTATAATCACCTATTTGAACAAGACACTAATCAATTCCAATCAAGACCGCAAAGTGTTCATTTTGATTTGACGAGCTCTCACTCTTCTCAGTATAATGCTGCTGCTCATTATATCGTTTACTGCGACCTGCGACGCAACTCAACCACAACGGTTGAGTTGATTGATTTCTCCCTACACCATTCCTGTCTTTTATATGTTTTATTACCATACTTGGCAAATACATCGCTTTATCTTTTGTGTATAGTCTTAGTCTATATGTCATTGGGTTTGTCACTCTCCTAGTCACTGCGGTATAAATACAATACAGAGCATGCTGAAAGAAAAAGTGTACAACCCTGTGTTAGGAACAGTTAAAAGGATACCGATGAGGCCCCTACACCCCTCAGTGTCTAGACAGGTGGTGTGTAATGCACAACTCCACGTTGACATGTTGCCAAAAGGCCTTTCAGTCTAAGGTTGAATTCGTCTTGGATACTCTGCTGATGAAGTCTCAAGTGGCATCTTTCTGTAGGCTGGACTGAATACTCAAAATGCTTCTTAAAATTTCTCATTGAAGCTTTGGCACACATTAAACCTCTGTTCACTCCTGACTATTCATTCAATTTCTTGTTGGCACCTTTAAAGAACAGAGTTCAGTTAATTCATGGTTTTTTTTCTGGTTCGATGTGCAAGCTTAAACTAGTCTGATTTTATGTAAACCAGCTGAAGTGACTTTGGTCATTATGACACGCTCTGACGAATTCAAAAAAGGAGCCTACATCAGCAACCTGCCGGCGATGCCATGGAGCCAAATCCAACTTGCATTGCATTAAGTGATAAGCAATGTGACAACCTGATTAACATAATATCATGTTTCTTTATAAACTGACTGTTGCAATATGTGTCAAGCGTGTCACATATTGGTAAAATTCTGTATTCCTATCCCGTCTGATGTTTGGCTCAATATCTGAAAACTTTTAAGCCGGCATAACCCTACTGAATAGTAACGTCACTTTGTGAAATTTGTATCGTAGCCTGCTTTAAAACATCAGAGAACGTAGGGCACTATACATTTTTCTTTCCTGACTGATTGGGATGAGAGTCACGCTCATGCTCAGCTGCAAACCACACCAGTGCTTGCTGAAGGTCACATTCTATAGGAGCCAAGAGAACCACATCATCTGTTAAGAGCAGGGACGCAATTCTGAAGTCCCCAAACCAGACAGACACTCTCCTGTCCATGAAAATTAGGATTGGTGAAAAGGGACAACGATGGCCAAAGCCATCACCTAATGGAAATATGCTTAACTTTGTGCGGATTATACGCTCACAGCTCTCACTGTGGATGTAGAAGGAGACCACCCCTGGAACTTTGAATCATTGGAAACTTTGGTTCATCTGGATTTCAGGTCCAACAAAAGATTAGAGGCGCCTCTCCGGCACACTTGACAATAATGTATGGTCACCGAACAGCAAAGTTTGAGGCATCAGCAGCCAACTACCGTACTTTGGACTCACAGTGCACACTTCTCCAAGGCCCTATGGTTTCCATAGAACACATTACTCTTTTGGGTTTATCAGGTGTATCTGTCAGTCTCCCCCGCCATCTGATCCAACTCGCCCCCAGGTAGGAATTAGTTGAAGGCTTTGTATTCATTCACTGGAAATCCAAGCCCCTACCTTTTAGTAAAACAATGTTGAAGAGAGATACTGTAATTCTGCACCTATGAAACAAATAATACACAATGATACTACCAATGTTGGCCACCAATGCCATTTGAGAGGATATAAGGTAAAGTGGTTCACAATAAAAAATAATAATAAAAAAACATTAAGACATTTTAGAAAAGGGCAGTTATCCATTTTTTCAACTGAAGTTATGATGAAATATAGGCATTCAAAACCATAGGGCCCTAGAGAAGTGTGTACTCTGAGTCCAAAGTAAGATAGCTGGCTGCTGATGCCTCAAACTTTGCTGTTCAGTTACCATAAATTAATTATCAAGGATTCTGGCCAGATTAAATGTGCTCAGGGGAAGTGTGCTTCTCCATCCCTCTGATTGATGGGCATGCACAGGGAGCTGGTATAGTTGCACAGTATGATGGGCAAGTGTGTACATGAGCAGTAATCTAATATACGTGTACACTATCCTTCAAATGAGGAATTAGTGGAAGGCCTTGTGTCTTATGGAACATGGATGTAAAATAAAATCGGCTGGTGGAAACCAGATAACTGGAAAGTTTAGTCAATTAGCTCTGATCAGTATTACGGTGTTTTGTTTATTTTATGTTTGCATTTTGTTAGTTCTTAAACCCGGTCACTTTGTCAACAACAAAGCTCTGCAGTCTGCATACTCCAGCGGTATGTGCAACTCTAAAGCTGTGGACTGATGTCGGCAACAACCCTGGGCTCCATTGACAGGAAGCCACAAGGTTTATATGAAACCCTTGACTTTTGTCATCACTCGAAACTAAAAAGCAGTGAATGACAAATCAGCATTTTCAAGAGGGTTTTGGAAACAAAGATCCATTATAGAGGGAGCAAACTGCCAGGCTCTGCCTAATGCACAGGTGTGCTTAACATTTGCGTTCATTACCTCTCTTTGAGAGAGTTAGGGCGAGCGTGTGAGCATGGAGTTAGCGGTAGCGTTAAAGCTATGCATGTAGCAGTTCAGGCTGTCAGTGAACAAATCCCCGAGACCTGGAGCGAGAGACAACAAGCGACCTTTAAGGACCAGCGCTATTCTTATTTTAGTGACACACACACACACACACACACACACACACACACACACACACACACACACACACACACTTGACCGCTGGGTCTAACAACTTTTCTGGAGGAAACCTGTACTTGCAAATGTCAGTGAACAGCGACATGATGTCAACAGATTCACATGTAATAATTTAGCACATTTGTAATGGCTTCAGATGGTATATCAACGTGCTTAAAGGGACGCAATTCAATTAAATTCCCCACAAATAAAAGACAGATAAGAATGCACGTTCAATTGTGAACATGTCGACAATACAAATAATAAAGGGACTTTTGTGTAAAATCACTAAATTCACAATGTACATGTTCAGAAGAATGCAATCATAACATCATGAATGATCAGCTTGATGGAAATCACCTCAGACACTAAAAGACGATTATAAAGGTATTTGTGATACGTCAAACACAAACGTAAAAACAATGAAACCAAAATATGTGTATAATCAACGTATTTGTATTATGGCACCACCGACGTAATCAGGGTGGAAATACGTTTCTAGTCCAACGTAATTGAAAATGCATATTAGTTCTGGGGGAATGTCATTTTTGGTAGACAGCGTTGACCAGACGCAGAGCTTCACACTGGATATCTTCCGTCTCGCGCACACACAGGTCGAGTATTTATAGACTGACTCACTTTCTCAAGCTTGCTGTTAGGACACCAATAATGACAGCTACCCTACTAGTGGAGAGTGTGTCCTCGCTCCCCTCCCACTAGACAGACTGTGTCCTCAGTAGCAGAGTGCTCTTGCTTAGGCTGAGGACACCAGTAATCACCGCCACCATAGTTAGACTGACTCACTTTATTTTGAACAGAATCTGCTGGTACATTAAATATATTAAAAATCTTCACTCAATTTAAACTCTGGAGTATGGAAAACTATATATGGAAAACTTAACTCCAACTGGACGCTTACAAAAGTGCTTTTTAAGGTTGGTTTTAAGGTGGCGAGTGAAGAACATCGACACATTTTGTGAGTTTTCTTTTAGCTTGCATTTGATGCCAAAGCTCTGATTTTAGATCCTTACTACACCACTCCACACGATTCAATACAGTGACATTTACAGCGAAATGTGAATACTACGAATGGGAAATGGTGTCATAGTGTTTTAAGATATAATCCCAAAAGTGTTCCGTATTTGAGTATAACCTGTAATACAGTAAATGTTCTTTTTGATGCTGCCGTTCTTGATACATGTGTTCTATAACGTCGACTGACCAGGATCTAGAGAGGAACACACACACACACACACACACACACACACACACACACACACACACCCTGGGGCTTCATCAGCAGATGTAGCCTTTGAGTTAATTATTGATCAGGGTTAATTAATTCATATTATAATGTTGGGGAATTGTTTAATATGCTCTATCCAAATCACTTTATATTGACTGAGAGTGTGCAGAAAGCACCATTAAACAGTTGAGTTATGTCATTGTGTTTCTTTAATAATTAATACTAATATTATATCATATTCAGTATTTGTTTAGACATATAAAACAACTACTGTATTTTTATTTAAAATATGGCTTTTAAGTCTTTTCCCATTCTTGTTTACCACATTAAAATGAAGCCTTTTTTTTTTTCAAAGATATCTGCATCCTATCGGTTTGCTTTTTTAACATTCAATATTGTGACCATAACATTTAGGTTGTGCTTGTAGGCTTAGGGCGCCAGGGGGGTTATGTTGTGTTCAAACCACTTTTCAGTGGGAAAAGGGAGCTTTTCATACCTTGCATTGTGTCTCAGAGAGCCATAAAACCTGCTTGACGGCTTGGAGCAGAGCCACGCGCTCACACGTGAACCCACAAAACCACCGACAGACACAATGGGCGAAAGATGGATGATCAAGACGCGCAATTAGAACGTCCCAGAGAAAGGGATTCAATTGCTATCACTTGATTGCACGATTGATTGAAAGGATTTTGTCAGTCCTCTTGCCTCTCGTGGAGTGTATCTCAAACGCCCACTGATCATAGGCCGGCACTCCACTGGCACCGTGGCAGCCCATTTGTCTTTGTTATCATTGGCTTGCACTGGATCAACTGCCTGTCCTCCCTGGTTTCATTAAAGCCAGTCCAGGCTGACGAAAGTCCAACAGCTCAACAACACCAACTTGTGTCAGTCTTTGGCACCATTTGCTCATTTCTTTTTGGTTGACAGTCACAAGAGTATGGCTGTCAGGTGGATTGGAGTTTCTCAACAAAAGATGAAGGGTAAAGCAGATTGCTCTGCTATTGCAGGGACCCTGTGCTGTTTAGAGGTTCTGTCACATATATAGTATTAACATCTTAAGGCATGCATGCTGTAATCTTAACATCTGGGGGAGTGGCAGATTGTGTGTGTGTGTGTGCGTGTGCGCGTCACTGCACTGTACATTTTTTAATGTGTGCATCTGTCACTCTCGCTCAACAACACACTTGTGATGCACATTAAGCTACTCTTATTTTAACAACACCCTGTCGACTACACATAACCTTCCTCTTGTGTTGGCTACCTGTTAGCATTTCCTGTTGTTAGCGTTCTGTTTGAAGCAATAAACACATTTTATGTGGTTCTTTTATGCACCTAATACCTGACAGGGGTCTGTGCCGACCCTAACACAAGAGGAAGGTTAAATGTGACCATGGTAGCACTGAGAGCATCAAAGCTTGCGTGTGGAATCGTACATATTGTCTGACACGACACCTCTGGCAGAGATGGCCTCATCTGAATCAAAAAACATGTATCTGCACTCGGGCTCGATATTGGTACCTAAAAAGAAAAAAAAGGTATCGACCAAAACAGCTCAGTTGTAACAACAGTGCTAACAACAGCACGGTGATGACAGAGCCAAGAGTGTTAATCCGTGAAGAACATCTGGGGATGAGTATGACGCTGTCGGTGTTAACCTCTGCGTGAGCGCTGTGCAGTGCAGCTACAATTAGCTAGCCAGAGCACAGACAGAGAATCCATTCACATGAAAGGTATCGATAAAACTACATTGGTTTTACTTTCTTAAACAATACCCGGCTCTACCAATAGAGTAGAGCAGAGAGAGAGACTCAGGAGCAGAGGACGACACAGGAGACGAGGTGAGGCAAAACGCAAGGTCTTTACGGGGCATAAGATCGTACACTGGGGGTCAGGCATAGAAGTCAAACAGACATGACAGGAAGTAGGCAAGGGTCAAGAACAAAGAGTATTGCAGAGTCCAAAATAAAACCATAAAGCTGACACAGGGAAATACTGCTTGATACACACACACACACGCACACACACACACACACTCTCTCTCTAGGTAGAAACAAAGACAGTCTGGCACCAGAACGGGGAATGCAGGGGAGCACCTGTGTGGGCTTGGCAGAGGGAGAAACCAGAGGCAGGTGATTGAGAGCAGAGGAAGGGGACGCCCAATCAGGAAACACACACATGGAGAGCAGGAGAGTGATTGAGAGCCGGTGAAGGGAAGGACACAGGAGACGCATACGCGGAACTAACGGGATGTAACGTGTGCTGTTTTCCAGCACAATCATTCATGCAAACTGAAATAGCAAACTAAAGTCATCTAAAAACACGCTGATATTCTGCAGCGGTGTATTGTAATTTTGAAGTCTGATGAATTGTTCTATGAAATGCAGTTTGCAGGCTGCATTTCTTATTATATTTATGATCAATTTGTTCCTTTACTGTTTTATTCATATATTATTGATAGGATGACTGATTGACTTGGTGATTGAATGTGAACATTCCCAGAACATTTGGTGCTTCGACTCTACTGGGAGATTTGTAATAGAGGGCCGTCTGCCTGAGCCGCACCACCAAGATACATCCCCCAGTGGGGGAAATGATGAATCTCTGAAGACTGGGCGGCGATGGAGAGGTGGAGGGGCATGTTTAACAGCAACATGGAAAAGAATGCTAAAGTATGGTCTTCCTGCGTGAACTTACGCAAGAGCTTCATTTATTTTGAAGTCCGCTCTCGCGCGCTCCTCAATGTCATCCCTCGTCCATACATGTACTGCAAGACAATGCGGGGCCTCGCTTCACAGTTTCACTGTGGAGAGCTTCAAGAGGCACAGCAGGCAGAAGCAATGCATACGATAGAGTCATATCATCTGTAAGAAAGGCGGTTTTCTCAATATTTCAATGCTCCCAAGACAATGGTGACACCTACTAATGTCCTTGAACGTTGGAAAGCCTGAAATGTTGTGCACAAATTAAAAACCGAAAAGAGAGATCAGCATCTTTCACGCGCACCCTGCACTCCGCACGGTGGACTGTGTTTTGTTGTACCCATTTGTCTTACATAAGTAAGGTTGCTGCAATCACTGTCACCTCTGTAAACACCTGTCATAGCACTTGCCTTGGTGTTTGCCTTCAGGCACCAGCACCAACTTTAAAAATGCACACACTGCACTGCAGTCTTATCAATATTTGTGACCATAAACAACTCTTCGCATTAGAATGGTGTGGCTGGGATACTACACAGTCTGTTATGCTGACATAAAGTTAGTGATACAGGCGCTTGGCATAACAAGAGCACCATAATGCAATTCAGCAACCCTGGAATAAATTCTGCCTTCGTGTAGCTTATTATTAATGTGTTCTTTTAGATTGCATTTTGTAGCATTGCTATGCAAACAAGCCATCATGTGCCTTTTAAGTTAATGTTTGAAAGGATTTGGACATTCCCTCTGCTCCTCATGACAAAGCAGCTTTCCTGTGTTGAACATACATTGTGGCGTGAAGTCATTTATTCAGTTTTCTTTGCTTCAGTTTTAGTTACATTGAAGTTAAAGGGCGGGTTTTTGGGGAATCATGTTCGCAGCAGCAGCACCAATTTGCTTCCACTGCCAACAGAGTACTTTGTCTGGTGAAGCAGAAAGTAAAAGTGTGCTAATTTAGCATAGGACTGAACAGAGTTGGGCTCATTTTGTGTGCTCTTAGGTTTTTATAAATTGTCCATTTTTAACATACTGTCTGGAAAATACAAAAGCCATTTGTACAATTCTTTTTCTTAGATCATTGTTGTTTTCAAAAGGAAAAAATGGATGACACAAAGGAAAACAAGAATCAGCAAGCCAGGATAAACCGCTTGAACCAATCATACAATGAAAAGCTCTTAGAGAAAGTGATTTCATTGTTATCTCTTGATTGCACAGTTGATCGAGAGTATTTTTCTCAGTCCCCATTTCTCTCTTGGAGTGTATCACCACCTACCCACTGATCAGTGAACAGTAGTCTGGTGTCACAGCTGGCTATTTGTCTTTGTTATCACTCGCTTGCACTGGATCAACTGCCTGTTCTCCCTGGTTCCATTTAAGCCAGTCCAAGCTGAACCGAGGCCAACAACCCAACATCTCTATATACGGTGCAGTGTCCACACCAGAACAACAACAAAAGTAATATCCTTTCCGATTCCCCCATGTGGAACTCACATAAAGCCACTGCATAGAGGTGCAAAGAGGTGTCGATAGGGAGCCTATAGGATTCTGTTGAACAAGAAGACATTGTCATGCCTCCAGGCATTCAAAGGCATTTGAAACTAGATCAGAACCAACAGACCAGGACAAACACACCATAGAATGAAAAAGAAAATAACGTCTCACGTGCATGTGCGTTCCCAATTCAGCACCAAGGACAGCGACAACAATGACTAAACACAGGAAAAGCCGACGCAAGCGAATGTGAGCAACGTGCAAATGAACAAACAGCACAACAACAACAGCACAACAGCCCAGCGGAGCCAAGTAGACTTCACCCAGCATTCAATTAGCCGAAGGCCGCGAGTGTCTGCGTCGAGCGGTGTGTTCTTCAGGAAGTTTGTTCTCTCTGTGTCTCGACGGCCAACTGCACTCAGTTTTATTAAGGTTTTATTAAGGAAACGAAAAGGAAACGGTATGGTTTGAATCCTTATCGCTGCTTTTGTGCAGTGCGACTTTGTCCCCTCCCCCTTCTGCCCAATGGGAGCATCTAAAATTTGTAATTATGTTATCATAAATACTGTTCATTTTGGATGACAAGTCATGAAATAATGATTCATGGATCTGATGGTCTAATCACACTTCCTCTGAGCTAATACAATTTTTGGTTTGTCTAAAACTTTTACACTAGCAAATGCCAAGGCAGCTATTCAAGTGAGTGCTTTCATAATAAGGTCAACCCCAAAAAGCAGGGCGTGTCGGCTCTCGGCCTTTGTCATCAGTAATATTTCAAGGCAACATAACACACGGTGGAGGGTTCAACAAGAGCAGGATCCTGCTGTTTCAATGTCTTGTGCTTCTTTCAGAAATATTAACGGACTGGTATCAGTTTGAAGATTTGGTTGTGCACGTCTTCCAAATGAATGCCATGCATCTGCAAGATGCAGTATGCAGATGTACGATGGGAGCAGTGTTGGTGCAGTACGGTGATGAGACAGGGTCAGGGGTCAGTAAGCAGAGCACACAGGGAAAGGTTGCCTTCAGAGCTAGCTGCCAAAAAAGGGTTGATTTTTTAACCCAATATGTGATCTTTTTGTGAACCTTAGGTGTGTTGCTTAAACCTTAAGATAGATCTTTCAGGCAGAAAATCCCGAAGTCAGACTTCTCCCATCTACGCACAAAGACAATTGAAAGTGCCAGCGGACAGTATATTTTGGCATCCGTCCACGGACTGTTGTTCTTCTCCATGTTGGACTCCAGAGCGCTCTGCTAGTAGATGCATGGACTCTGCTGAGAGCTTCCACACTTTGAACCGTCAAAGCGTCTGGAGGTTTACAAAGGCTTAGCTTTGAAAAGGGACAGTACAACCTTTTTGTAAGAGGGAAAAATGATGGATAGGGGTTCTCAATTGTATGTTTATTTTCAGTTGAACTTATGGATTTGGTTGCTTTGAATAACCGATTATTGATGAGTGAGCGACGTTTATTTGGTTCCATAACTTCTAAGGTCGTTTGGATTGAGGCTGGATTTTAAAAGCAGAATTGCAAAGAATATGAACATTTTATCTGTTTAATTTTAAAGTAATTTCGCCAAATTGCAACGTACAATCTTGCATCAGAGTCTATACTGGAGGTAATCCCACACACCTCTTTAAAGTTTTTAGTTTTCAACGGTCATTCTTGACCATAGGAACGTCATTAGTGACACAATTAGCTCAACTTTAAGGTCTTTATAGACTTGTCAGTGTTAAACCACATCACACTCAACAGAAACTGAAGTTGGTTCACCTCGTGACTAAAGAAAGGACTTTCACTCACAAGATAACACGTGTTCAGATATGGGGATGAGATATCAGGGATGTTTTTTATAAATGGATGCGGATGAAGTCCTTGACCTTTCTCTGTCCGTCTGCTGACTCTTGGTTGGTGACTTTGACCCCTCCCCCGGTCGATGCTGTGACCTGTTTTGGTCTGGTAGTCACAGAAGGCTGATGTGCCTGCTTGCATTATTGAATCGGTTGTTTCCCTGTACGGCCCTAAACAGCTGAAGACAACGTTATGTATGCTGTCATACCAATTGCGTCCCATCCGTAAGTACCTCCCATTTTCAAAACCATTGGTTTTCTGTGCGTGTCTACAGCTGCTGTGGAACACACTGCTTCTCAAGCTCTTGCTGCTCAGAGAGATAACATGACCTCATCCTGGTACTTCATTGCCCCCACTGTCCCCCAGTTGGACTCTGTGTTGACTTAAGGCTTGCTGCTGATTGTTTTGAAGGCTTCAAATGAGCAAGATAGTCTGGAACTTTTAGGTCAGCTCATAGGAAGGTCCAAGTGATTCCACAGAGAGCTCTGGCTTTTGAGGTTGCAAGTCGTAGGCTGTGGAATAACTCTCTTTGAATGAAATCTGCAAAACTTATTTATTATTTTAAGTATTTTAATGGAAGTCGGCTTGGTTTATTATTTTACCATTTACCATTATCATTTATGTTTTTCATATTTTATTAATTCTAGTCTCATTTCAAACATCCAAGTCTCCCCAAGGAGTCACTCTTGAGGTTAATTGAGTTAACATTTAAATCACTTTTTCTATGAAAAAATCCTCAAGATGGTGATTACTCTGGAGAGCAGCAATGTCACAGGACACACACACACACACACACACACACACACACACACACACACACACACACACACACACACGGCCACACTCTCCAGAGGCACAGCTTGACAACACTGCAGTTGCACATTGCAATCTGACGCACACAAGTCCAAGGTAACAGCAACAAACCTTCCAGGCATCTGCTGAGTCATCTGTCTCCACATTATGAAAATCAGTCAACAATGCATTTTCAAATCTTGGATTTGGCTCTGTAAAATCAGAACATCTTGTAAAAATGATACAGTAGGCTACATAAACAGAGTTATTGTTGTTGTAAACATGTCAACACTTGTGGTCTTTTTTACAATGCTTACACTGTAGATTGAGGAGTAGACAATCGAGCAACGTGGTGTTCGGCCAGATGGCTGGTTGGCCCACGGGTGTGGTATTTTAAATGGCACTGTTTTGAAATGGCCATAAATAATAAATACATGTCCAATTCCTGTGTCTTATGGAGAGACATTTGTGCAATGTGTTGCAAAAATGTTGAATTGCAAATCAGAACGGGTGCAAAGCCGAACATTTGTTTTGAGTTGTAGAGATAAATGTGCTTTATGTGTCATGTAAAAACATGGCTGCAGAGAGAAGTCACCATCATCTTAAACTGCCAGTACACGTCTGTGTCTACTTCCCGTCTGTTTTTACTCGCTTTTATTTATCTAAAGTCAAATCATCACTTTCGTGGACAAATAATGTTGAATTGAATAGAATCACTAATGGATTATGTTAAAAAAAATAATGACATAACAACTTGTGATAGTCTTCGCACAGCAGCTGTATCCTTTGTACTTAACAGGATCATGTGAAAATGTGTCATAATGTGTTTATCATCTCCATACCAACTATTACCCTCTGAGGATACTGGCCACTGCAGCCGCGGTTCAGAAAGAAGATTGCTGGGAGATTGATGGCGTCTCCCAAAGAGATGCGCATAAATACTCTGATGGCATCAGTTACTGTATATCAGAACTAGAGAGGGCCTTGTCATTGAAAAAAGAACAAAGACTAGAACTAAATCCTTTCTCGATGGCAAATATGTTTTTTTATTTTGTCATCAGCAAGAGTTTGATTGACAGATGGGTCATTCATTCACCTGCTAAGCATTTTCTTTAATTGCCTGCCCTTTTCCAAACAGTTTCCAATCATACCACCTCAGATGAGGATTTGATGTAACAAACCATCTCAAGGTTCAGCAATCAATTTCTGCAATCTGATGTGCCAACAACATCAATTGATGTCAACGTGAAAGTCACCTGAGGCACCTGATGATTTTTCTTTCTCCAATACCAAGGAACTGCTCCAGCAGCTCCAGAGCCAGAGAATCGGCCTTTGCAGCTATGCTTCATCCGTATTGCCTGCCACATCTCCTGGGACTGTTAACTTGCTGCATGGCAGCAAGTGATGGAGCAGATGTATATGATTTGCCCAGTGCTTGTGAGTTTGATAATTAATATTCAAGTATTTCCCCCATTGTTTGCTTTAGTTTGAATATATTCCCATTGATTATAGACATTTAGGTTGTCAACAGAAAGTAAAAGTAACTTGTAGGGAACCAAACACCTGTTAGGAAACCAAACATGGTGGCTGTCTAGACTGAGAGCTCTACAGAGGGACAAATATACCTCCCTTGAATACAAAATAAGTGCATAAGTGAGTTTTTAGCATTTGTCTGACTTAAGTATGAGCGGGGGAGCAAAAACAAAGATCAGAAGGATGAGAAAACAAGCACAAAACTAAAGGAAAGACTCAAAGCGACACAAACAAAGACAAAAAGAAACAAGATGGTTGAGACAATGCAACAGCAAATTACATAAAGGAATACTCAAATCTGTAACTGGAGACCAGATTGTAAGGGAATTCAAGCTGGATATGAAAGAAGAGCTCGCTGAATTTAACGTAAAATGAATCAACAGTTGACGTTAAACACTCAAGCATCGCAAGACCAAAATAAAAAGAAGATGAAAGTGGAGCTGGAAACATGGAGCGCTACTGTAAACAACACACTCCAAGAAAGATCGGAAGTTATGTTTCAACACATTTCCTGGTCTTGAGTCCAGGAGAAGAAGATATGCATATATACGGTGTGCATATATACTGTATGGTTCGCCAGAGGGCTCCGTATCTATTGGTGGAGAAACTGCTGAGTGACAAATGCTTTTTTCCTGAAACAAAAGACATACAGATTGCATGAAAGGAGAGAACTCACCTTCAAGATCAACTGTCAACTTTTTCCAATTTGAAGTGCAGCAAATGGTCCTTAAGAGGCACGCCAAAAGAAAGTCCAACCCGGACAACGGATGCTGTCTTTTGACCACGACTGTGCTACAGCTGTACTACATCAACGCGAGGCACACGGACACATTCAGAAAAAGGAATCTGCTTTCAGACACCATTCACCAAGATGCATTTTCCCTTGGACAGCGGACCCCAAAGCTGAAACAAAGAAAGTGAAGCCGTGCAAGAGCTACAGCGAAGAGGCAACAAAGTGTAAGAGCCACAGGGAGGAACACACGGGCCACCACTGCTTGGACAGTGCTGACAAACGGCATCGTGAATCAGAGACAGTCAAACAGGCACAGGAAAATGTCCTCCCAAAAATGACATGAAAGACTCATTCTTGAACTGAGAAATGATTGTGAAGGTATGCATGGACATGCATGGTACAATGCTATGCACCCCAGTAGATTACGTCAGAATACTGAGTTTTTACAGTTTTCAAGCATGAATTCGCTGCATGAATATACATATTGTATAGACAGTTTTCTATAAACCTTGTTCAAAGAATTTCACCAAACATTACAGACTACATTTTATTCAATGTGTTTTTGCTGTCATATGCACAGATAACACAGTTATTCTATAAATGCAACATGCAAGGTGAATCCGACTGATAGAGAGATTAGTTACATATTAGATCTAGGATGAATGGAGAGACCCATACTGGGTTCATTCCCATACTTAGGAGTGGAGCTTTCTTAGTGCCAGGCTTTCCCAGGGATTCAGGATCTATGGTAGAGAAGTAGAATGCCATTTTTTGGGAGTCCATCTTTTTTTTTTTGCCTCACAAAACACTTTTGTTTGTTGATTCTGGTTCGCTGTCCAGAGTTGTTCCAGTTAAATTGAGGGGAAACTGTGAATCAAATCACATCAAGTGTAACGATGCATTGTCAAGGATTCAGGATGAGTTTAATGGTTTGAGTAAAGAGAAAAAATCATGACAGAATTGAAAAAGAAGATGCATATTACAATATGTAGACAAGAAACCCATTTAACACGAAAGAGCACGAGAAGCTGAACATAACGGAGTGTAAGAATACTTTCTAGAGATCACATACCTGTCGCTGTAAAAGAGGAGTAGCAATCTTGATCTCAAGCTCAGTTCAATTTGAACATTTTAAAGAAAGAAAAGAAAAGAAGAGATACATATCATTTTAAAGGGTGAGGTAGAATATAATATCCTGCCACTTGTATATCCACGCACCCCCCCACCCCAACACAAAAAGACTAAAACGATAAAATAGATCGTCCTTAGATCTGAAGGACAAGATGACAAGATTAGATATTGGGTCAAGAGGTAGAGAACAAAAAAACATTTATAATCAAGGCATATAACTTGGCCCTAAATGTGTTAAATGACTTGCATGGAGGAGACAAAAGGCTGCCAAAACTATTCACAAAATGAAGGAGCCCTCTACACAGAAATTAAAGAGTGAAGCAAAATGAGTAGAAGATATCTTCCAGGAGTATCATCAAGAAATATAAACACAAACCTCCCCTACAGTAAATGTGGTATATATGACTATACGAGACCTACATTGCATTTAGCTTTTATCCAAAGCGACTTCCATTTTGTTGCTCTATACTCTGTAAACACAGCGAAGGGGAGCAGTTTAGGGTCAAGTGTCTTGCTCGAGGACGCAACGACGGGGACTAGCGGAGGCTCGATCCTCTGATTGAAGGACGGTCATGCGGACGACAGAGCCTCAGTCGCCCTACAATATAATACAGTCCCAGCAGGGATATCAATGGAGTATACTCTTCTCTGTCTATAGATAGAGAGAGCTATTGGCAGGACGAAAACAAAACAGGCCTCAAGCAGCGGCTGTTTTCTTAAAGGATGGTAAAAAAATACTTTTGAATGAGCTATACCCACTACTTTACCTGGATCATAAAAGAAGGCAATGAATCATCATGGAAAGAGACGATCATGAAACTAATCCCCAAAGGGAACAAAAAAAAAAGAGGACTAAATAAAGACCAATAACAATTCTAAAGGTGGACTTGAGAATGATGTACTTATTATTTGGATTTATAACGATTTGAAATGTACATGCCAGACTTGATTGATATAAACCAAAATGTTTTTTATATTAGGCAGATAGATATTAGCAGAAACGTACAATGCGCAAGATTGAAAAGGAAACTGCATGGGCAGCATCGGTAAGCCTTGATGCAGAAAAGCCCTTTGATAGGGTTAATTGTGATTTCCTATATCAAAGACTATAAATATTTGGCTTTACTAAAGAATCAATTCAATCTATTTAAGCTATTTACCATCAACCTGCAGTAAGGATAAAGGTGAATGGATCTTTTAACTGAGAGATTTGTGCTATGAAGAAGAATGAGACAGAGATGTGTTCTTAGCCCCATTTGCTATCGAGATTAAACCATTGGCTCAAGCGATCCCCAACTGAGGGGAGGAGCTATATGGGGCAGAGAACATATAATTGGTCTTTTTTTTTAGGAATGATATGATAATATATCTATCAAATGGCAATGCCTCCTTTCCAAGTAGGATGGGGATCATCGAAAAATGTAATTTATATGCAGTACATTTATTTGAAAATTATTTTTAAATGATTCATCTTAGGAAGACCTCAACAAAAGGTATAATATTACATGGGATTCACATTACAAGGGTTATATGTAAGAAAGAATGCATTCATGTTGTGTGGAGCTAATTATAATGACATCAACCAGAAGATTAGAACGGATTTAGAAAGACAGTCGACCTACACAAAAGATTCAAGCAGCAAGATTAATGTGGTGAAAATAAATCTGTCGCCGAGGCTATTGTATTCATTTCAATCCCTTGATTTATTTGGTAAGGGAAGAAAGCCAGAGTCCAATACACTACACTCCAGTTGCCAAAGGACAAAGGTGGAATGTTAAGATATATTCCTGCGCAGCCCAACTTCGACCACTGATTTGGAGGTGTGACAATAGCTCTATTGCTGGGTGGAAAGAGATTGAAACATATATCCTTTGCTACCTCAGCCAAACACTCTTGGGAGAAAAAGCTCTTCCTCGACATATGAGTATGATTGATCCAATAACAATATTTATCTTCGAAATTGGGTTCAATTTTAACAGACGGCTGAAAACAGAACCAAAAGCGTTGAGATTGACAGCTTAGGATAGTGAATTTAACCCAAGCATGGATGATTTGACAACCCTTCCCCCCCAGCGGGGGAAGACTGAGCGATAGCAATAGACAACTCATAAAATAAATCATAGCTTGTTTTGTGAAGAAAAAAAAAACAGAATTGCTGTATTTGGATGTATTGAACACCATAAGTAATATACCAGTGAAATATATGGTTTGGTACTTAAAATAATATAAATGTCACAGATGTGCGCAAATGTTGCAGTCCTCGCCTGAATGTTCTCTGTACTAAACCCTCTCTAACTTTTGCTTGTTCTGCTTCACTTTCTCCAAGTCAACCTTTTGCAGAGAGAAGGTTCACATATTAAATGTCCACACATTGTGCTATGAGTTGGGTTAGAGTTAGACCTCACAGCTGCATCATTTCAAAGAAATAATCATCCTGAAAGTTGTTCTAAGCAGACCTGAAACTTTTTCATTTTTTTCTGTGTCATCTTCATTTACTCTTAACTAGTAACATATACACTGATGTTTACACATTTGAACAAAATATCACATGTGTACCTTTTATTATAACACCAAAACTATTCAAATCGCTCAAGGTTGCAGAGATATACCCTTTTTAGTTTGGATATGCAATTTTCGAGGAAAGGTCCTAAACATAGGTTGGTTTTTAAAAGGTTAAGGACTGTATTTTGTTCTGTGACCGAAAACAGAAATTATTTTAAGATTTGAAAGAAAAAGATTTGCTCTTTAGGCTCCAGACTTGTTTAGGAATCTCACTCCTAACTTACTGAGTATTACAACAAAACCGGTTTCAGATAATGGAATGTAATGGAATTTTAGAAGAATGGCACCAAGTGTGGGTAACACTACAGACATCAACAAATTTCCATTTACGAAAATAATTTAATTGGAGGAATCTGTTTCTTTATTAAGTTTAATATATAAACCAACTTGTACTTCTAAGGAAACAGACATGCTTGGAGCAGTGTGGCCATACAGATGCAAATCAAGCACAAATCCTCTAAAGTCTCCCGGGAAGGTATTACTGTACAAGAAGTGTCCCATTTTAAACCTGACCAATAAAACTCAAGTGTTACAAAGTACTTGATAAAAACTGTTCTCACAGCTGGCAGGAAGGCCTTCAGGAGTGAAGGGGCTTGTAACTGACCCACGCACACCAATACAGTGTTAGATATAGTCCAGGAAACATTAGTGATGGAAACAATGACTTATTGTCTTAGAAAAGATAGAGGAGTTTATCAGAAAATAAGAAATAAAGACACGGTTGCTGTATAATTTTATTGTACTGACGTTTTAATTCACAAATAGTGTTGCATACTGCGTCACTAGCTGTCTCTTTGCAGTTGTATGTTTTGATATTATATTTTTGTCTATATATACATTCAACATAGTCTAAAGGGCAAAAATTTAAGTAACTTGAAATGTGTTATTACAAGTAGAGGGCGCATGCTCACTGAGTGGGAGGAGCCAGTAGTTATGGCACTTCCTGTGGCACCCCCAGCTGCATGCCAGACAGATGCCGCGACAGCCGGCGGTGTTGGCGGAGCATTTATATTGTACAGCATCCTGCAGCAAAAATATGTTTCTGCGTGCATGAACACTGCCGAACACAATGGTTCAAATATTTGGAGATGATACGGATTGAACAGATCAAATAAGCAGCAAAACCGTGTCATCTGGAGAGAATGCCATGAAACACGTTGCATCTAAAAGTGGAAGCGCTTCATATCTGGAATTGTATTCAACTTTGTTGTGCTGCTGCATTCCCAGCCTTTGCAGTCTAAAAGAAAGCTGAAAAGAAACAAAACACATTGCAGGCATCATTTGCCCGGAGTGTGACTTATGAAAAGAAGAGTGCCAAGGGCACGATATAGTGAATAAGGTGCTTGAGTACCACATGCGCTAGATATTAACCATTATTATATGAATAGATTCCGTCATATTTTTTGAATTACATCTATTGCTTCTGTCCATCCGGGGAGAGGGATCCTCCTCCGTTGCTCTCCTGAAGGTTTCTTCCTTTACCATCTTTTATTTGGGGGAGTTTTTCCTGATCCGATGTGAGGTCCTACAGGCGTACAGATTGTAAAGCCCTCCGAGGCAAATTCGCAATTTGTGATTTTGGGCTATACAAACTACACTGAATTGAATTGAATAACCCTGTTGCGTCAGTGGAATATGATATGAACCCGTCAGTTCATTTAAAGTTGGAGCTCGATCGTCTTACTCAAACGGCCGTGTAGATCGAAGGGAGAAAAAAAATCCTTTTCAGTCCTGATATGAATGTGCTCGGGGAACGACCCTGTACATGTGTGATCCTGGCAAATGTATTGTGCGATCCAGTGGCTTGGAGCCCTGCGGGACAATAAAGTATATATTATCTTATCCATCACCGCTTTGCAGGAGAAACACTGACAGAAAATGTACGCGAAGGTCTTTTATGACTGGCTCATAAAAGACTCATTTTGTGCTGACCACTAAAATGTGGTCAAGCTAGAAATGTAAGCCATTTATGAATTTCATAATGAATACTGTATGAATGAAAACGGTGTGTCTATGTCCGTGTATCTGATGATTCATGTCTTACTGTCGCCCCAATACTTATGGAATGAAACTAGCTCGCCTCCTGCCGATCACAACATGGCTTTGTTGTTCCCAATGGAGCGTCATCTGGGGAAAAAATGTGGCACAGAGGAGTATTAAACAGCACGTCGTTTAAACCACAGTAGCAATCTGGCAGGATTTGGCAATCGGGTAGCGAGTGACAAGTGCTGTTGTTCCTCTGTAGCATATATAAGCTAATACATGATAACATGAAGTGGGATTGGTGCATAGACTCACATTTTAGCCGATACCTGATCCAGCGTTGAAGGCTGTATCGAAGCCATTACCTGTATTTTAAGAACACTCATGTTTCCTGTAACTCTTCAGCTCACCAAGCGTCATCTTTGTACCCTTCCTTGAAGATATCCAATCCTTAAGAGTTAGCTGATGAAAATAAAGCTAATTTCGATTGGAATACTTGGAAAACAATGTTGGGGGTCAACTTAAAAGGCAAACAGTTGTTGGGCTTTTGATGAATCCTAAGGAACCGAAGCACGCGTTACGTGCTGCATTCTCATGGGCCAAAAGCAAACATTTACTTGGTTTCCATGGTAGTGTTTGCTCATCCTGATTAAAGATTCTGAAAGGAGCCGGAGGTCAGGAGAAAGCACCAGACCAGCAGTTGGCTGATGACAGCATCAGAGATGATCTCAACAAGAACTCCACGGTCCCCCAGTCAGGAGCAGATGGCCGAAGCACATGATGTGTTAAAAGACACTTCTGGTGTGGGTTGCGAAAGCAGTGACGTGACTGTTATTGAAAGTAACTGGTGCTTAAATAAAGGCTTGACATTCTTTTGATGATGGAGTTCGGTATTTTGGCTTCCAAGTCATTTCTCTTCAGCAGTCGCTGACTAATTGCTCCAACAGTCATAATTAAAATGAAAGCCACCCAGTGAGCTGCAGCCTAAGTTGGAGATTATATGAGGTTATGAGTGATTCAAAGTCGTTCCTAGAGAGTCGTACGAATAAATAGCTACTGAATGAAACTTCACATTTAAGTGTCAAATCCAATTAACATGCCTGACATGAAAAGAACGATTCGGCGGTGAGTCAGCCATCATGAGATTCGGCAAAGTTATTAGTGGAACGTATCCTCTCTAGCAGAAGCTGGTCCCTTTCATTTCAATGTTCATATATGTTTAAAATTGTCCAAAGTGACATTTATTATGATCTTTATTGTAGTGCGGCATACAAGCTGACCAAAAAAATCTTTTTAAAGTCATGTCATCTTTCTTATAAAATGTTCTTTGTCTGAATTTGAGCTTTTCCCCAGTCTATATTGTGGCCATCGTGTTCCTTGTTTGTTTTCTTTTGCCTCATAGATGTTTCACACACTTTAAACAATCATCTAATCTGACATGGTGGATGTCGACGCCGTGGCAGCGGCTTGATACATCAGTGTATTTTGCTTTCAGTTTAACTTCTTCTTCCTGGGGCTTTTCTGTGGAAGGGTTGTATACTGCCAACTGTCTGGACTCCGGTCAACAGGGAGCTACATGAATAATGCATGGCGTCTGCTCTCGGGCATACAGCGCTGTCTGTGCTGCCACTGCACATGCAGCGCCGGGCACTGAGTTACGGAGATCATAGGGAACAGCGGCGGATAAGACAGAGAGACAGAGAGGAGAGAAGAGGGGTTACAGGGAAACAGAAGATAATACCGAGCACAGAGATGTGCAATATGCACGCCAGGGGAAGAGAACACGAAGGGATGTCAAAGGGACACTTAAAACCAGAACCAAAGATTGATTTGGTTAAATGTATTGTTATTTTTCCAACTGTCCAAAACCAAAGCAGCTATTTAGCATGTTTGCATGATGAACTATATGGATTCCCTGCTTTTATATGTCGTTGTGAATTTAATATCTTTGAGTTTTGGTGTTTTGGTCTGGCACACAACAACAGATTTGCAAAATTGACCCTGAAAAAGTGGTTGAGACAATTTTCAAGAAAATATTTTAGCGTGGGATTATAAAAAAATCTAACCCTGCAAAAAGTCTCGTCCATGTGCAGGTCGCACTTCTGGTCCACGAGAGTAATGTGTATGTGTTTTTTTCCCCCCAAAAAACCCCATGTGTTTGTGAAGTAAGACTGGACGACTGAGACTTAGATTATTATTATTATTAAATATGATTGTGAAGAAAAATGATTGTGCTATTGTTGTAGCAGTTCTGTGTAAGCGTGTTGTACTGTGAGCCTGAGGCTTTGCCCCAAAAATATAACAATTCCTCCTCAAAATATTAGTTAGTGTTCGAGGGTTAATAAAGAAACACATTTCCTTTTTCCAGTTAAATTATTTTCATAATCAAAATGTGTTGACGTCTGCAGTAGAAACAAATGTTTTTCTTCTTCTAAATATATATTTATATATATTGGGGGATTCTTTGTTTATCATGGAGAGATGCAAAAAAGGTTTCTTCACAAATTAAAGGTGGTGAACGTTGGCATGTAAATGAATACATGTTTAAGTTTAAGGTTTAAGTATTCTTGGAAGACAGAAGAAAGAAACAGGGGGAGACATGAGCCAAAAACTGACCAAAAAACCTCAGAAATAATGTGAAGAAACCAAGAGCCGGGATGTGGACAACCCGACACGTACCGTCGACGAGCGAGAGAGAGGTATAGCAGCGGGGGGGGAGAGAGATAGGTAGAGAGGAGTATGTGAACACACCACAGAGGGAGTCGGGCAGATTGGCCATCTGGACCTCTGCGCTGACAGCTTGACATGTGCAGAGAACGTCAAGCAAACTCACCAAGCGGGGCCCCCTTTCTTGAGATATGCAACACATTACACAGGAAGCGTAATTAGAGTGCTGGTGGGGCCAGCAGCGTGAACAGAACGGCCGAACAGAGATCAGTGTTCTGCTTTCTAAATTAATGAGGCTAATGTCGACGGCGACGTGGATCTGTGGGGGAGAGGACAGATTGCAATGGGCGGGGGAGGAGGGGGGGGGGGGGGCTTATTCAATTACAATCGGCAGCAAGTGCACACACACACACACACACACACGCACGCACACAAATGTGTGTAAGAAAATGCTTTGTACACACTTGAACACCCCAAAAAATGATTAATGAATATTTTAATTTGACCAATCAATTTGCTCACCAATAAAGTCATTATTCTCATTATAAAACATACTGTTGAAAGTGAACAAAGAATACAGCTGCATACTAAATATCAACAAATTCAAGGGGGGGGGAGGGAGATAAATGTACAATAGAAAATCATCATTTTTCGGTGTAGAAAGATTATGTCTGAAGGTTGAAACAAACAACTGAAGTGCATCTCGAAAACCTAATTCAGAAGTCATAAGCGGATGAGACACAAGCACACAGGGAGCCGTGCACGGCAACATCTGGAGTCTCTTGGAGGGCAGACCTTTGCAAGGAAAGTGAAGCAAATGTCGAACGCAAGTCCTAAAATGGAAACAGTGCTCGGAGGTTATCTTTCAGACGAGATCCTCCTCGTGAAGACTGCCGTTGCGAGATCGTTTGTTCACAAAGACCAACACATTACACACATGGAAAAACACAAAGTAAAAACGAAGAAAGCCAATTGGGTAACGGAGCACTGCAGGGCGCGAGGGAAAGTTCAGGATCGTTTTGATTTGTCGTGGATTTCTTTTAAGAGAGCAACTCCTGGACATGTTACACCCCGTTGGTTAGGAGAGCCAAAAGAAGCTCCATTTGGCTCTTTGGTATTGAAAATGGCAGAAACACATATTCATAAAGTACAACATTAACAACATTATAATTCCAGAAAATTACACTTTTACCCTCAATAGGTTTTTTTCATTTTTTCCCCCTCCTTTGCTTCTCATTGCCCGTAATGTCCTCAAAATCAATCTAAGTAGTCGAGGTTTGATTGCAATTAGAAACAACTTGGAAAGTTTTTTTTCTTTTCTTTTTTTTTTTTGAAAAAGAAAACCCCAAACAAACAATCAAACAACAAAAACCTCCCCACAGGTCATTGGCTGGAGGATAGTTTGCTTTCCCATCTGGTGACTTTTTACAGGCTTCAAACTATCTCCCAGCTGCTGCCTCGACTTCCACCCGATGGAGCGGATTCATGGAAGCTGACAGGTGCACAGACACTCCTTGTTTTATGTTTCTGCTCCAGTGAGGCACATTTACACCATCCCAGTCTTCAATTAGTCTTTCTTACAAAAAAAAAAGAAGCATTGAAAGGTGATAACGCGATGCTCAATATGGAATCAAAATAAGGAAACCCACTTTAAATTATACACAGCTGTGTTAGCACAGCGGTCAGAGCCACCTCTTCAGTGCATTTTCATTAGTGATTCATTGCTCAGTTTACACTTTTTAAAGCCTCTTGAATTTGTACAGTCTCTTGCCTCTTTTTAACACAATGTGCCATTGTCCTCGTGGAGACAATACGCTATTAAGGTCTATACAATAAGCTCCCACGTTGGTCATAACCATCCATTAGTGCCCATGAGTCTTCTTCCAAGGCTCTACTATCCACCCTAGGACCGCACATCCATAACCATGTGTGTCAGTGTTTGTGTAGTGATGAAGCGGCGACAGAACGCAGCAAAGCGGATGACCAGGTCGGAAACAAAAAAGAAGAAGACGTTATAAAATCTTAAGAAAAAGAAAAAAAGACAGCGTTATCTCCTGTTTGTCTTGGTCAGTGGATGCCGTTGGCGCGGAGGACCGCTGTACAAGTATCCTTGAATGTGAATGATGGCTTCTCTGCGCACGTCTCTCTCCTGTATGTTTCAGTGTGGTTTGCTGCACCATCCAAAGCAGTTCCCTTTCCGGGGTTAATGGATGGTAGGCACATCTCCCAGCCAGGCACCAGGTAAGGGGCGTGGGCACGTGTACTCATTCTGCAAGGGGAGAACACAAAACACAAAGAAGACAATGTAGTTAAATCCATTTAACAGCTGGCCTGCGCCAGTTATAGAAGTGGTGGTTACAATGTAAAGTTAATTGCAGTGTCCAGTGATTTGATAACAGCACAATGGGGTTGTCACAGAGCCAGCAGAGCAAATTAGGGGAGGCAATTAAGCAGATGATGAAATCCCACATACTTAGATAGCTTGGAAGGCTGAGGTGGAGAGCCCTCCCCAATGTCTCAGACAGAGATTAAATGAACGCTCGACACAGAGAACTCGTACGAGCATTTGTGTGGAACGTTTTTATTTGGGAGGAAATAATTCAATTAAGAACATTGAATTAAATTGAACCTGCTCACCTAAAATTGTTGTCACATTACATTGGCTTGTTTGCAACAGTAGATATAATTATCCTCTCGTCACGCAATGATCAGCATCTGTAATTACGGCAGTTAATTACATGACGAGTACCATTAATAGGGGTTACTTTTCTTTCTGAATTTTGCGTTCAGACGGATGGTTATCTTAAGCCGTACAGTTCTTAAATACTGCGTTTAAAATGACATTTCAATTATTACATACTGCGTTTAAAATGACATTTCAATTATTACATACTGCGTTTAAAATGACATTTCAGTTGTATGTAAAAGCAGAAAGTGATACAGGAGAACACATAATGCAGAAATAGAGAATACGGCGCTAATATGTCCTGTGTATTCCCAATGCAGTGTACGTGGTCACATTTCCAGTCAGTGGAAAATAAATGTCCCTAAAATAAACTTGTTCCCATTGCTTTGCATATTCGTATCACGAGAGACAATAAATAAGACAATCATAATAAATGAATAATTTGGGGCATTTCAGCGCGAGCACTTTCCCGCAGGTCTGCAACTCGAGCTTGTTAAAAGGTTGTTGCAAATTATTTTTGACATTTTATTCATTTGAGAGCTGTGAGCTCCGGATTGATCTTCACACCGGAAGAAGCAGCGAGTCAAACACACACCCTGCATTTCAAAGTTTGCCTCTGAGCATCTGTGCTCTGAAACCCTCCACTTTACAACTTAACCTTTTGAAAGAAGCTTTTTTTTTTTTCTTCTTTTGCAACTTGGCTACAGGTAAATCCACACCGCCTTAATAACACAAGTGCTGGGAGTTTTGCCAAGCGAAGCAATTTCTAAAGCTTTTCAGACTCTGCCGGAAAAATTATCCCGGCTCAACTTTTTCACTGCTCGAGCCGAGATTGTTGTCGGCGTGAAGCAGATCTCTGTAACGCGGGGTTTCAGACGAGTATGCCCTGAGCACGACTTTTATTTAAGCGTTATCAAACAGGCTGATAAGCCTTCACTCAACTCTTTATCTCCGTCTCAGGTGGATGTGAGTGAAGCGAAGACAGCCGCCTGCGCAAATTCTCCTACCTTAGACAATTCCACCACGGCACCAAAAACAGAAGTCGCAGCGGAAAAAAAAGACTCAGAACCGCTGTGAACATGTGTGCGTCGAGGTGAACTCTGTGTAGCGAGCGGCAGAGATGTGCATAAGATGAACCGTGCATGCCTCTGATCGGGCACACACACACACACACACACACACACACACACACACACACACACACACACACACACAGACTTTAAACAGAAACACATCAGCATATCAGGTGGTAGAAAAAAAAACATCCAACAAATGATGAAATTAGCAGATCATCTCCCCTTTTAAATGTTGCCATTAAACATGAATTAATATGACACTCATATGCGTGAGCTGGCCTTGACAACTTTGTTTAACTGATATAGCTGAGAGGATACAAGAAATCCATTATTTATTTATATATATATATATATATATAATGATTTAGCATGTGGTCTCAATGGCAAGTTATCCATCATTCTGCCTGGTGTGATTGCTTTTATTATAATTCCCCCCCCCCCGTCTCGTTGGCTCAAAAACATTTCTCCACGCTGCTTTGCAGAATCAGACTCCAACCGCTGAGCGGTCAAATGCAGTGACATGACAGCAAATTAAAAGTAATTTGCTGTCACGTCTCTCGTATCTGAGTCCGAATGCATCGCTTGTGAGACGGTGGTTACAGGGCCGACTCTTGTGCGCCTCATTATGTTTTATTTGTTGGTAAAAGTCCACAATTTTCACAACACCAGCAACATAAGCAATATTTCCCTTTATTGTCTTTTCTGTAGATGTGTTGCCGTCATAATGTAGCATTTCAGCCCACGCTCAAATGTGTGCTTCACGGACACAGCTGAGCTGTTATTTGCGAGAAAAAAAAACCTCATTATGCTTCAACATGATTTTCTTCAAGTGCTTCGTTAATGAGGAGCACCAGAATTCACTCGACTGCTCGTGCCTCTTTAAACACTCGCATCGCAAACAGACAAAAGTCTTTTGATGGCTTCCAGCCATAAGTTGAAACAGCGCTTCTCTCTCTCTTTTTTTTTTTTTTTTTACATCACTTTGCATGAAAGGACGCTATGAGAAATGCATATTTCTGTCCCCAGACTCCAGCAATCCTCATCGCGTCTGCTGCCGACAGTGAAGGCTGACCGCTGGCTTCGTTTACGGCGACACAGAATTTGTGCCGCCGCGCATACACGAGGAGGTTCTGTCGACATTCACCAGGGACGGGTCTGCACTCTTGCACTCTCGGAAGTGGAGCTTTCCAGTGGTGAAATCAAAAAAAAAGGGCGACTAAAATGTTTTGCGGTTGGTTCTCTGGCATTGACATCTGAGGCACTTGGACTGCACTTGGCCCTTTCACAACAGAGCAACATCTTTAATGTGTCTGAAGGAGCAATTGTCTCCCTGTGGCAGCCTCTGAGAACGCTGCAAAAGCAAGGAAAAGGTAGCTTCCTCGGTTTTAGCAAAAGTGGGAGTTACGACAGGCTGGCGAGGGCTCAGGGTGAACTTGGCAGACGTTGTGATCGGGGGGGTCCTTCCGTCCCGCCGATGCAGCATGGCAGCGCGTGGTAGAAGCGTAGCTTTCGGCTACTTACGCTGTTCAAGATCTCGGAGAAGCTGTGTCACTGGGCCACAAGTACTCTGCTCTGCCTCAGAGGCAAGCCAGTAGCATGCTGAACATTTGAGTTTGATTTAGAATAAGTTCTAGAGAAGAGGATTCATTTTCCTCAAGGACAAACCCCCCACTGTCCTTTGCGGATCCCGGGCCAAACAATGACAATATACCCTCTGGAGGCCCCTCTACATCCCATCAGCCTTCAGTGTGTAATAATAAGAAGAACTCTTGCTAATCTAAAACAGACTCTGGCGTGATAGCATTCAAAGTACTGTTCTATATACTCGGTTCATCGTGTAGAGGTTGAGATAGACGTAATCGACGAAGAGGTCTGTGCATTAATCTTTGCCGACAAGCACCACGAAGATGTTTGTGCCTTCGCAGAAAGAGCAAATCTGTAAATGCACGTGTTACTTTGAGGGTGAAGGGACGTGCATGCGACAGGCTCTCAAGGACCTGCTGAGACCTGCGGGGCAGAGGTCACTTGACTGCCGTGGGGAGCCGAGCTAACGCCGCGAAAGCTGAGCTGCTATATCCGCTATCCTTTAAACAGCACTAGTTGTGGGTTTGACCATGTGTTGTAGGAGTTTTTCTTTATAAATATGCCACAATGGACATATGTGAGGATCAATTTTTGTTTCAAATAAAACGTGCCATTATGAATTATTTGTGTCCTGAGGAAGAATTATTTAAAGGCAAATGCAATATAGAAACTTAAAACTGACCTATATCAGGGTATAAAATAAAAAATCTGGACCAACTAGAAGTTTTGTTTGCGTGAGTATTCTTTATGAATACAATGTTGTTGTCTTTAAGGGGAGTTTGGCTTGGTTTTGAGTTGTTTTTTCTTATATTAATTATTTTGCAATTAAAAATGTTTTAAAACTCAATTTGTTCATTTTTGACAGGTTAATAAAGGAGTTTTACTGCCTTTCATCTATTTTTTATTTAAATACTTCCAGAAGTGTGTCAAGAACAGCAGAGCTATGCTCTTTGTTCTCCAGAACCAATTTTGCAATTAAGCTTGGATAGTTAAATGACTTCAGATACCCGCTTACAGCCAGGCTCATTTTGAGCAAGACCATGATTATTTGCAATCCTTTGAGAAATTATGAGATTTCTTTTACAAAATATATCACCGTGCCAGTTGTTTGTGCGTCCACTATCTTTTGCGAGTTTGCGTTCTCCTGAAAACTGAGCCCTCCGTATTACAAGCGAAGTAAACGTCCAGTATTACGGCCTCGCCCTTGTTCATAGATTTAGGGTTACAATGTGTAACCAAGCCCTATTGACCCAAGCAAAATTATTATTTTTAAACATCAGAACAAAGCTCCAAACTGCATGGTTTGTTGAATTGAAATGTCCTCTGAGATAACACGTACAGGACTGTGAACACCACGAGAGGACCAGCGATAAGTCCTCTATCAGCAGGAAAACAACTTTTGGGGCTCGTGAAGACGTCAAATCTGGGAGAAAAATCGATATTCGAGCTTTCTACTACTCAAAAACAAACCCAGGCATTTTTTGGGGAGAAAACCGAAAACAGTCGGCGTCCGTGGTCACTCGACTCTGCTCGGAAATCATTGCGTACACGACAAACCAACACTATTAATCATAAAAGGGGTGTGTAATCATGAATGCAGTTTCACGTTTGGTTCTTTCAAAGAACTCAGGTTACATGCCCAGAGCCGTCCCTCCTTTCAACCACCCCCTCTAAACGCCTTCATGCGCTTTTAATTAGGATGCTAATTAGCCTGCTCTAAACATGATGTAATTAGTTTACTCTGATTAAGGACAGCTGGAAGTAGCAGACAGATACGAGCCACTCTCACAAAGCTGATCAATGAGCCGGTTCTGTCTCTCCCGAACTCGTTGCCTTTATGCTCATAGGGCATTTCATGTCTTCCCCTGTTTTAATAAAGACCATGAAAAGAGAGGCAGACTTTGTTTGTCAATTCTTTGAGACAATTGAAATGCTTTGCGCACTGCAACTTTCGGTCATGTATGTAAGTCGCTGATCTGTTAACTCAAAAATGGGAACCCTTTTATATCAGGTCACAATTTAATAAAAAAAAACATGTTAGGTATCAAATTGAACAACAAAAAAACAATCAGGGCTACAATAATGTATAATCCCCGTGTACAACCTCTAAATACAACTCAAACAATAACTATGTTATAGGTTAGGGTTTAGGATTAGGGTTAGGGTTAAAGTGAGGGGCTTAAAGGGCTACTTTGCATGTCTGTTTTAAATCCACACACTCCAACAAAAAAAAAGAGATAATGTTAGACATGGATCAGCTCCAATCCCAACAAACGACACAGACAGCGGATGGCAAATTAAAGCATCACGACCGAGCTTATTCCTTCTTAAAGAAAAAAACAACAACAATTGTTAGGGGCGCTCTTCCTGGAGAGCTGATGCTTGTATAAGCTCTTGATCTCAGCAACACAAGATACTTACACTCGCTCTCTCCCCAACACAAACACATACCCAGTCCTCTGATCAACCGGAACAAGTGATATTTCTGTCTTTACAAGTTGCAGCTCTGGTTCACATTTGTTTGATGTTTCTGTCGCCGGTAAAACATCTTATCGGTAGACTGGTCACTGCGAAGGTGTCTGTAAATGTCTGTTGAGTAATTGGGACCCTCACTTTGAGAAAGTGTCAGGGCTGAGTGGAAATAAGAGGTAGATTAATGGACTTTCTGTTAATGGTCTGACAAAATGTAATTGTGATCTCGGCAAGGTCACAGCCGCCACGCCGCTCTATTAAATGTATAAAACATTATTAATGTGTATCATGCGGATATTAAATTGTCTTTTTTTTCTATGTTGTTATTCCCCAAAACATCTGGGAGGATAAATCGTATCTAAAACAAATGAATAAGAAGAGAATGCACATGTAGAATCGTGCCCAACGTAGTTGAAATGCATGTCCATATCTCTTATATAAGCCAGATTGATATGCTAAGAGCAAGGATGTACTTATTAAAAAACTCTTGACAGCAAGTGCAATATTTTACCTCCTGCCGTAATTTATGCTTCTCAATGACAGCATTCAGACAAGACACTAATTACAAAAAACATATGGTAAGTGAACTGGATGGATATATTAGCACAAGCATCATTACAACGTGCTCATCCCGCATACTGCAGGATGAGACTGAACACCCGTCACTTTCACTTTCATCGGCAGGTAAACGGGTGAAACCTGTATCCGGCGACCTCATCACCTGATAGAAAAATGTACTCGACATCTAGTGGTAAAATCATCAATCAGGACATTTATTCGTTGCAAGGAAGAAGCGGAGCCAGAGATACGATGTGTTACTTTACTAATTGCATATCCAAGTCTCTATCCAAGTCGCTCCGAATGAGTGAAGCATTGACTTTTTACATACTTATTATTAATACACATAGCCCCACATGATGTCTTCATGGCGTCATCCCCCCATGACGTCTGTAGATGGGCTTGCATCAGCATGGTCATATGATAACAAGGAACTGCATGTTCTTCTGACAGAGACATACAGATTCCCAACTCCCATAACTATCAGGACACGTTCCAAGTTTGTGCGTAAGTTTAAACATGGGAGAGTTCAATGAGAAGTCTCAGGCTTTAAAATAGTACATATGATCAATAAACATATTATATGGTTCTGAATATAACAGTGAAACAGTGACTGACTAAGAGTAAATACGTTTTTCCAACTTCAGGAGCAACTACCATCATGTTGACATTTTAGCGAAGGCTATTCTGAAAGTGTGCAATTCTGTCTAACCCAAATGCATTTTTAATATTCTATTATGCTAGCGTGTTGAATAACCACAGTATCTAAGAGAGTAAAAGAAATAAGCTTAAGTGAGTTTAAGTGCGTTCGCGCTCTACACTGTCTCTGTTTTGAACGGCACAAAATACATGTCATGAGAAGCAATGGCATAATGACACGTATTCAAGTGGGCCGGTGAGAGTGCGCTACTCTCAAAGAGAATCATTTGAAGTTGAACAGTGAGCAATTTGTGTGTGTGTGTGTGTGTGTACATGTGTGTGTATGCATTAAGCAACGTGATGAAAACTGTAATGCACAGGTAGAGCTCCGAGATCTCCCCGAGGAAATCTGGTCGAGTGCGTTGTGGCGGAGAGCAAACTGCCGACAGGTCTCAGCGTGCGCACATATCTCCGTAAGTGCATGCACATGCATGTTTATCTATGCCCGGAGTGTTATGATTTATGATGATTGTGATTTATGCAGGTGATGGATGACCACATTAAAAAAAGCAGGTTCACCCACCTTCCCCCCAGACACCCTTAGTCTCTGTCTGAATATGACACATGCTGCACAATGAATACAAACATGAATAAAATACATATGGAAATATATACATGAAGCAAGAACAGTATTTCTTAGCCTTTTTAGGATACATGCATCTATTCTAAGGCATAATACCCATAGTGGTACATCCATTAATAATAGTATCCCTGAATACACAGTTGCAAACACACCTTGTCCTCAGTGAAACATTTTTTTCAATGTTTTTTTTACATTTATTTGGGGTTTTATGACTCATTCTTGATCTCGCCCTTTTGTTATGAATATCACAAAAATAAAGGGTCCTGTGCCTCTTTAGAATTATTTGGGTTTGTGATGCTGGGCAACATGTAGCCTAGCTTAACATGAAAGGGCTGAAAGTACATCACTGCAGGGACGTCAAGTTTGGAAACCTTGAAAAGAAGTTTCAGTGTCAGTCACCACCTGCTCTGAATGATGAATGCACTACAGAGGATACACAATAGTGTTGCACCCTCAACAACAGGACTAAGCTTATAGGGTGCTGTACAACAACAAAATAAAACAAAGAGCCTTGCTAATGTTAGTTAAATAAAGACATTGACCTATAATAAATGTAGACTACATTTAATGTAACTGTGTATGTGTTTTATCCTCACCTTGTTTTGTGTAAATCTGGCTTTACTAAGTGCTAGCGCCATGCTGCTGTTTGTCGTAGTGAGCGTCGCTCTCCAAGGTGCTGATCCTGATGCGGGGAGCTTTCCCCGTGCATCACCAGTGTGTAGCTCATGTGTATGTTTTCTTCATTTATTTAGACAAATGAATGTTCGTAAAAGTACACAAAGCCAACAGCGTTTTACGGAATGAGCAAAACCAAAGAGCTAGCAGTACATTTTGTAAAAAATATCAAACAGGAACACAACATTGGGGATCAGTGGGGTCACTTGAGGAGACGGTGGACACCCTGAGGAGGTTACATCACTGAGAGTCTGGCATGGTCCACACACGGTGACATCAAAGCGATGCAGTTTAGGGTCCCACAGACCGTCTCGTCTCCTCTGGTGCTTTGGAAAGCATCCTAACAAACACATTCTCCCTCCCAACTAGTCAAATACCGACATGTTGGATGTGTCAGGGACAGCACGGACAGAAAATATTACGGTCCGTGTTGAAATAAGTTTGCGTTATATTGAATAAGTGTGCTTGTTACAACCTTTTATTACACTGAATTCACTAACAAAACCAAACTAAGGTCAAATATGTTGAAGTGGTTTTGCGCAGGACACAAACAGCGGACTCCAGGGTCAAAGTCTGTGTTTGTCTGACACATCAATCCTCCCAAAACCTCCTCTCTAAATGGACTTTCACACTTTTTGTACTGTTTCAGTTGTTCTCACGTCTAACACTGACCCAGTGGGGTTTCCACTGCAGTGAGTCAAGCGCCCTGTGCATGTCACACAACCGCTAAAGGGTGCCTTGTGCGTCAATATGTGACAAGGTGGTGAGTGAGAACGGGTTGTTCTAACAGAAGGCTTCACCACCCAGGACCATATGCCCTCCAGGGAGCAGGACACCATCTGATCTGAACTCCCCACTTTGCAGGATTTAGACCAGAAGGAGCAGAACCGGCGCTGGCAGGATTATGAAGGATCATCAGCACCATATTGATAGACTGTTGCAGACTCTACCCTCAGGCCTTTGTATCCATTACAGACAGACACAGGATGAAGTTAGGCTGATGAACTGCGTCCTCTGTACACCCTTGGCCTTGTCGAGCACATTGTCCTCGGCACATCCATTGCGTTGCCTCGCACATGAGCAGATTTGCACTCAGATGTTGCACTCTGCTGGAAACTTTCAGTGTACAGTTTGCTGAAAAATATTTATTTTACGGTTTTAGGTTACATTAAGATTTTTAACTCACAGGTATTTTAGCACTGCCTAAAGATTATGCCGCAGTGCATTTCTTTTAAAATAAGTACCACAAAAAAATGACGGCAACACTTTTTTTTCTTTCCTACAAAAAGGCATATTTCTCTCTATTGTTGTTCTGTGTTAGGGAGCACTACTTCTTTGCCAATATAATCCACCAAGGTAAATGACATTAATGAACACACACACACACACACACACACACACACACACACTGATCAGAGGCAGGTGAGGAACAGGTGAAGAGAATTAGACTGATGAGGAGGGCGTGACTGACAAAGAGAGAGGAGGGTGTGACACGGTCACTATGAAAAGCCACTCAATAGCACACATTTCCAACATGGCTAGGGCTACACGTTTGCATTTTGATTTTTATTAAGAAAAGTCTATGGTAGTTGACAAATTTGCATTTTTCTCGTGGCATGAATCAACACCATCTGTGCACTGTGCTGCTCTCAGACTCAGGCAGGAGACTGAGAGACAAGAGCGTTGACAATGCTGCAGATCCTCTCATCTCAGCGCAGGACGTTCCATCAGTTCTTCTGCGTAACTAACACTCAGCTTCTGACTGTTTCATCTGTTTTTTTAAAGCTTGTTTTGAAGACAAACATGTCTGTCATCTCCGTTGTATTTGGGAATTCTGGGTATTAACAGGTCAACAAGCAGCAGTATAATGTGATTAGCCCCAGCTGCAAAGGTGTCTCAAAACTAAAGTAAATTGTTCTCAGCTTCTATTATTGACTTTCATTTGTTACATGGGCAGTTAAACTGATTCATATCTGACAGACCTTAATGACTTTCTGTATGAAATTACCCAATAATAACGAGGAAAGAAAAAGCTGCTCCGAATTAGAGTTCATTAGAGCTTTGTCTCCCAGACAGTTCAATTCATCAACGTTTCATACGCATGAATATCTCATTACCACCAGCACACTGTTGGTTCATGACGTCATACAGTTTAGTGCTAAAATGTGCAGCGATCTATACTTTCACTAGGTTTTATTGCCAATAATGAGAAGATATTGGTTAGTTTTTTTTTTCTTTGCTTCTGACACTGACATCTGTATATAGGATATCAATCTTGTTGACTTCAGGCCTGTCTTGATACAATACAATGCATTTTAATATGATTAATCATGATAAAGTTGTTGTAAACACTTTCATTATTCCATTACTTCTTCTGGACAGTATTTTGGCCACTGGTTAAAGGAGGGCATTTTTGGCATCAGTACAAGAGAAAGATGTAAATTACAATGGACTCAATGTAATGATCATGATAAAAACCTTTTTAGATGATTAATTATATTCCCTTGGGACAGATATTGGTACAATATAATTTTATTAGAAGTAAAATGGAAATCAGTCAACTCTAATTAAGCCTTTCAAAAGAGCCCATTGTGTATTCATAATGCAACGCTGCAGTTGTGTATACACTATATATGCTGTTTCTTCAATATTTGATTTTGACTGAGCAAAGCTGTTGGTGAGTGAAAACACTGTGTATTGATAGCTTTGTGATGGCACGGTTACAGCTGGCTGCAGACAAAGAGAACCAGAGGGGGAAAAGGGTGTTGAACGGGCTACATTTGGATTCAAATACTGTAAATATCACCAATTTGAAGTTCCACTCGAGGAATAAATGGACCCATCATCAGTGCCATTGACTATTCACACTACACTTTGTCGTCTGAGTCGTGGTGATCAATCACCGGCGAGCAGGCTTCGGTTGAATGCAGGTAAAATGCTCCGTGTGGAGTTTAAAAGAGGCGGAACGCATTGGCTGGAATGCAATCTGGGAACCCGCCGGCTATCGTCGGATGCTGATTTAGATTTTTAGTGGTTTAAACTGAGTTTGTATACTGGCCACTTGTGAAACAATCTGGTTGTACACGTCGCGTCCAACTCCAGTCCAGCATCTCAAGTTTGCTAATCAGACTTTAAACAACGAGCAGCGCACATTGGCGCTGGGTATCCGCCGGCTAGAGCCGAGGAAATCTAGCCCCTCGCCTCCAGAGGCTTCTCCTCAGATCAATAGCTGATTGATTCCAATGTTATCTCATGCGTCTCTGATTAATTGGATAGCTGTCTGATCATAAAAAAGCATGGTCAGATAATATTAAAGTAGTGAATAGTGCCTCATTCAGTTGCATTTCTGGTACTTGTTGACAGAGGGCCAAGTGTTACTCAGACACTTCCACATCCCCAGAGCTGTAAATGGAGCTGACATTTTGATCAAACAGGCTGCTTTCAAAAATATTTCTATTGGTCTGATAAGGATCAGGGTCAGACTGTATCAATTATTTAATGAAACTCTATAGCTTTTGGATAGTGTATGATTTTTATCTTAGAAATCAATGTCACTTTGAATGTTTTATGTAACGTGAGTGCTAGATGTTCATGAACCCACATTAGCTTGCCAGTTTGGATGAGAGGGGATACAGTATTACATCCTGAAACTCCTCTTTTGCATCTTGGGGTTGGTGGGATATGCTGCGGAAATTTAAATGCGTCCAAATATAACAGGATTCTGGCTGAGCGTTCTCATTAATCCAACAAAACACAAACACAGTTTCATCTTTAGGCTCCTCTGCCTCTATTTTCTAGTTTTCTGGCCAAAACAACAAGCATGTTTAGTTAAGTTTTATAGTTCAGCTTGAGTAATTCATTGGCTTCATTTCAGAGAGAACCCAGCCATGCCTAAGCTGCGCCAGTAACAAAAATGTGTTTTTGTCAACAGTGGTAACTCCAAGGCGTTGGAATTGTTTGTCTTCCTATCCTTTGTTAAAGGTTCTGCAATCCTGTACACATGTTCCAGCTGAGAGTTTGACAGAACAGGATTTGATCCTGAAGCACAGCAAAAGCTGCAGGAGACATCTTTTTCCATTTCCCTCCCCTTCCCACCGGAGTGGCTGTTGACACTTGCCAGAGGGTGCAATTGTGCAATTAGCACTCCTCCAGCAACTACTAGCGACCGTGTCATACTCTGTTAAAAAAATAGCAGACATAATGTGACATTTACCAGAATATAGAATCCAAAATGACATAATTTGATACCTCTTTCAAGCGCCCTGGTATGAAAATCGAGCCCACCAATCGGCACAAATGGAACGTGGAAAGGAGTTAAAAGTAAAAGCGCTGACTCCCTCGGGAGCTGCGTCAATTTAAATGAATACATTTAGAAAAACATTTTGTCGTAATTTCTTGACACGAGTTCCAGCCAACTTGATTCCCACAGCAGTTTAAGGTATCAGACCGGCTCTAGGATGCTGATCTACGCGTGTTTGTTGAGTAAGCGCAGGGTTTGGTGTCGCTTCAGCATACCGTAGGAGCACCTGGTGTGGAGTCAAAGCTGTGCAGCTCATGATGGGGAACCTCTTTAAAGGCTGTCTTCATAGCATTCATTTTTACAAGAATGCATTAAAGGAGAGAGGTATCGATTTGGTAGGCATTGTGTAAAAAAACAACAACTAATATTTAATCAGAATCTCACACAAAAAAAGGCAACAAATGATCAGGGCTGGATATTACTGCACAGTTGGTAAAACCAACTCCAAACCAAGGAGTCCCCATCACAGAGGCACTGAATATCAAGCAGTTTAGTAAAATGCATCTGACATTTAACTCACCACTTATATTGATCACACAATAAGACCATTCACAGCTGCTTTACATTTTAAAATTGAGTATTTCACATTTTGTACGCATCACATGATGCGTATTTCTGTCACTGCCCTCCTGGGTCTTTACTGTGCAAATACTATATATATATATATGTATATATATATATATATATATATATATATATATATATATATATATATATATAGCATACTGTCTGGTGGGATGCTAAACTGTATTTCCTTGGACTGGAAGTTACTGTACGCTGTGACAATACATTTTAAAGTTGAAGCTAATCTAACATTGATATGGTTACACTTCATTTAGATGTCTATTTGAAATTCATAAGTTGTACATAAACTAACAAATGGTTTACAACTCAATATATACAATATTGTTCACTTCCAAGCCAATATAGAGAGACTTGTAACGTTCATAGCGGTGGCGTAAACAGTTAATGAATGCTTGACGACACATGATAATATGGACGTTTTAATTTCAATATTAAAAAACATGATCTAGCCGATGGTCAGACGTTTGGCAGAGGAAACGCAACGTTCTTTCCACATTTATTTATCAAATTTAAGCTTTTGAAATGTTCATTCAAAGTATAAGCACATTTACACGGCATCACTCCGTTCCACCAAAACGGAGCAGCCTCTGTTGGTTGCTGTTGTCTGATTCTAGCAAAACGAACACGCCTATAGGGCAGCGCCATTCAAAAATATGTGATCTCCAGAAATATCTCGGCTCCCTTCGGAGAAAAACACTTTAATAATTTAAACATTTGCTGAGTAGGAGCCAATGTCTTGTGAAATTAAAATTAATGCGACAAGTAAAAAAGGAAATGAACGCAAATACAGTTCATATTCAGCAAAAACAGCAACAAAAAGATCAACACAGGACAAACTTCTATAATATAGACAGTGTCCAATAGGATACTACTGGCAATTTTCAATGAGGCACTCCAGAGAAAAAAACAACAACAACAATGGTGTGAAATTGATACTCTGACTTGAAGTGAATGGTCTTGTTTTGTTTTGTTTACCTAATAAGCCTTGCAGCACAAAACAATGAACTGTGCTAAATTAAACATGACTAACAATGGGTGTGCATTATCACATTTATGAAGGACTAAATAGTTTTGGAGTGCGCTGACTCTCTTCGAGAGCAGAAGCAGTTCAGGGCTTTTAACCAGACCTCACAGTTTCAAGGTTCAGGGCAGATTAGTCTCAGTCTTTTATAGTTTCAGTAAACTGGCCACTAGCTGCAGTCCTGCTGTCTCTCCATCGAGGGGATTTCACGGCACCTCTTGCAGTGTCCACCAAGCTCATAATATATATATGAATAGCAATTGAAATGACCTGCAGTCTCCGTCCTTACTATTTTTGTGATTCTAGCTGAATTCCCGCAGGCTTTATTTCCCCCTCATCCTCTAAAGTTGTTTGGCTCACATGTCGCTGATAAAACTAGGAAATCAAAAGGTGCTCCAGGCGATGGATAAAATATGTTCATGGTTGTGAATGTTTATTCCTTCTTGGAGTAGACGCTATACCTCCAACTATCGATTACCTGTCAATTCAAGCGTTGAATCTGAGGGATCACGAGATGATTAGATAGATAATAAAGAACTAAAAAAACAATTTGGCTCAACAATTTACCATATCTGACTGTCCAGCACTTAGGTGCGGACTGGTGGGTCCTAACAGGTGTTGGATGGATTGCCATGATTGAAACTCAGATGACGAACACAACTGCTTGACATCAGCATGTGAGCATTGTCATTGTCCATGCTAGCTTTAGCATTTAGTTTAAAGATATACTGTGCATATGTGCAGCCTAAAACAGAGGGAAAGTTTGTAGGATACATACTAAATTGTCCAAACTCAAGACGGGTAAAGCTTCATATTTACCTTGGCTTGTATTAGTGTGGAACAAGGACTGCGGGCATTGCCCTCTGTATAAACATAAAAACTTCATGCCGAGTATGGACAGGAGTTTCTCTGCAGCTTGCGGATATTTGTTTCTCAATAATCCCTTGGTCTACAAAGTGTCAGAAAATGTCAGAAAAGAGTCAATCACAATTTCCCAAAACCCTTTGGGAACATCTTCGCATTGATGTTTTGTCACACGGCCAGACAGGCCACAGATATTGTGAACCTAAAAGAGTTCCTCTCTGCTCCCACACCACACAAAGAAAAGTGGAGTGGGAGGGGGGTTAAGATGCTAATCAGGAAATTGCAATGTTCCAAGTTTGACCAGGGACCTTTGTTGTCATGTCATTCCGTATCTTTCTTTACCCCAGTCATTTCTTTGTCAAGGCTGGACATTTTGTAAATTGGTACAGTTGTCACTGTCGACCAACTCATCAATTTTTAGTTAATTGTCTGTGCGCGATATCAGCACACTCATTACTACTAGCCGTGAAGTTGTATGCACTTCAGAAAGAGACTGCGTGAGTGTGTGTAGGCAGGAGTGGTGTTCACTTACACTTGCGCTTTTCAGTAGTGTCATGATACTGCCAGTTACTTAGCCCCTCTCAGTCCCTGTACATTTTCAGGACGGTTATGTATTCACGCCAGTGAACCGCTGCAGAATAAGACGTTTGGCTTTTGAAAGAACGAGTGAAGGGGAGCGGGTTGATACTACTGTTATCTGAGGACGAAGCACGCAAGGGCTGCCAAAGTCCCTGGCAAGAGGGAAAAAAAGGTGGGTGTTATAAAATTCAATTTGGGGCAATAGAGGGCGCAATAGATGCAGTGGAATCTTTTTTTTTTTTACAAGGTGCCACTACGCCCTGCTTCCCCTTTCAGCCTCAGAAACAAATAGACATACGCACGGTTTCAAAAGTATGCCGTAGAATCTCCTCTCTCTGTGTTTGTGATATCTTGCAAAACATAAGATCCCTATTTGTCTTTGCTGCGGGGCTGAGCCGAGCTCCAGATGCTGCTAATAATACACGGCTCATTGGGGTTTGGGAGTACGTGTGACTGTATTTCTGCATGTGCAATAGAGAGGAAGGCCCGGGGCAGAAAGAGCCACGTCTACAACATTTCAGCACATGCATCATCATCCAAAACAGCGTCTGCAGGGAGAAGTTCTTTTGAGAATGACCCAGCAATCGAGGGAAGAGGGCATGAAATTGCCCCTCTGAGATATTTAAGAGGCAGTTGCACTGAATAAGTGGAAAGACTTCTCACCAAGAGGTTTTTCTGGCATTGTCATCCGAGCAGCTGCGCGTTCACCAAATGATGATAAACCAAGGTGTTCTGCAGTTTTCCTCGGTTGCGTTGAGCAGAAAAACACTTAAGCCAGCCAGAGAAAAACATATATCTCGTCCTAATTAGCCCCCCGCTTCCTTTAATAGCGGCTCATTTATTGGCTGACAGGAGCAGCAAGATCTCCCTCCAACTCCAGTGTAACACACGCAGTGTTTAGGCGCTGCATTGAACAGAACCGGAACCCTTTCCGTAAACCGTAAAATACTCTTAATAATTCAGTCTTTTAAAACTCCATCTCGCTTGATCTCAGATATGATGAATTTAATAATTTAAGGCCGGATTTCACGATGTACACATTCACAGCTGCCGTTTCCGTGCCTGGAAGGGAGAATATTTTTGGGGGGGGCTGGGCTTGGAGAACAAATGTCTTAACTAGCCTCTGAGACCAACTGCATATTCATTGAGATCTCGCTCCTCGGTCCACGCCTGCTTGCACTTAAGCCCTTAATGGTTCCTTAAAACTGATGAAGTAAATGGGAGAGGGACCCGTAAAATGAAAGGGTTCTTCTAAATGTCTTTTGGCGGAACGCCTGTGGAGTGGAACGAAACTGGAGGGGAAATTATCCAGGGGACATGCAAAGTGAGCGCCGTGGCAGGCAGGCAGACTGTGTGACATCCTTCTCTCTTCAAAGCTACTTGAGGGGAGGAGGCGTTCAGTCACTGTATCTCCAAGAGGCAGGGGTTGCTCGAGGAGAAGACCGGAGGGAGACGGTGAACAGGCAAATCTATTTTTTGGTCAGTTATCTATAGTGCTGCTTTCTTAGACTATTTTTGTGATTTTTTGTTTTGTTTTTTTGGACAAAGTATTTATAGCCATCTATTAGTCCTTTCAGAGTTGTGCAGTCCAATTTATCCATTAATCACATGGAATTGGGGCTGGGTATTGCTGGGATTTTATCAATACCGCTATTGATGCCTGTGCTGCTAATCAATATCAATGATTACCAGTACTCTAATAGATATTTTCAAAGGGACTGAAATTTACCACTTGTCAATGTGCCATATGTATGTGACCATGACCTATTATTGCTGTTTAGACTTAAGTTGAGAGACTTATTAATGTGAGTTCTAGATCTAATGGCTACCACAAATATATGACATTTTGTCCCATTAGGTCTCAATTGGTGCCCCCTGTTCCCAGACCATAGTAGTTCTCGTTGTGGCCATGATGAAGGTCCCCTACTTGTTCTAACCCACACTAAGTGCTTATTTCAGCTGGAATCCATACAAAATCTTGTTTGTGCCTAAACCTGCCAAAACACAACCACATTGAATATTTTAGTTGTGCCATCTTGGATTTTTGCAACAAGAAGTGACACGAGAGGGTGAACCGAAGTACAACTGAACGCTGAATAAATCATTTTTAGTGGCCTAAATGTTTGTTTGTAAAATGTATTTAAGATTTATCTTGGAAGACAATGACAAATGATGTTATCCTGTTGATAGCTTGTCTCGTTCAAAATAAAGAAATTCCATTGAGAAAAAGTTTAATTTGGACTCATTGGTATTATCTTTTACTAGTTAACTCGGACATCTTAAGTTGTCTGCTGTAACCACGGTCCATCGAATATAACCATGACGTAGTCTCACAAACTTAAGGAAGGCATCATTACTGAGCAACTGCATGTAGGGAAGCAGGCAAACTGATAACGTTGAATTTTAAATGAATACATTAAATCACAGTGCTTTAGCTTACTAGTTATCACTGAATTTATCATTCTGGAACCAGTCCCTATTCATGATCAGTCATCAGGAGCCATCCCTAAAGCAACATCAAACATGTATTTCCAGTTGCTTTCAATTTCGAATGTGTAATTTTAACTGATGCAGTCTGAAAGACATTTTTATTCATCCCTCAAGGCACCGCTATCGTTAAAAAGTGTTACCTATAAGGAGGCATAATGTAAATCAAATGTATTTTTCGCAGAGACGCAAGCATGCAAGACCCGCAAGGGCCCCTTGCGTAGTCCCATCAGCCATCTTGCGTCACACAAAATTTCTGACCATTCGACAAAGCTACGCGAGCCGTTCGCAGCCCGCAATAATGAGATTGGTCTGCTAACCACATCCTTTCTGAGTCTCGCATTTCCGGTTCCATAGGATAATACCGCTGTTTTTAAAAACCACAGCAGAAACACGAACAATGGATCCCGTTAAAGAACATTTGGCTGAAGAGGTCCGGCAAATATGAACATTTATATAACCCGTCTGACGGAGTATAAGGACACGCAGATGGCGGGAAATTCTTGGAGGGAGATACCGGTAAACGTCAGTGTGCAGGTCGATTCTTTACGGTCATTGCGCCACCTCCTGTTATGGCGTATGGAAAAGGCACGGGAACCATAAACCAAAACGAGTCCGTCAATGCAACTGCGTGGCCAGCCGCAGTTGTAGTTGCAAGAGTGTATATCGCCCTTAACTCTTGCTGATGTTGTTTTCTTACTTTTTTGTCCCAAAAAAATAGTTCAAATTCATTCCATAATCTAAAAGTGAGACTGTGGTCTTTTAAAATAAAATCCTTCATACAATAAGCTTATTTCTTGAGAGGAAGTGTTCTGTTTAGGCTTCGAACATGCTGATAATACGTGTTCTTTATTGTAATTGCGGTTGAAAAATAGTCAGATATCACTGAAGAACTCCCACGACATTTTTGTCTGAAAACAACACTAAATATTTAAATACTAACCTGGTTTATCAGTTCATAAAGAGAGTCCCACTGTGCTTTGCCAGCTCATGAAAGAAGAATTTACAGAAAAACTCAGCGTGAACCTCATACTGTCTCGTTATACAAGTGTCGTTCAATAGAAAAATGAGTGTTTTGGACATTGAAATAGTGTTGCCTAAGGCTTACAAATGGCAGTGACTACCACTAATGGTGTAATATTTGGCATATTTTAAAGCTCCTAAACATGGATCACCCACATGTGTATGTTCACTCTTTTTACCGTGTTATACCTATTCTAATGATTGTTGTGTGTGTATGATGAGACACTGACATTGATATTTTTCAGTCAGGTGAAGGACTAACTCCCTCTCCCTCTGTGTCTACACACAGCCTGGGTCTACTCGCCCTTAATGGCTGAACCGCAGCGTGGTAACGTTACATCATTTTGCTCTTTTGTCCAATACATTTGCAGATTTCTTTCTCCCATCGGCCTAGCTTGAATATACTTGTAGTTGTAGGATGTTGAAACAGTTTGATGCATATATCAGGAGAGTAGCGTGTGTGGCCGAGGCGTACAGTTTTCTCGTGGTAGTAAATGTACCGTGTAGGTTTCTGTTTGTATGTGAAAAAACACTGCAGTGCTTCAAGACCAACATTTGCGGCAGTGGGCATGTTCATAATGATCAGGGAATGCAACATAGGTCTGGTCTGTTTAATAATGTAACATTTTAGATGAGTAATCCAGAACATCAAATTGTGGAATTAGCATGACTTTAGCCTTTTGTTGAATCACTTAAATTAAAGCAACCTTAAATATCTGTCTCGAAAAAAGCTTAGCCATCATATAATACAATATCTTATTGTGATAAAAATGCTTGTGACAACCCACATGTGTCTTTGACTTACAACTAATCATTAAAACTGTGTATTGCCATTCCACTCACAAATACCAATGATTTCTGGGCCATAATATCCAGCCTTGATATAACCTACCTAAATGTTCGAGGGGCAGATTCCAAAAACTGTTGCCCAACTAAAGAACTATTTGTTACGCAATCACCTCGGTTATGTACACATTTTTTTGCAATAAGACCATGAGTAGAATCTAAATTCAAAAGTGATTAAAATGGGTGTATAGCCCCTAAAATGCAATATGAAATGTATTGTATTTGGCACTTCAGCTAGCTGGTGAAAGTAACCTAGACCAAGACAGTCGACAGCTTTAATTTATGTTACAGATTACATTCATTTACTGGCTAAATGTCTGTCGTTAAACAGAAGTTAATCTCCGTGCTCTGGAGATGTGTTTGTCTATGTTTTTTATATCTCGAGCAGTGTTGGCTGAAGATTTGTTTAATGGTGCGTAGTGTGTTTGTTGGCCAGTTTGTTTGTTAGTGCTGGGGTTCAATGATCCCCTCGCTGACGCTAATTTCAGAATGACTTTCTTCTTGGAAGGCTACTTTTCAAGGTTGTAAATCCAAAGTGTGTTAAAACACTGATTTGGAGATAAACAACGCTACTTTTGTAATATCTTTATTCAGAGTCAAACAAGACAAGCATCTCAAATACACACACACACACACACACACACACACACACACACACACACACACACACACACACACACACACACACACACACACACTGCCTGGTCATAAAAAAGTGGCTACCTGGATTTAACTATGACTGCCTACTGTATAAGCCTGTGGGGGCAGTGCTGTGATCTGAGGTTGCTGCAGTTGCTCAGGTCTAGGTTCAGCAACGACCAGATTCAGCAACGACCAGGTTATTCCATCAATGGATTGTTTTCTTCCCTGATGGCACGGGCATATTCCAAGATGACATTGCCAGGATTCATCGGACTCAAATTGTGAAAGAGTGGTTCAGGGAGCATGAGACGTCATTTTCACACATGGAGTTCAGACCTTAACCCCATTGAGAATCTCTGGGATGTGCTGGAGAAGGCTTTGTGCAGTGGTCTGACTCCACCATCATCAATACAAGATCTTGGTGAGAAATTAATGCAACACTGGATGGAAATTATTCTTGTGACATTGCAGAAGCTTATCGTAGAAATGCCACAGCAAATGCTGCCGTTATCAAAGCTAAAGACGGTACAACAAAATATGATATATATATATATATATATATATATATATATATATATATATATATATATATATATATATATATATATAACTTGTTCCCTCACCCCTACTTATAAGGGCACTGCTAATTGTGTAATTTATAATTACAATTGTGGCTCGAGCGAATAGAAAATTGTACTTTAACATTGAATAACTTAATTAATTAATTACAGCCCTAATAGATATAACCAGTGTTGGCTACCTTTTTAATTAGTCTGCTTTTATTAATGTTCTGAGCGGCTGCCCTTGCAGTCATTTTGTTATCAATTTCTCCACACTTCTGTTATTTTCTCCGAGTCGAGACGTTGTAGCTGTTCGAATATCCAGACTTACTCCTACTCGAGACAACCTTAACTGCATTTCCCATTCAACTGCTCACATTTAGATTTGGACAATGCGATGACAATGTGGTATTAGTGAATACTGGGGATCTCAGCAAATTTCCAGCAAAGCTGCAGCCGAAGTCTACGTGAGGAAAAGACCAAATCAGCCAGAGTAGATATCCCAACAGATCCCCTTCTGGGTTTGACGGGGCTTTTAAGTTTGGAGTATCCAGCCCCAAAGTGAAACAGACAGGGTTCTGTTGAAACTCTTTTCCTGCTGGCCTCTGATACCATTCTGTGCCAGTCTTCACAATACCTCATTGAATCCGAGGTGAATGTGTTGTGTTGCCTTTTGTTCTTCCACATTGCCATCCACAGAGACTGCTGGCGCTGCACACTCATAATGAAAAGCACAGTCGGCTGTGCCGGCCAGCAAGATGGCACTCTCATCAAACTAAACCCAGCTTACGCCCGCTCCTCAATTATTAAACACCTGAAATAAGCAACAGTGCAGAGCCCACCCGGCAGCAAACTACCAAACACACGTGTCAGTGATGTTGAAAAGGAGAGATTGTTCTTGAGATGAGGAGATTTGGATTATGGTTATGTGGAGAGACACAATACAATCACGCTGATTGCTACAGAAATACTTGCAGTGTTGGAGAGAATCAGAACACCTCTTTTGTTTTCTAGCATAGTGAAGTCAAGCTACATATTGACTCCACAAGGATGACTAATGCAGCAGGTTTGCAGCCGGGCCCAAAATAAATCGCTACGTCATAATGTCAATTTGCTTATTACATACTATATTATTTTCGTGATAAAGCATGGCAACCGCTTCAAAATGATTATACATAATCATGTGAATGTAATCTAAAGGTGATTTTTTTTTCTGCCATTTTTTTCTCCTCATAAATCAGCTCTTGTGTATGCTAATGACTAGTTGTTACCAGTAGGATTGTTAGGTCGAATTAGTTCACTTTGAATTCAGGAACACACAACTTAATTCTCCAATGTTGTTCTACATCTCAACTTCTGTCAATGCCATGAGATGCAAGCCATGGAGATCATCATGTTACAGGTTAATATGGGACTTAATTGAAATTTGCTAAATATGGCAGGGCAATAGAGCATTAACAATAATGTTCATACTCAGCACAAACTTATATGAAAGTTATGCGTCAAAGCAGGGTGTGCAATCTATGGTGAATCCACGTATTAAATATATATATATATATATATATATATATATATATATATATATATATATATGTGTATGTATATATACAGTTATTTTGTGGGTGACAGTGTTGAACCAAGCTGTGCTTCATCTCCTGTCACCAAATGTGTTCCTCAGCAAACATGAAAAATCTAAACTGTGTCACAATTTAAAAATAAGGAGGTTTGTAAGCAGAATTGCTGCATTTGTGAAAGGAGTTAAATCCCTTTGAGGAAGAATGAAACGGGACTCAATTTGGTCTCGCAATAATGTTCTTTACCATTGCCTTTTCAAAATTGCTTATGCACAACATAACATCATAATCCAGCACAATCACTCCAATTCCTCTAAAGCGCCAAACGTTCGTGCTTATCATAAGGAAGAAAGTAAACCCACTTTGTTGTAGCTGTTAATCATTTCTTCTTAACACAGGACACAAGCAAGAATTGCCATAATTGCAAGTAGGAGCTTGAGAATTGTTTTATGGTCGATGATAAAAGCTGGATCTGCTCCACTGTCAATATCAACAGATGTCTGACAACAAGTAGGTTAACATGATTTCTAACCATTTGACTCTCCCTATGCAGTAGAGTTGATGGATCCCACAGCAAATGAAAAACTATCAAAGACAATAGCAATAATACAAAATAATATTACTTCTACTATTTGTTTTTCATTGAAGGAAAACCTGCTGTGACGTACAGTAACAGTATCAATGTAAATAGGGCTCGCACAATATGTAGGATTTATAAATTACTATATTTTACAGCACAGGGTATACCATAAAAACTAAACATCACAAGGAATCTTGACTTTTTATTTGAAAACGTTTGTGACAGTTGCAAATCATTTTCTTATTGCCATTTGAATGAATTTCAATACTCTAATGATTTAAAACTTTGCCAAAAGAGTCTCAGTCATGAGAGTTAAGTCAAAGCTATGGTAACTTCCTGTAACTAGGTTGAGGTTATAGTTTGAGCTGATAATATACCCTGCGGTGTAAGATTTGTTTTGTTACTTATTTTTACAGTGTATTTGTTTGTACTAACCTTTAGTTACACTGTACAATCTGTCATAGGTGTGCGCCATGCTTCTTGAGATCAAACAAAGGCGAGTGAGTGTAATTACCCTGGTTTATAAATATGCTCCTTATCATAGCAGAGGGATCCACATTCAAGACATATCATACACTTTGGGATTACCGTAGTGCCTCTCCTCTGTGCAGATTACCATAAATCTCCCCACACAGCTCAGGCAAACATGAAGGGCATTTACAGTTCACATCCACAGACGAAACTAAACAAACCGTAGTCACCTGCAATTGATGTTCAACCTCAAAGTGAACAAGTTAACATGTTTCGCTTTTGAGTTGCAATAATTACCTCTCAAGCATTATCACTCATTTTCCCATGTCATAGCAACACCGTCAAATCCTGATCAAAACCAATACAGTTCACTTCATCCACCACTGCTGTGAATTGTTTCACAAATGAATGATGTTGTGACTAAGAGACTGAAAAGAATTCATGGCATGATCACCCTCGAAAGTCCCCCAAACACATACTCACACGCACACACATAAATATGGTACAAACACACGGCAAACAAATAGCTTCTCAACCATGCCATGCAGATGCAGTGTCAAAATAGTTAGATGGTGTCTAATTATTCATAGTCCCTTAAAATGAACAAAACTAGAATAGTAGATTTAGAATAACAATTAAATATAGACATAAAAAACATGTTGAAGCCACACTCTATTAACTCAGATAATGCAATTTAGTACTGCGTTATGTTAGACAGTTAATGTTAGGCTGCAAGGTTATCTTCAGTGGCCCTCTGAACCAATGTTGTAGATTGCTTTCCCTTTATCAGATTAGTTATTTTCTGTTTTCCACTGTACGGTTTAGTTAAACCTAAATAATTGGACACATCTAACATTTGAAGTCAAGTGTGTTATGAGTGAAGCGTCAAATATGCTTAACTGTAAATCAACAGTTTCTTTTTACAGGGCATACTTGATAAAGGATTTACCTCTCAGTTGAGCCTTGTATTTTGATTTTGAGTTTTTATTTTTAGGGCTGAGGCGATGAATCATACCTCACACTCCCTGGAGCCAGAAATTGTGCATGTGCAGGAACCAGTGCCATTGCCTAGCACCTCCAATGCCTCTGGTGTGGCAGCAGGGTTGTAGCTCATGTAATACTCTTGGAGTTGGGAGCTCAAGTTCTGCTCTGGCTCTGGACTCTTTTTGCGACGCTTCCGCCCCACCATGGACCTCTGCTGCAGCAACCTTGTTGCACCTGGATAGCGCCGCCAGAACACGTAGATAATTGTCAAGATTAGGGACATGGTGAAGAAGAGTGCCACGCTGCCCACCACCACTTTGTGCAGAGTCATGTGCTCCATCTCTGGGGGTGGTATAGGAGTAGGTCGAGTGCGGGTAACTGAGTCTCTTGGGTCTTTGCTCATATATCCCGGAAGGGTAGGATGAGGAATTGGTCGAGGTCTGAATGGGAGGACAGGACCAAAGGTGCTGGCTGGTGGCATAGGTGGAGAGCCGCTAGTGGGGGCAAAGGTTGGTTCACCAGTGGCTTCAGAAATGAGATCTGACATTGGTGAAGGTGTTTCAGTCAGAACATAATCAGTTTCCTCACAAATACCATGGCTCCTTGTGGCTTCCATAATTTTTTCTCCCTGGAGATACTTTGGGCTGCTGCATATCATAGTGGTGTCCTTACTACCACGGAAATTCCTCAACCAAGCCACAAGTGGGCATATACCAGTTCCACAATCCCACATGTTCCCTGCTAGGCTGATGGAAGTCAGTGAGATCCATGCCGACACTGCCTCCTGAGACACATTAGACAGTTTGTTGGATTCCAGGTTGAGGACTTGAAGATTGGGCAAGCAGTGAAACACAGCGGGGTCCAGGGTCTGGATTTCATTTCCAGACAGATCAAGTTTCTGAAGTGTATACCAAGTCCATGGAAGGCCTTGGTTAACCACCCTAATGCGGTTCCACTGCAGATAGAGTGATCTTAGGTTGGCTAATCGTGGAAACAGAAAAAAGTTGATCCGGGAGAACTGGTTGTGCTCCAGATGCAACTCCATCAACTTCTGCAGCCCCAAAAAGGTGGTACGGGTGAGAGCCTTGATTCGATTGTAGCCCAAATCAAGAAACTCCAAACTTCGGCACTCCAAGAATGCTCGAATTGGGATGTTGGAGAGACCATTTGAGCGTAGGTGTAGGTTTTGTAATTTTCGCAAGCCATGGAATTGACCTGGCTGCAGGATTTCCAATTTGTTGTAGGACAAGTCCAGACTGCGGAGATTGGGAATTCCATGGAACGTTGAGTTGTGCAGGGATGTGATTCTGTTGGAGCTCAGTATCAGCTCTTTAAGCCTACGGACCCCCTGGAATGCTCGACTGTCAACAGCTGAAATCTGATTATGGTCCAAATATATCCAGAGAAGCTGGCTGAGGTGAGCAAATTGATATGGCAGCAGGGTGTGCAGTTCATTGTAACGCAGGGAAAGGCCTTGGCAGCCTACCGAGATGTTTTCTGGGACATCTAGGAAGCTAGCTGAATCACAATGGATGGTTTTCCCCTCACATCGGCAGCTATTGGGACATGTGCGTTCACCAAAGCTCAACAAAAGGGGAGCCCGCAAGAGAAGGAGAAGCGGAAGGAGTAGGTGTTTCAGTCTTCCATAACACAGCAATGGACCTAGAAGAGAATAAGACACAAAAGAAAGAGGGAAATTGAAGGATTTTACTAAAGTCAAATTTTCAAGCATAGTAATTCTCAGAACCTAGACTTGTCAATGACACAAAGGCAGCAAGGAGTCAAGAAGTTTTAGAGGATCATATGAAAGTACTGCTTTCTCAGGATAACCACCAGGCCTCCACATTCAGTTTTGAACAGTTTCCAAAAATATGACCATTATGTTGATTGTACATACTTTTTCCTCTTAAAAGTAGAGCTGTTCATCCATCTAGATTGTTTTGGTTCAAGTTGCCATATGCTGAATATATTGGCTTTAGAAATTTCTGCCTTCTGTTAAATATAATGTTCCAAGAAATGTTTGAAAATGTTTAAATGTATTTGAGGAAGAGCAATTTCTCTTTCAAGAAATCCTGCCCTGGTTACTCCAGATTATCTATCTTGTGAGATGTAAACATCAATATCATTGCTTAGCTGTGACGAGATGCAGGTATAGATGCACGTTTCTGTGTTGTGATATATGTTTGGCAAGTGTAATTTCGTGGAAAGAAAAAAGTTCCTCCATGAAATTTCTCACAACAAGGTCTTTAGATTATCTTGACAAACTGGGTCATGATTTAAAGAAAGAACATTGCAGGTTCAGTTTTAAATGTATCTTTATTGCTGCTTTAGCAACCTCAAGCCGAGGGGTTTCATGTTGCGTTATTGGAGAGAAGGAAGACATCTTTACTGCCGGTATAGCCAAAACTAGGCAACTCACAAACAATCTATATTGATAAATAGCACTACAGATAAGAGGACAAATATCTCTTTGGGATTTTAGGTTGAGCTGTGCCTTTTGGATCAATAGAAACCATAACCTTTACAATTTATATAAATACAACAAATGACAAAGTAGAGTCTTATTAAGCATCGAGGGCTAACATTGCCTTGTTAGTCCAAAAATTATAAGACAATGCAGCTGTACAACCATCCTCAATACAAGCAAAGCAATCAAAGATTTTGTAAAGCCAAAGAGTGGAATGTTTTTGACTTTCGATGTCTGTAACCTGATGCCAAAAAACTTTAAATAAAAGCTGACAGTTGGCCCTTTTTACCCCAAATAGTATTCTTTGATTTCAAATTTCACATCTTGCAGTACAGAGCCAACAGTTAAAGGATGTGTCACTGACCTAATCCATTCTGACTGCACGATATGTCAAGGACACACATCCTTTACCGAGGGCTCTCTTCTGGTCTCACACTGAGTAATGCTCTGACTCAGGATATTCATATCTCAGGACGACACTGCTTTCAAATATACTTTTACCTTCCCCTAGGCACCTATCTCCTCTTAGATTTTTGCGGCAGCTGCTTCGCAGTTAACAGCGACAGATTTGAAAATTAACGGAAAGCTCGTCTTAAAGGGCATAAAGGGAAGAAGGGTTTTATTATTTGTTTGGACAGGCGGAAATGACAATGGTTCTGAGGTGGGACAATGTGAGGGCGGGAATATACAAGTAGCATTGTAGAGATGTATAAAGTAGTAGTTATAGCTTGCATCTAATTAGTTTCTACTTTATTTCATAGGAGGTTTCAAGGTCTAGTGGTTTTTAATAATACATGCTGCCACAGGTAATTTGTAATTTGACTGGTGGCAGTTGTTGAATTACCAAGATTATAATTGTGTGTGTGATTGTTCTATCTCAAAGAGAGATAGAGAAATGATTTCTTTAAGTGGGGACCGTTAAGAGTTCTAAAAGCATTGGCAAAAATGGAGTAGAGGTAATCCTGGATGTAAGTACGTTGTAGGATATTCATTTCCTATTTTAATGATTCCATGTCATTTTTAATAGTGGGTGGCTTTCCTATTTTGCATCCTGTTTTTACTGATTTAAGTTTTGTTTCTAAAGCGCTGGTATTGCACAGGATTTAGGGTAGAAGGCTCTACATGTATTATTACAAGAACAAAAAGTGCCTCCATCTAATTGATCTCATACACATGGATTGCAAATATGAGAAACTCATGTTGAGAGAACAAGGATATCTAATAAAGTATGATTAAACACCAGCATCAAGTCATGCATATTACAGTATAACTTGATGTTAGTTACCCACTGAACTGCATTTGAGTTGGAAGGGGTTGACTGTGAACAACACACACACATGTGTACCCCAAACCTTTATCCCAACCTAAACCTAATATCAACCTCAGCCATTAAACCAAGTCTTAACCCTAAAACAGCAGCTCTTGCTACACTCAAATTGGTCCTCACAAAAATAGAAGAACTAGAGTACACACAAATGTTTTGATTTGGCATATGCATAAGAAGTTACCGTGTGACTTTGAACAAGGTTAATAAAATGACAGCAAGTGAATGAGATGAATATAAATTCAGATACTGATCATATTACTGGCAGAAGGTGCAACACTGTATACATAACTTTAAAAAAGACAATCATGCTTTCTAGAACTTGGTGTATAAACAGATAGAGTATTAAAAGATAAATAGACGGAGGGACGCTGCTTGATGGCAACTTAATTTTGAAATGCAAATTTGGAATTTTCCAAATAATGTGTTTTAGTTATTTTATGTACAGAACATCACAATTGTTCTGTTTACTGACCTGCTGTTGTAACACAAATAAATCCTCCATTGTCTGGCAGAAAGTTTGCGGAACACATTATTATGCATCATTACACCACAAATATTTGGGTGTCACACAACACTTGTACAATTTCTCGCTAAAATGGATAGCAAACATATACTGTCACAGATCTAAATTGATCACAAGCTTGTTGTGTCACAATGCAATACCTCGGTACAGGCAGGTCCGTTTTGAGCCATAAAGTTACTAAAGAATCACAGTTTATATTGATGGGAATTAAATGGATGGAAGTTGAACAAGGCAACCTAGTTGTAAATTCCCAGTTAAAGTGCAAGATTAAATAGGCTAAAGTGTATGTGTGCTATGACCTAATTATATTTGCAATGTGACTACTCAGAAGCACTCAAATAACATATCTTTGCCAAAGCTAAATGCCCAGTCCACTAAATCTGGAATTTGATCAATACAAAACAAGAAATAATGAATGTGTATTGTGATGACTGTTACAATAATTAATATATATATATAACGATTATTGTCTTAAAATATGCCGAATGCAAGTAAAAAGGAGAAGAGCCTAAAAAAAGTAACACACAGGAACAAACACATGACTTTTCTTGGGGAAACCGCTGTTCATGTTGCATGTGAAACTAAAACTAAAGGTAGATATTAGTCAATAAAGTTGTCAGTCATGCCAGTCAATACTGTCGGTAGTCAGGTGAGTTGCTAGTCATTTCCATGAGGACAAATTTTGTCTTTAAAAGACAATACGCATGTATGTAGATCCACGCTATGTGGTAAAATATGGGATAGAAATAAATTCCTTGAGTGCCCCAAACAGATGGACATATCCATCAACTTCATTAGGTACTCTGTGAACCGAAGCGTCCACGGCACCTTGAATAGTCATGTGTCCGGTCCCTCAGGGAAGCCTCATTATGTCATTTTGTAAAAACTACATTTTGGTTCAAACTGAGAGGAAGGGTTTGCATATATTTTAGATGCGAGAAAACTCCAGGCTGCACGGTGTGGTAGCAAGCCACAGCCTTCAGACACTGGCTCGTTGACGCCTCTGCACATTATCTTTAATTAGCACACATTGGTTCAGCATGGACTTCTGCGTCGACTGAAGAGTAATAACAACTAACTGGACACGTGTACACTGGGTTCCCAGGGGAGATTATACAGAGCAGAATGAAAAGAGACTTTCACTTTAGCACAGATTGATTACCCAGTCAGTCAAAAGCAAGAAACAAGGAGTCCCGCAGAACAGCGTACACTGTATTGGAGCAAGCTGTGCAAGCCTCCTACAGCTTTCCAAATATACATTAATCATTTCAAAGGCTTGTCTCTGAGTCTGACCAACAGCAAACACAGAAAACAGCTGCCTGCAGCGGCCATTACGGCTAACTGCACAGAGATCTACATCCCAACATCTGTCACTGCAGGAAAAGACCACAAAGTTAGAACATTAAATATGAATAAAATGTGAAAACCATGGTTCAGGCAGGCATTGCTATCAGTTTCCACCCCGAAGAGATTTGATCTCATGTGGTAAGCTACACACATCTGTTTACCTGGCTCTCTCTTCTTAGTAGAGCATGACCAATCATAGCCGGAGGGTTTTGGAGATTTCATATCTCGCTTAAGTTAAATCTTGGAGATTTGGGCAACATGCAGTGCAGCAATACGGAAGTAGACATTAGTATACTTATCACAAAGATAAATCTGTTCCTAATAACTTTCAAGTCCCAAGTTTGTTTTTCCACTTCTTTTTTAAGTATTAAATGGCAGCGGATGGGGTTTGTGTGGTAACCTTGACGTCTTATAATGCTGTTAGCTGCTATAATTCTGCATTGATTAATATCTCTCACAGAACATCAGTGAATTGAGTCTTCAGTCTTTTTTTCTGCATGAAATCCTTCTATTATTGTCACAGGATGGTTAAGGAGTGGACCTAAATGTGGATGCGTGGCTCAAAAGTACATTTACTGTTTTCGAACTGAGCAGGATTCTCAAAAAATACAAAGCAGGATTCTAGTGGAACGGAAACAAAAGCAGCGACAGGAAAACGGGACACACAGGTCTATACAGTACAACTTATAGGAGACAAACCGGGTTTAAATACAAGGGGAAGGTGCGGGTGATTGGACACAGCAGGATTTATGTGTAGTTGTAATACTTAACGCTCAATTGTTGACTATTGGTCTCAGGTTTAATCTCGAAACATATCTTGTGTGGTGGTTGATAATACAAAATCATATTTATATAACACAGACATTTCACACAGGCAGAAATAAAAAAAAACAAAGGATGCAGCTACACACAGATTTCTCCATAACTATATATTTAGAATCACATATAAATAAATCCAAACATGATCTATAAATTAGAAGTAGCCTGAAGATCGTAACTTACAGGAAGTATTTTTTTCTGTAACTTCCTGTTAATACTTTGAAGGCAGCTGAAAACTGTCCGACTTGATGGCAGTTTTTAATGAACGCCTACCGCAGCGGCCGCCTGCTCTCGTCTGGATTCCAGGCGAGAAGCAGCTCTAACGAACGAGTCTTATCACAGGGGCAGGAAGTGCAGGCGAACAGAGGACACAAGAGGCAAGGACTTTCAACATAAAATAAAAAAACAGACATTGACGGACTCATATTTTAAAAAATTATAAGTAAAAAATCAAATTGATTTAGAAGGAAGCAGAGTCTCTTTTTTCTCCATCCCATACATTTTCCTACCATGTCAAAACCTGGTGCCTACATACACATAATGCAACAGTAAAACATTGTGTTTTTAAACTGCTCCAAGTTAGAACCGTGTTTTGCACTTGGTCCAGTGGAACATAGCTCTTGGAAAGGGACAAGATGGGTGGTTGTGCTTCATGAAACTGGGGCATAATGTTTTTCCTTTTATTGCATGCAGTGAACAATGTTTCAACTCAATTTGTGTCTCATGTAGATGCAATTGCAGCCAATGAGTATCCATTACAGGACAGGCTTTGTGCTCCAGTTTCCCTCTAGGCTCAGCTTCTCACCAACTGGGAGCAGTAGGACACTAAATGTCAACTCGACGGGTCGTGCAAATGCACAAAACGGCAAACGCAAAATCATTATGTAATTTAATAAAATATATCTTATCCCCGATTACCTCACCTAAGGGAAAGAGTGGATTCTGGCAAGCCCAACAGATTCAGCTGTCGTCTTCCTTGGCGGTGCGACAAAGTTGATATTTCATTTGAATGCACGGTGCTCTGAGCACTGATGCAGAGGCTATTACCCAGAGTGCCCGAGTGGGTTGGCCAGTGGGGCCAAGGCCGCACGCTTGGGCACTTCAAAGAAATGAAAAGTGTGGAAGAAAACAAAATATTCCTTATTAAATACTCTACTGTATCACAGGTTATACACATTAAAAGGAAGCATTTCTTTGTGGAAGCTTTTCAAGGTTATAGAGTGGGTAGAATTGTATAATCAACATTTGTATGAATTGATTGCAAGCATGCTACATTTATTTGTACTTTACTTTAGACATTATGTGCTATACCTATACCTATATTGTATTGTGTGTACTTGCTTGTGTACATCCCCTCTCACTAAAACTATTAAAAAATATATATACATGTTGCTTTTTTAGAGAACAGAAAGAGTTCAACAGAACGAAGAGGCTGTATGATATATAATCTGTATTTTACATAACTTGAAGCCTCAGATATGGATTTGTTAATTCTTCCGACCCAACCTCCAGCCTTCCCTTTTCCTCCCTGACTGTCTTGCCTCTGACACCAAAGCCAAGGGTTTTTAAAGTGTGTGAAGTACGATCGAGCTTAGGCAAGCAAAACTCTAGAGCACTACCTCGTACGTGATATATTACATTATTGAGTGTGTTCGCTCAGATTTAAGGCACATAGGATTAAAAATATTTTGAGGGCACTGAAGTATGTGACATATCACCAGTCACTGAGCCCACCGTGCAACGCTGATTAATTGGTTACACAAGCTTTACATTATTGAAATGAAGTACCTTTTACACACTTAAAACACATTATTTTACGCCCATTAATTTGAAAATTGGAGTCAGCTGTAATTTGAACTCGCAGAAAAGGCAAGAAGCAGTGTTAAACAGCCGATTTATGATAAAAGCTTATTTTAGTACAACTGGAGCTGCTCATTCATGCAAAGAGCCATTCTGAAATGCAACCCGTGTTTCACAATGAAAAACAAGATGTATGGAATAGCAGAACAGGGCTGCTTATTATCACACTAGAAAAGGCAAAAAACAGCTTAAATGGGGCAGCAGTCATTGAAAGTTAAACTGAAATGAACAGTTGATTTTGTAAGCTCAGTCCTTCTGTCTGGATTTCTGAGGGATGTAGTAATGACGTCGAGTGAGTCTGTGACCTTCTTGAAAACAAAAGTGTAAAAGGGGAATGAAGATGGACATAACTCTCGCTTTGCCTGCCGGCCCCTTCGATAGAAAAAAGACAGAGGCCTAAATTATTACCACTTAAAGCCCTAATGCCATGATTAAGTGCATTGATTTGCTAAGTCTGATGCATTAAGATTCCCGAGAAATAGGATTAGCAACATATGGCGTAAAGATTCTTATTCCTCCACAAGAGAGAGAGAGCCTGCAACCGGCATCAACTTCTCACTGTAAGTGAGCGAGCCGCCATGTTAAATTATACATTATAATACGGGTAGATAAATTCAAGCATTCTGATTGGTTGAGAGTGAGTCACGTGGGTGGTGGGGGGGCGGGTAGTTTATTCAGTACTGTACAGCCTGTTTACATTAACCAGCATCCATATCAGTGCGCACTCAAAATAACAGTTAGATTTAAATTGCACGACCGTTAGTTGTCATTTCTAGCTTGACATTTACCAAACATGTGTAGCGGGGGTTTCTCTTGCGCCTATACTTTTATAATAATACAATAACAACACGCTGCTCCGTTAGGTAAGACAAGACGGCAGCCACTTTATTCTTGTCTCCCTTTTCACTCGAACAAATCCTACTCTATTTCCGTTTCCCCTCCACAATAAAAGCCCCCTAGCTGTTTACGCACACACTATAATAGCTTACACATGTTTCGTGTAAACTTTGATATTTTGGCTGGAATGACTTTTGATGAGAATGTCAGCGGCGAATAATGTGTTTGTGGTCCCTGTTCCTGCTGTACAGTCACACGTTGATACGGCTTACGATCAGGAGAGCAGACGAGTTAACGCTCCGAGAGACTAGTTAACGCTCTGAGAGCAGACTAGTTAGCGGGGGAGCGAGCGCGTAAAACAGGAAACGAAGACGAGGAACTAAAAGGGTTTGATCACAAAATAGTGATGATTTCCAGTGAAAGATAATCACCGTCTGCAATTTCCCGAGTGAGGCAAGTTCTTTATACATCATGGAGGGGGGAAATAACAGAGAAAAGACGGACAGAAGCAGCGAGAGCACTTATTTTCATCGGTGGCTAGGTGTCATACTCCACCCTGCTTTCAACCGGCCTGGTCAGTAAATCAGAGATTTACTGACCAGGTAGTCAGTTTTATAGTCCCGTATGTGCGTCCCGTATGTGTTGGGCGTTGCATTTTGGCCACAATACGTGTGACATAGTGACAGCCACAGTATAAACGGGGACAGATATCTGAGTGTGTATATGTGTGTGTGTGTTTTCTCCACTGGAAAGACTAATAATTTATCTACTGAGTCGTTGTGTATAATCAGGATTGGAGGAAAAAAAAAACAGTGGAATTTCTCATGATGTTAAAATTTGACACTAAGTACGCAATTAGTATTTCAACTGTAAAGTCAGACTTCTGATAACAATTCAAGATAAATGACTTACAATGACAAGTGATGACAGTTTATTTTTGTCTGATTTGAATAACTGTCCCCTCTAGAGATGCCGAGCAAGCGTTCAAAGCCTAAAGATATTACATTTACTGAGACGGAGAAAAGCATCAAGTCCTCTGGGACCATGGGTCATTTAATAATAGACTTTGATTCATACTTTGTTGTTTTTGTGTTCACACCTATTTATCAACTAATTTATTTGACATTCAATTGACGTCTATACGCTTTTATGCGGGTTTACAAATCTTCAAACACAAATTGTCTCATACCGTTTACCTTTTTGCGAAAGCCACTTGCTGTGGAGCATAATTTGCAAGTCGGGAGACCTTTTAAAAAGAATAATTGATTACTTTGAATGTCAACATTTTCAAAGCAGCAGGTTTCACGCTTCAGAGTCACTGACCTGGAATAAGATGGACGGCAAACCGGATATAAATTTGGTGGACAAGAGCGCGGCATTAATATCCGGTGAGGTAGTGTTGGATTGAGGTCCTTTTAAGAAAGTGAATTTTTCAAAAAGCTTCAGTCAAACCATTCTGGTTTGGTGCCAACAGCTTTCCCTGCGCCTGATATTTCAGTGACTTTGAGCCAAATAAATGTCCAGCAATCACACAACTGTTTCAGCATGTTGTGCAGTCTATTTCAATAAAAACATGAATACACCACATCTAAGAGTAGACAAACTTAACACATCAAAAAGATGATCGTACTTAAGAGAGGTCAGAACAAAAGTTCAATCTACACACTGCTTTATATTCCCATTAAAACTTTAATTATCTCTTGCTGCAGTGTTTTCATCCAACAGGAAGTTCTTGCCCGATGAAGATCCATCAAAGATAGCAAAACTGCAGCAAGAGATAATTCAATATATGAAACAGTGAAACGATGTTATTTTTGCCTTGATATCTGCTTCTTTATCCAGCGAGTGTGCTGCTTATCTTCTTTAGACACTGGCAGTAGCTTCATTGCACGGCTGTAAAGATACAAAACTTCCCCCTGAACATGATTAAAGCCTATTGGAAACTATTTGAATATGATGGCATTTAAGAGGTCTAATTGGGGTGAAGTCTGACTTTTAGTTGTCATATATATTTATATTTGCCTACATCATACAGTGTGCCTGGTACAGCTTACAGCTCTCTCGCAGCTGCACCCTATAAATCTGAAGTCTTCCTTTACACCCACAGCGCTTAACATCCAGACTCCGTGTGTCAAAAATTGACAGCCGAAAGTCTTTACAGGCCAATAATATTACACATATCAGGAACTTTACTGACGGTGGCTTTCTTATAGACCTTCACACACACACACACACACACACACATACACACAAATGCACGCACACACATTGGTTTAGCTTGTGTGTGTGTGTGCGTGTGGTATGCTGCTAATCAGTAAAGGCAGACCCGTTCAGTTTCTATGAAAAGCAATAATTATCTTTAATCAGAACTTAGTACTTAATGCCATTGAATATAAACGATGTATACAACCTTTACAAAATTACTTTCTGTATGTGACCTAGGAAAGAGCTGTTTGCTTACTTTCTTGTACAAATCCCTTGCAAATCCTTTTTGAATACAAGCTGTGTTAATGATAAAATACTTACATACAAAAATGGTAGGGAAATGTTCAGTCCCGATAGGAAAAAATTACTTGAGCTTTGGCCAATACTAAATACTGTTAATTAGGTATTGTAACTCCAGGTTCTATGAAAATAGGCGTAGTCCTATGAGAGCTGTTGTTATTGGGTTTAGCCCTGTGCATATGTGCAGTTGTGAATATTTCTTTTCGTTACCTTATGCTCCCTTATATCCGCACTTGTGACACATAACACCCATGCGCCCGTAGTTCTGCTCTAAAATTAAACCAGCATTTCTTTTCAGTTGACATAGATGGAGCCAAAGCGGCCCACAGCTTCGAGGCTATGCCAATACTCATAGACTTGAGTTACAATATGTAACTGACTTGCCAAATTGCAGAGGCAATGCAATTTTTCTTCTGGTTCTATGAGGGCTGACTCACATTTGGTGCAGGCCTCAAGCGGCCCTCTGATGTACTGTAGTTTTGGCAATTCTGTATAATTGTCCAGGCTTGGATAAAACAGGCTAGTGACTCAAAAGAAAGACGCAGTTTGATAAAATGTGTGCTGGAACATCACAACAAACCCGCTGCGACGAGTAAGAAGTGGTTGATCAATCTTTAAGGTCAATAATGCATATTAATAAGGAGGATTGCTACTCATGAAATTGTGATGAAATGTCTGGGTTTTTCTCTGCCGCGTTTGTGCAGAGGCAAGCCTCTGTTTTGTTTGGGGAGCGTGCACTGTGAAGATGAAAAATGCTCAGTGGGAGCATTAGCAGGCTGGCTGAGAGAAAACTGCTATTTAGAGAAAATGGGTGGCCCTGAAAAGGGTCGCTGTGTTTCTGTTGCTTAGCTGGAAAAAAAAAAAAGGCATGCACCCCCCCCACCTCTGTATCCCTCCATTGGCACTGACGCCATTGTCTCCATTGTGTCTAGCTCTTACAGCTTCAGCGCGGAACTGCTGGGCCGAGGGGGGATATCTCGACAGGGTAGAAGGAGGCACTGGAGGTGGAGCATGAGGAGCGCCACGCAATCTGTGATGCTGCGGCTGAAGTAGATCTATTTGCCTCAAAGGTGTTGGCTGCCTTGGGCACATGAGCCATAACGCTCCGATGGAGTGGTGCAAACAGCCCATTGGGGGCAGCAGGGGTCAGGCACAGGACATCCTTCATTGTCCGTTAGCTCCAGTGCTTAGCGGCCATGGTGGAGACAGCGTAGGCACCATGCCACGTGATTGAGGTGAGCTAAAAGACGTTAACATTCTTTTATTTCATGCCATACTTTACTCCTATACCAGTGTGATGTATAACAGCGGGCTGTATTTAAGCAATAACGTACGAGAGGCAGTGCTGTATTGTCAATAACGTACTGTTCAAGGGTGTTGTTAAAACCTTGAACAGTCAGAAAAAACCTGTTATATTGAGTGCGCACTGATATGAAACGCTCAGGTAAATGTAAACAGGCATACAGTCCATTTTGGCTCAATACAGTACACCCTGTGACTCACTCTCAACCAATCAGAATGCTTGATTTCATTTACCCTTATTATAATTAAAAAATGACCTTGAAACATGGATTGTTAATATTGACACTTCTTAACAAATTGGTCAAAATCAACGCCGGCATTGATGTGTGTAGTTTTTCTTGAAACATTGCTTTCCAATCTTTATAAAACATAATATAAGAACTAAATACCTTCATATAAACTTACTAAATTGTAAATGATAAATCGTACAACAGCAACAGCACTGGGAAAAAAATCCTCATGATTTAAGTGTAAAATGTTTAATGCAGCAAAAATAATTGGTCAATAGGGGGCTACTACACGTTGCTATATTGGCTCTGCCTCACAGCAAGCAGGGCCAGCCCTCTCTGTGGACTTTAAATGATCTCACTGTGTCAGCATTGGGTTTTCCTGGCACTCTCCTGCTTCCTCCTACAGTTTAGGTGAACTGAGGACTCTAAATTGCACTTCGATGTAATTGTGAGTGTTAATAGCTCTTTTTATGTTTCAGTCCTGGGATAGCCTGGCGAACTGTCGAGGGTGCACCCCGCTATTGCCGGGATGGGCTCCACCGAGGATTAGGCGACATTGGGCTGATCCGACTATACAGATTATATATTAAAATATTGCATCTTATCAGAACCTTACTCACGTTATCCTTGGTGCGCACCAAAAATGTTACTGTTGTTTTGTCTTTGTTTGCCGGAAACTTTTTTGAAATCTAAATTTCTCCCCGTGTTCCTGCTGAGGCGTCATATGTCACATTAGCAAACTGCCTTTCATCAGAAAAATGAATGCAATGGTGTCACACTTTGTTAAAAAGCACTGAAGACCATATTTATATATCAGCCTCTTTACTGTGAGCTATATGGTGCTATACCAGAACTTTTTTTTTTTTTTTTGACATAGTCAGCACAGCTAGGGTTATTTCTCATGTGACTTTTTTGTGTCTTAGCTAAGCTCTTTAACAGGTTTTCTACTGGAAAAATTGTGATTTCACGTGCTGCCATGCAGCGATTAGGATTCAACGTTATATGAGTCAAGATATGATGAGTTGTTGGTATTGCCATATGCCGGGTTTTAAATATATATCACGGTTGGGGACATGCACCCCGACCAAAATTGTACCTTTTTAAAGAGAGCGAAAGTGCTATAACAATAGCTTTAAAAGCATGTCAGTGGGCAGGAGCATAAATGACCTGTCAGCAGTAATACATGAACGTCAGGTGAAATGTTGCAATGACTGACACACTACAATCTGAGAACACACCAGGCAGAAAAAGACCACGACCCATCTGAAAATGCATGTTGACCATGTTTCTCTTCTTCTCATAACCTGACCCATCCTCTCTGGTATCCTCTCGTCTTTCTCTCTTCAACGCTACATTATTTCTGATCATTTTCATCTTTGTCCTTGAACCTGTGCTCTCTCTCACCTTGTGCTTTCACCAGCTGTCTCTTGCTTGTCCTGCCAAAGTGTATTAAAAAAACAATATTTGTGATATTAAATGCCCTTTCTTCATTTCATCTTTGTGCTTGAGTTTGCATTATTTGGGATTTGAACCATAGAAATGTGTCTCAAATGGAACATTAACAAAATGTGTTTGACGATAACATATTTATACATTAGTACTGTGTTATTTCACTAATTGTTTATTGGCAAAGTGAGCCTCTAGGTTCCACTGTATGAACCAATATAAATATATATTGCTGAGGTAATAACAGTTTAAATTGGATCAGGTGAGTTTGTGCTTGTATTGAACATCATAATAATTCTATCCGGGGCCCAGTGGGCATCCCCATAACCTTCTCTCTCTCTCTCCCCTTCCAAAAGCTGAGCTTTGATTGGTCAGTCTCAGTGAAGAAAGTAAATACATGTCGGCTATTTATGGGTGAAAGAGAAACCAACAAACCGGCAACACTGAGCACTGCTTAACGTAGCGCGACCGCACGGGAGCTGTTGTCTGGGGATGAATAGCATTACACTCCAAGCCGTCCACTAGTGAAATTGTCTCGTTACCTGAATCACGCTTGGCATGGATTCAGCTGCCTGTCCGCTTTCCTCAAGTTGACAACATAATGGAAGAACCACCGGGGTGAGCAAAGATTCGGGTAGAAAACAAACACACATACAAGCGATAAGATGAGCGAGTTGTACATCGTGGCATTGTGTATTATGTTAGCTACACCGTAGTCAAAGTTACTGAGGGACCTAAATGGTGGGTGTGGCCAAGGTTAGGGGGTTGTTTGCTTTGCTCATGACGGCAGTAACCTGACCGGCTTGATGGTGTGATACACAGAACCATCTGAGCTGTCAATCGAGTCTGTTTAGAAAAAGGGCACTCTCAAACGATATGTGTCAGCTTACGGGATGAACCATCTGTCAATCAAACTCGTACTGAAGTGAGTCGGCAGGAAGAGACAAAACATCTGTTCTATCAAGAAGAGCCTTCAGGGCCGTTCTTCGCTCTTGTTTTTCGATGGAGAAACACTCTTCGGTTGTGATATAACCGATGCTATAGAAGAGTCGGGGAGATCAATCAAAGCTAATCACACCACGCGGATTAACCCGACTAAGCAGATTAGCTGTGGCACATTGAATAAACAGAGAGGACGTTTCTTGTAGAACCTTGACTTTGAGCGTTGGTCAATTTGTCATTGATTGATGAGAGAAAAATGCCCTGAACAAAAAAAAAGATGCAAACCAGGCTTTCACACGCTTTTTTAAACTGACCTCTTCTAATTGAAGGAAAAATGACTGAGAAGTGAAGACGGAAATAGTTCCACGTTGATATGTCAACAACCCGCCATATACTGTACCAGCAGTACTGTACCAACAAAATCTTTAACCGAGTCATTTTGGGGCCTAAACTAAACCACAAGGTCATAAGCATTGTTCTGGAAGATACTGACACATTTTCTTTTTCATCTTTTCAGCTGGAGAAGCGTGACAAGCAAACGTGGGCTGTAGCATCCATCAGGGGGCATACAAATAATAACACAATACATTATCATGTGCTTCTCGTTGCATCGTCTTCTTTTTTGTGCGAGCTCAGCTCCCACAGCTTACCGCCAGACTTTGTTCCCAGTTACGTGTCTCTGCCCGTGTTCCACCGCATGAGCTCAATGTGCATGACGCATTACTCTGAGAAGTATTTTGCAGGAAACTTTGAGGAAAGGTTGCGATTCAAGACAGACTGGCACTCTGCGCAACGGCGGGGGACAACTGAACTTAGATGAATGACCCAAAGGTATACAGGGAAATAATTCAATGTGATATGCTGTGTTATGATGGTTTGATGGCGTGTGTGGGTAGTGGTGAAGTGAATAGTGCTAAACTGCAGCAAAAAGTGCCTGATGGGGGCGTTCAGGCTCAAAATGGAGAAACATGCCTCACACTGACAGAATAATCCTTATTGATGGCTTTAGCTATTTTAAAAGGAGCTTCAAGGTTAGTTAGCTTTTCTACTCTTCGTTCTCACTGGCAGGGGCCAGTCCTACGGTATCAACACAAAAGTCTGTCACTGGGTGACAAAGTTGCGTCATTGGTCGGTGGACTTGGAGTTCCCCCCATTGGTCGTTGCGCTTCAGATAATGAGCCGTGTTTCACCAGTGACGTCTTTTTCCTTCTGTGGTAAATTGTCTTGATCCACTTCTTCAATAAAGACTTGTTTCCCTCCCACACGTTTGTTTTATTGTATGTGTGTTCCAACCCTTTTATTTGTAGGGGGGATGACACAGGCCTATGCGTGTGTCATAACAGTAGAGTAGTGTGGGCGTCGCTGTGTGGTCGAGTGGCAGAGAGAGAGAGAGAGAGAGAAAGATGGAGGGGGGTGCGACAGTGAGCGAGCTGTAAGCAGACAGCTGTTGGCGATCAGAGCGTAGAGGAGATTAACAGTAAAGTTGTCAAGTAGTAGTAAATGTTCAGTGTTTGTCCGTGAATAAATGCCGCGGCTCACCGAAGTGCGCATCGGCTTTAGCCCCGGGGGCAAAACAAAGTCTCCCCTGTGCCTGCCGAAGCACGGGCAGCAAGCTGAAGCCGTAATGTTATCTTGCTGTGTTTACTGTTCGAGCGTCATTTAAACGGCTGCGGGCAAGCTTTCAAATTGTCGAGCAACCTAGGTCTGGTAAACAAAGTAACACTCGTTGTGCGTGAGGCGTCGCAAACGACAGGTTGTTGGAAAATAGCCTGATCATACGGCGCCGGATTGAATAAATTAAAGGAGTCCCCCGTGATTAGTCTCTAGTAGTTCGTCAACCGCAACACAACCGTTCAGGAGAGCATTTAATACCCAGGAATTCACATAACCCTGTAATAATCTGACCACAATTCATCTCATCGATCCAACTGTGAACTGGCTTCCCACTTAGTCGTGCTAAAACACACGCAGGCTCTGTCTTCCTGGCTCTGGAGGAAGCGCTCTGAAACCACTTTGGAGCAAGATTTTGTGCTGCTGCTTTTATCTGTAGATTGTCCTTCAATAAAAGGTGTTAATCGCGTCAGTTGATCTAATTAGGACTTGGCAGTTTTACTAATGACAAACACATAGAGCCGATCTATTGTCTACGGTCGCGTAATGGTCTTAAATCGGCATTAAAAGTACGGGATTTTGTGCCAGTGGGAAACCTGTGAATAACACCTTCTAATCGTCTGGTGTAGCTTAAAGATGGGGAATGGAGAGAAAGAAGAAAAAGAATGTGCCCCACAGGTTGGTTATTTTTCTTTCAAAGAAAGTCAGCTTAGGTTTTCCAGATATGTGGTCATTGGGCCAATTACTGTCTCTGTCTGCCCTTGGAAACTGACGGATTATGGAATAAATTGAAGGTTATTTGAGCGTAATTGCCCTGTTGCTCTTGCCAAAGCAGAGTGTTTGCAGCAGACGATGTGTGTACAGTCAGACCGGAGACCAGTGAGCCCCCATGTTGTTCCCAAGACTCCGTTCTTCCTTCCCTTTCTGTCCGCGGGGCCCTTTTCTTTTCCAGTTTTCTTGTTGTGGGAAGCTGAAGGCCGAAGGTGTGCCACAGATATGTGATCAGCATGCACCGTATCACAGCTGCGCTTGTCAGTCACAAATGACGCTCCTCCTTACTTAAAGTGACTTGATGCTTCACTTCTTTACCCTGTTTAATAACATATATTGAATCTCCTGGTGTTGCAGGTGGTCGATTGGGCAAAAGCAAGCAATTTGGAGGGGAAATTGCAATGTGCATTATTCACATTTAGTCAGAAATCTAATAATCAATATTGAAAAACCGATGGCGAGCTGCACCTCGAGCTGCTATTCTCTCAAATATGTCGCCAAAGCTGAGTCTGCCCTTTCCGTGCAGATGATTATGACAATGAAATTGTGTCGATGTTGTGTTTTATTGTTGAATTCGAGGTGAGGGACGAAAAAAACCCATCACCACTGCAGACGGCGTGAACTTTTCACTCCCATTTAATCGGTGGAAACCAAGGCGATGAATGAGGATGGGGAGGATAGTGTGAGAGAGCTTCAGTCAGAAGTGTTGATATCCTAACAAATGCAGCCTCTTATTTTGGCTTATAGTAATTGTGATGACATAATTAAAACGGTATTAGCATGTGCTCATTAGTTGCACTAAGCTGCTCATTACTTGGGTAAGTGCCACGTTTCTGCACAGATGTTCGGGCAGCAGCCATCTCTCTCTCGCTCCACAATATCTCAGCTTTCTCAGTCGATTTGAAAAAATGAGGAACAAAACAGCAGCACTAAATGAAGCGAGGAGTCGAGACAGACGGAATGAAAATGAATGGTGCAGTTTCAAAACCTCTCTCTCTCACTCTCTCTGCACCCAACCGCCTGTCAGACGAGTGTGTGTGTGTGTGTCTGTGTGCGTGCGTGCGTGCATGCGCGTGTATGATCATAATAATAATAATGGCAGTCCTTCACGGAGATATGCAACAACAAAAGTTCCACCGAGAGGACGGACACGAACCAGTGCTGGTTTCAGTTGGAGCATCTGCAGAGTGCTCGAAAGTGAGCGCTGTTTCATCGCATGGTGAGTGACAATTTGGGGACACCCACAGTTCTCTTTGAGCACCACCAAAAGAAGAAATATGTGGAGGGGAAGAAAAAAACCATGGAAGAGAAGTGTGGGTTTGCTGAGCGGTGGATTTAGCTTCAGAGCTCCCACAGTCAGTAAAATGGTGGAGGTGATAGGAAGAGTGGGATGAGATTGTAGGTGCCCGAGCTGTCAGGAGAGGAGAGAAGAGAGAGGGATGGGAGGAGGGGGAGAAACATGATGGAGTCAAAACATGTCAGAGCTGTGAAGGTGGATGACATGAGGGAGATGAGAGGGAGGCCACAGAAAACAGAATCATCACATTTGTGCCCTTTCATTAAAAGTCGGTTTGGGATTTTGGGCAATAAAGTTGCAACAACAGGGGACGTCACCTGGCAGATAAAGAGCTGTTGTTCAGCTTCAAGTCAGACAAACACGTCGACTGAATAAAGAGTACTTGGCTCCATCTCTCCCCCCATCCTAAAGGTGAGAGCTTTACTGCCCCCCCTTTCTGGATTTGCAGAGGCACCAGCACTCCCTCCTGCAGCATGATATTTGTTTTTGCTTTTTTTAAATTATTATTATTATTCACGAGTATATAGATGGAGAACCTCCCAGTGGGGATTCAAGATGCGAATGAAAACATTCAGAGATTCTCTCTGAATATTTGGAGGAAAATAGAGCAAAAGTGCCACTCTGAACCACTGGAGATGTCAGTTTGCAGCGCAGGAATAAGCCGGGAAAATATTTTTGTGGGAGGAGGGGGAGATCTTCTCACACACTTACATATGCGCCAGAGGAGAAAAAAAAAACATCCCACATTTCCATCGTAAGGCTCAACTAATAATATTCATGATTTGCGACACAACCCCTCCGCTGGCTTACCCATGGTGTCTCATCGGTCCGTTCCTCTCCGTCCTCCGTGGCGCAATCCGCCGCACAGATCACGACTTCCACCGCGTCGCCTTCCCTTCCCTTTTCCTTCCGTACCTGGAGAGCACCCCCCCCACCCCCGAGCTCTGCGCGTCTCTCACGCGAGGGGTGACTCACCTGCCTTCATTTGAAAAAAAAGAAAGAAATAAAGACACCAAAAAAAGCAACTGTCTCTCGATTATAAGATCACAAATAAAGGGAAAAAGCTTTGAAAGTTTGCGCCCATGCTCCCTCTGACGCAGGGCAACTTTCCAGACGGGTCACACACAAATATCCATCAAGTGCCAAGTTGGATGCCAAAGGCACGGCTGTACGGGGTTTTTTTCTTTTCTTTCCCACTCCGATGCATACAGAGTCTTGGAACAGGTGCCTTGCTTGGAAGAAGAAGAAAAAAAAAATGTTGAAAGAATCAAAACGTCACACGAGGCAAAAGTTACGAGGCGGACGCGAGGTGGATGTCGCGGCGTGGATCGCCGGCGGAGGCAGCTGTCCTCTGCGCAAACATCCAGTGGAGCGGAGGAGACGCCAGGCAGCGGTCTGGCTCTGGCGCTGTCCGGGGCTCCTGTGCTGCGCCGCGCCGCGCTGTGCATTGGCGAGAGCAGGTCTGCGTGTGCGCGCGCCCGGCTGCGTGGGGGACGTTGCGCGCGCGTTTGCAGACGCGCGCATGTGGGAGAAAGGGAGAGAGAGAGAGAGAGAGAGAAGAAAAAAAAGAAGGGAGAAAGCATTCTATGCAGTGTTTAACAGCTGCAGGCTTTTTTTCCTTCTTTTTTTTTTTGGTCAAACGGGATATTTTGTTGGGTTTTGTCTCGTGTAGATCTGCCTTTTTTATTTTGGATTTGTTTTGACCGTCTCTCTCACCAGCAACACAAACCAATGCAGGAGCCGTATCCCCCCCTTTCTGTTGCTTTCCCTATTTAAGTCCATAATGCAGGTGTTGTGGAGGATGCTGATGGCTCTACATGGGCATCATTATAGTGTGAGTGGGTAGCCGGGTGATCCCACATCTTGTTGCATAATTATTGCAGATGGCTATATGCAAGCGTGCTGTTGGAGCTGGGATGCTGCTGGACATGCTTTCCAAGATACATACCCCAAAAAATAATAGCATAAATCATTTCTCTCTCATTGGGAAGCATTGTGGTTGTTTCAAGTCCAAATTGTTTTTGGGGATTGTAAAAGCTGCAGTTCTGTCTCCTTTCTCTAGCAATAATAACAGTTTGTGAATATGTAATGTTGGACTCGCTAACCTTAAAGATAGTAATGCTTTGCTATAATTGACCTATTTATATGCACACCTACCTGCTTGACTGCATTCTATTATCCATTGCTACCCTGATTGCAATTGCCTGGCAGCCTTGGTAAATCCGTGAGCTGTCACTTGTCCCATTTTTTTAAAGCCTTTCAACAAAAAAAAGGCAAAGCAGACTGCCTTGTTTTGTGTGTTTATGACTAATTGATCACAAAGCTAAGTGCAAGTCTACTTCTTCTCTTTATTTGTTCCCATCACATTCTTAGATCCTCAGAGCATCTGTTTTTTTATTTTTATTTGTATTACATATACCTGCTTTCGTAAACTTCTCAGGCAATCTACTGGCCTTTCTTTCTCAGGAGCAAAAGTCCGACGGCGTTCCAGTGACATTTCTCTCTAATTTGAAATACTCACTTAAAGTTATATGCGCAACAGACCGTAACGCTCTCAAATATTTGATTTAGCCGCCTCCCCCCCCCCCATCCTTACTCAATCACGTCGCATTGTGATTCATTCCAAGGATGGTGTTCAGTCTCCCGATTGATATTCACTTCTGATGATTCACACACAAGAGAAGGGATAAAAAAAAGACAATCAATTATTAAACGGTGCCCATTCTGAGACGTGACTCCAGCCTGACTTAAGCTAGCCTTGGCCACACCGTTTAGTGACTTAGTGAAAGTTCTATGGTGATGTGAAATTGAGAGCACGAGGTTTGGAGTGAGCAACAGACAATGAGCTCCTTCAATCAGGCTTTGAGTTTGGAGAATAAAACATGGAGGCTGTAATCGCTGCACATTAAAAACCTGTGGCTCTGGGATCAGACGCTCGGCAATCAAGCATTAGGTGCTGCGCTCCCATGTCCACAATCTGTCGTCAAAATGTATTTCATGAATGTTTTCTGTGACGCACCAGAAGGTTTTGGGCCACTTATCGGCACCGGAAATGATTCAAATTCAAAGCATTTCTTAAAAGATCCTCACTCGTACTCTTGTAATAAGGCCCTCGCTCCGGGAGGGTCCGTGCCTTCCACTTCAATCTCGAGTCTGCAAATTTACAAAATTGGTGTGCACATGTGACAGCATGCCATAATAACAAGGAGAACCGAGAAGACATGAATACAAACTGAACCTGGATGCAAAACCCACCCTTCTAACCTAGTTTTTTACCCTTTTTATTGCGTTCCTGCTGCGGGCGAAACAGCTGCAGTGTCCGCGCGTGTGTAGCCAAACTGACATAGTCACAATCATCTTTTATACAGCTCAGAGCTCTTTTGGCCGTCAAACCTGTTCTGTTTCTTTTGGCCAGTCACGTACTAACAACGCCGCCTCTTTATTTTTAGGATGGATGTTTCCTAACGAGCCTTAGCTCCTTCAGGTGTGTGAGGGATTCTGCCCCTGAGCCTTTCAGTTGCTATTTTTTTTTAAATTTTATTGTGAAGCGCCCCGGCTCCGGGTTGCATTATCTGGAACGTTATGTCACATATACAGCAATAGCGATAACATTTAGTGCAGTGTAGCTCAGTCAGCCGAGACGCTTCGGACAAGGAGCGACAAGAGCCGGCAAATGAATGTAACAAGCACACGGAGCTGCCTGATGGAGGTCTGACGGCGGCCCCCGTCGCCTGGAGCCACTGTCACAAGGAGGCAGGGCCCGTAAATCAGCGGCGCTATTGGTATCCATCCCTCTCCCCTTCGCTTCTCCGCCTACTCCACCTTGACCACAGACAAGGGGGGCCTTGATGCCGGTGGTGAGGAAGAGGAGGAGGTGGACTGCGACAAACTGCTGGTGTCAGCAAAAGGGACGTCAGGTGAATACAGGGAAGACGAGGAGGAAGAGGGGAGGGGGCAGTGACAACACAGTGGAAAGGATAGGTGACGCCAATCTCATGAGGCGGGTTAGAGGGGAGACTTTGTGGGAAGAGTTTCTTTAATGTTAAGGAAAAAACATTAAATGGTACACAGCCATGTGACACTGTCCTCCCAGAAACAACATTTGTTTAAGCGAGCAAGCCCTCCAGCAGCCGCAGTGATTATGACCCTTGACTTTTGGGAGCAGAGGAGGCGGTCACGCCGTCACAGAGCTGTGGTTTAAGTTGGTTGAAGTGTTGACCCGAAAGGTACACGGTTTGGGAAAAATGTTTGGGTTAGAGAACCCTCTGTTGCTGTGGTTACAATAATTACCATGTGATGCAGGTGGTTGAATGTCAGCGTGAAGCCGAAAACAAACGGCGCTCTCCCTTTCTGCAGATTCAGGCTCGATCACAAGTCTGCAGGGCAGAACTTGCAGAACTTGCTGTGAGGAATGTATCGACAAAAACACGGTGAAGTAATCGCTTTTGGCCACAAAGAAGAAGGCCGGCGTTCTCCAAGAGTCCGTGACACGAAAAAAATGTCGAAATTCTGCCAGAAATCGCAGTAAAGTTTTGGACTCTGACCTAAATTTCAAGAGCTACATCAAGACAATAAAAGCTGCCTTCTACAACCTTTACAAAAAATGTAGCAAGATTAATAGGATTTATGTCTTAACAGGATGCAGAAAAACGTCCCGTATTTATTTCCAGCTGTAATGGAGTCTTCACAGGACAGCTGCAGCGAGCCCAGAACGCCGCTGCCAGAGTTCTCACCGAAACCAAGGAAGTGGAGCACATTACGGCGGCCCTTGAATCGCTGACTTCCTGTGTGTGAGAGGATATACTTCAAAATCCTATTACTTGTCTTTAAAGCACAAAATAGCCTCAGGCCCTAATACCAGGCATACAAGCTCAGCTGTGATCCCGCCTATTAATGCTGTAATTTGGTGCGTGACTTAACTCCGGCAAAGGCACCAGATCATGCATGAAAAGTATAAAATACAAGTACGAGTGGATGCACTTTATATCTTTATCAATTTTAAAAAAGGCAAGCAGCATCTACTGCAGTCAAAAGAAAAAGTGAAATATAGTGTCCCATATTAACATATGTGACTGAAGACTGTGAATCTTTATTAATACGCCATAAGTGTCAATGGGAGACAATCCTCCTCCTGGGGACGGATGTAGCGCATTGCCCAAACTATTTTTATTTTAAACAGAAGGAACATTTAAGTCATAGAACATTCTTTTGTCTTATATGAGCGCTGAACAAAGAAATTCCAAAAAGGCGACAAGTTGCAATAGACTTAAAACTGAAAAGCATCTCTTTATGGTAGGAAATGGAAAATACGATAATATACTGGCTAAAATGGCAATATTTAATTATTACTCATTTGGAATATCCAATGTGTCTCTTAAACACAATTTAAGTTTATGTCCAGGGGATAAAATTATGAGTTTATTATCAGTAAAACAATGTACTGTACATTTTTATATGAAATGACTTCTGAACCTAATTTGATAAGTGTAGTGCAAACATTTTTATTTTATTTGTTGGTTCACGTTTTGCTTTTTTTCTTGCCCCTGTGCTTCATATTTTAAAAAGAGATTGCCACCTATGGCAACCACAGGCCAATACATTTTTGCTAAATTCTCATAACGTACATCATGTTGAGCTCTGCCTGTAAAGCCCTTCAGAGTCCTTCGTGTCTGAACGGCTCTGTGTACTTGACCGGCCTTCATTTGAAAACAAGGACACAGATTCTTAGAGCTTTTCTTTGAGCGGTGAGCAACGGACGCAAAACCCCGTTCACCTCCATTTGTACTGCGGTACTTCTAATGATTTGAGTGAACAGACCTTGGTTTGATGTCACGACCGTTAACGGGTCAGTTTGTCTGAATGACTTTAAATGTTGCTTTCAACATAAATGTTTTCATTCATATAGCTATTACATTATCATATCTAGACAATTTCACCCAGACTCGACTGAGAAAAGGATCTTGTGTCTGAACATGCACAAATAGTCTGTTAAAGCAGGGCTGGGAAACCTTATGTGCCACCATCGGCACACTGTAGCTTTACCAGTGGTAGTTTGAAGGGTTTTTCCTTTTTCCACGGAGACCCACCCCTACTCGGCCTCTGATTGGCTGCTCCTCATTGCCTTCTTCACAGCATTTGTCAAGTGTTTTTGCTGATAAACAAGATTGGTGGAAAGGGTTAATGATTGCAAATCAGAGGAGAATGTTTTTCCATCGGGCAGCAACCTTCTTGTGTATAGTGCTCTCATATATAATTATGTTATAATCAAAGTTGTTTTGCATGTTGCCTATATAGATGGAATACAAATATAGATCTATTCACATATCGCCTATTTGGATGGAATACAAATATAGATCTATTCGCAATTAAAATGTTGATGTTGTCTCATGATAGAACTTTGTTAACCTTCATGATCACACTTTAAAAATACATTTACTTACATAATTGGCTTCCACGTGCTAATATTGTCTGTGACTTGACATTTACTGAGACGTGCGAGGATTTAAGAGGATTGTGTTGAAGGAATTGGCTTTATTTTTATTTAGATTACCTTCAAAGTCAATCCCCCTAGGTGTGTATGATGAAATCATCTCACAACTTGTGTGAAAAGTTTCTGCTTCATTATTATGCATAATGCGATTTCCCGTGTTCTTGTTTTAAAGTACAAAAAGCTGCAAGAAGAACGGCGAGGAATGGCAAGAAGAAGAGATTTCTCTCATGACATATTTCTTTAAGGTTTAAAGTTGATCAAACTTCTCAACATCTTTCAGGGCTCCGTGGTTGCGATGTGATTAGGTCGAGGATCCCTCCGTGATTCGGTTGTTGAATCAGTTGCAAGTTTAAGTCAGGGGTAAAAACTTTTTGTCATATCTATGGCAAGAAATAGAATAACAAATGTTCATTGTCTCAACTGGGCAGCCATCTTTCTTCATCACCACACCCCTGCTGTTGTGAACCATTGCAGTCAGAACATTGTCACGGGAGTCTGAAGAGAAGAATGAGCAACATTTTGATTTTTAATGCAGACCCCAGACTTTAAACTTGTGTTTGATTGTTCAATATGTGTTGACATGTATTGGCGATTAAAAGTAAATGTCAAACCCATGAATAGTTGTGTATTATTTTCCATATCATGCATGAATTCAGAAGCGAAAACATGATGAATATCTTTTTAACTTGGCTAAAAGGAGTTTGATTGAAGGACGTGTTTCAGCTCTGTGAGGCATAACACAGTTGCTGTCAGTGTCGTATAATCAAAGCTCAAAGGCCTGTTTCGAGACGCCATATTTCCCACCGACCTACAACGGAGAGAGAGTTCTGTTCAAGAGGCAGAGATAAGAGCATCTCTGCATGGAGCGCATAACGCTGTGCAGCCACCACACACGGCGTGATCACTGACATGCCCCCTTTGTTCATCAACCAGTTGACTCACTACGTGTATTAATATCACAGATGTACTGAGGGAACTGGGCGCATCGTTGGGGGCGGCATTCGGTCCATGTAAAAGTTGAATTCCGAGTAAAAAATTCAGATGCAATTTACCCGGATCCTGCGCATTGTGGTGCCGACGCTAACGGGCTCATTCACGTGGATGGAGGAAGGACAATAAATTCATTTGACATATTTTACGACTTAATGGTTTAAATAAGGGATATTTATGCTTTTGAACTGGGAAGATGATATACCTGAAAAAAAAATAAAAAAGTTTCGTTAAATTACAGCTGTCTCTTTCTCAATGTAAGTATATGAGAAGAAGTATTGTTGGGTCACTTGGCATCACCTGCAGGGCCCAGAACTTGTAATTCCACCGTTTGGCCAGTATGTCAAATTTGCTTCAAAGCACAGGTTGAACTGTTTACGGACGTTTAACTGTGTTCAACCGAAGCCTGCCCCAACGTGATTTGTCACTACGACTCCAAATGGAGACCAGAGTGCTTCTGAAGCTTGTAACGTGGCCTCCAGATTCTCCATGTGATCCAGAGACAGTGTGGAGACATAAGCACTTCCCTGCTCCCAGAGTTTTTCACAGCCAATCAGTTTCTTTCCAGTTTCCGAAATCTTCTTTCCTCCTGCCCGTCAGCTCCCTGTATGTTCACCTCCCTAATGAGCTCCACTACCCATCTCTCCATATCTGCCTTTAATCCCCTTTTAAGTGTATTTTGTGCTGTTTCGGGCAAGTCGGAGTCGGAGGTCGTCATTTTTTCCAGGTGAAATTTTCCAACTTCCATCCTTCAAGAGTTTCAGGCCAACAACGCCAAACGTGAACCAAACCACAGCGGACTGCGACAAACTGATGTTTCTTTGGCAAGTGAACACACAGTTGAACTCTCAGCAAAGCTGCCTCCACATTTCATACTTTTTGCAAAATAACTTTTGTGCAGGGAAGATAACTTTCAGAGATTGTTTACCAAAACCAGCTACACAATGACACTGCAACATATTTTGACATACAATTAGACGCAGAACTTATATATAGTATACGGTGTGAATTATTTCAATGGATTATATATAATTATTATATATATTAATATAATTAATGTTGCTGTTATGTTGACATTTTTTTTTCCTTTTTACAGTTATTGGGGGCGAAGTCGGGGGAAATGGATTTACACTGATTTTCCAAGTTTTTAATTTCAGTCTTTGCTGGATTCTACACCAGCTCCATCACAATGGATCAAAGACTTTAATGACTTAGAACGTAAATATTGACTCAACATGGTTGTTGATTGATCTTCTGTCAATGGATGAATTGGTCTTAGCACTACACAGATTAAGTAAACTTGACATTTAAAACATCCAACGACGTACCTTCCGAGAAACATTGCTATTATTTTGGGCAGTTTTCATTGTAAAATGGTCGACGGAGAGGTCTGCGGATTATCACATTGTCATGAGTCTTAACTGGTTGCCTGGCAACACTGTGAATAAGACTCCAGGAAGTATTTTTGAATGATTGGCAAGAAATAATAACACCAAGTCACTCCTTATAAAACATGGACGTGTACAGACTTTACAACTTTACAAGTGTTGTAAATCATTTGAGTAAATTAAGCTCTTTGTTTTCAATCTTTTGAATAATAATTATGCTCTGCAAGAAAGAAAGAAAGGATATTGTGGAACTATTCTTTTTAAGAAACAATTAGTTGAGGTTTACGGCTAATTTCCATGCTCAAAGTCTTAAATTAAATTATGATTTAGTCTCCATAGTTGCTCTGTGACTCAAGGGCCAGCATTTATGATTTCAGGGGCACTATCAGCAGAAATGTTATGTAGTATTAATAACTATGTTATTAACTATGTTATTGTTAGGGTCTCATTCGTTTCACAGCTGAAAATAACAACTGACAGCAGCAGAGCGCACCTTTAACGTTTGACAGCAACAGTATGATTGGCTTAGAGACGCAGTGAAGCATCTGGTTGATTGCTTACATGTGGGACGCCCTCCAGAACAGCTGCTACGTATACGAAATAGAGATATATGAGTGACCCGTAGTGTAGGGTCTTCCTTCCTGAACTCCTGCTTAAACTCCATTAGTTGATTATAATCAACTAAAACTATTTCACTCAGGAGAGACTTGTTCCGAATTAACAATGCATTTATTACATTTGATACAACCATGAATAGTGCAGAGTCTTTTTGGGCGATCGGACTCTATCCTGAACCAGGATAAACAGGGGGCAGTGACCTGGAGTTCTGACTCGGCAGAATCCCCCCCCGGAGTCCGGACACTGGTGGTGGTGGTGAAGAAGAGAGTTGCTGTCGTCCAGCGATGACTGAGGATTAAGACTGGCTGCTGCCTGGTGGTGACTGGAGTAGAGGAGGGTCGCCTTTGTTTGCTGAGAATGACAGCTGACAGCAGCAGAGCAGAGCACACATTTAAACTTTGACAGCAACGATATGATTGGCTTAGAGACAGTGATGGGTCTGGTTGATTGCTTACACGGGGACGCCGCCCAGCTCAGCTGCTACGTCATGCGATTCAACTGAGATAAATGAATAACCCGTAGTGTAGGGTCTTCCTTCATGAACTACCGCTTAAGCTCCATAAGAATGGTGCTTTTGTTGGCTTCGAATGAGCCCTTCATTTCCACATAGGGAGAGGGTCCTTTTCATAGAGTAAATTAGCCAAGATTGGACGAACCAAATTCTGGCTCTGAAGATGCTTTTCCGTTTTTTTCACGTTACTTGAGGGGCACCGTAAGTTCTCCGGCATGCTTGTGACACTGCAGTGACGTGAGCTGCAGATTGAAAAACAGCGGGAACCAAGATTTGAATTTGAAGCTCCTGTATTATTCTCGCAACAATGGCCATTGAGCGAAAGTCGACAAAGGTGCCACAGAGTTGCCGTGTTTTTCCACTCAGCAGCTCACGCTACCGCAGTCTCACAAAGGGAAGGGTGTTTGCCACTAAATCCGACACACTGGACGTTTTTAGTTCCCAGGGCCACAGCAGCTCTGTGCAGTATACCTCACCTTAGTCATATGTCTTAGATTATGAAATAAGACAGCTGCTATGCAGCTTTGACCTGGATATAATTGGCCCTCGAGACGGAGAATCCTGCTGGTTTTCTGTCATTCTCGGTTGATGATTACATCTATCAGGTTTCCTGAACAAAATCAGACTTCTATATGATGACTGACATCAAAAGGCAGAAATCGGCATCCACAGCTACTCTTCAGTCTCCCAAGATACATTTAAAGTTGCCAAAGTCACTGACTTTTGTCACATTAAGCAACACAAACCAATGGGCCTTAATAATTCTCGTTGTATATAGCCTAAATCAATCATTTATTTGAATTAGTCGTAGTTCACAGAATTTTGGCACTGTGAAATGGTTTGATGTTTAAAGGGCAATCTCTAATTTCACTGCATAATCCTAAACTGCCCTATTACACCTTCTGAAATCACTTCTAATTGACTGCTGAGAATGACATGAATCATGACATCTCGTGATTCATGAGAGAACTGCAGCAAAAATCTATAGCAGCTCACATCAAAGCTTATTGAAGCTCTGCAAGGCGACGTTACGCAGCACCGAGCTGGTAGCTGGCTTCTCCCTCCCCATGTTGTGTGTAACAGACTTACAAACAGGACATTCCATTAACTCATATTGTCCCAAAAGGAGAAATGGTGACAAAGCAGTGATATCTGTGCGTTTTTGTGTGAGACAAGTCATTTTTTTGGCATTTTGTACAAGCTGACAAATACAGGACGCAATTTATTTTCTTATTCCGTCGTTTCATAATGTTCTTGTCCCACCTACTGGGAACAGCATGTCCAGGAAATGAAACTCAGATAGTGGTTAAAACATACAGTGGGAGGTTAATCATATAATACTGCATAATTAACAGGATAGAGGATTTTTGATGGCGTATCCAGATGAATATTCACTAATATAATGTTTGAATTGCTGATTCATTCATGAATAAAAATGGTGAAATGCTATTGAACAAGTCAGACAAAGTCAAACACAAAAAAATCGGACACAAAAATAAAACTTTGGCTAGTATTTTAAAAATATGAACCTCTTGTTGCTAAACTGCAACGCAATGAATAACACAATGCATGGCGGCATTTAGGTAAAGCGATCAACAAATGCAAACGAAAGGAGACGCAAGAGACAGAAAAAGATTCCGGTGAACCATTTTTCAGGTGAAAAAAGGTTTTGCCAGCACAATCAATAATTAATTAAGTTCATATTTTTTCATCAGTTAATCATCAGGTTAAGGGGGTAAAAAAAGTATTTGCAGGTTTTTGTGTTGTGTTGTGCCTAAATCACTTCCTTCTGTGATAATGAGTGTGGTTGTTGTTTTTAAATGCCACTGGTAATCTCATTTTATAAAGTCAGACAGATTATCGGAGCAAAAGGCTTTTTTTTAAGTCATAAACACAGGAAAGACAGCAATTTAGGTCAGACTTAGAAGTTTAACCACCATAATTGCTCTTTTCTCACTTGCATCTCAAAGCTTCCAGTAAGATGAAGAGAAGAACATATAATACTGTATTAGGCTAGACTCACTGATTTACAAATGTTTTACAATGTCAGTTGATATCAAAGGTTGAAAAGACTTTTGCGGTTGCATAATCTTAGAGACATGTCATCTAAACCAATGCAAAGCTGAATATCAGTGATGTCATTTTCTTGTAAATCACTTTAGAAGTACAAGCTGAGGCTTCAGGCCTAATCTTTCTTTTAACTGGACTAAACAGTGCATGTTAGATTTGACATAAATTGTGAGCGTGCATATCAATTATTCAACATTATACACAGAGGTCGGTGAAGCAGATAAGGTCACATTATCATAATAACCACCACTCATCCTATCCAGTGAAGTTTTATCAATACACAACACTGACAGCCAAAATGGTTTCGGTGCTTGAACACAAATTAGTGTGTAATGCAATTTCTCAAAGCAACCATATGGATACACATCTCGGTGATCACTGGTGACTTTCCCACTGCCGTGGCTGCTTGGAAAGGACCCTTCCAGCTTCTGCCGGTGGACTCCCACCGGACCAGACAGCAAGCAAAGTGACTGAAAGTGCGGCCCGATCAGTTGGACAGGCGGATAAATCGATCAAAGCCGACAAGCCTCTCCAGGGCTGCATGGGGCCCGGGGACAATGCCTGTGGAGTGGCAGACCGGCGGCGTGTGGTTGCCTCCGTTTAAAAAAATGGGGACCGGAAAGTGCTCTCCAATTATTGGGGTATCCCACTGCCCGGCCTCCCAAAGACAGTTTACTCCCGGGGAACTGAAAGCAGGCTTCAATGAATTGTCAAACCTCAGATCCAACACGTACACATATATACATAAACACGTGGAGGGCAAATTGAGGGCAAATTGTAACTAAATTTCCAGATAATTGTGAAAAAAAAAAGGTACTTAAGGTGCATTTCCATCCACAAGAAGTCGGCCGCATCGAGATAAAGTGTCAGTGATTCTCTAGTCAGGTGCCAATAAAACAATCAGAGATCGGATCTTGCTCGCATTGGGATCCGATCAACCGGGCATCGTACCGAGGTGGCCTGACTCGCGTTGGGTTCGTATCTCGGTGCCGTTGTGGGCGGCATGTTGGCACGGTCCAGCAGTTTATCAGGCTTCCCTCTCCTGGGGAAAGTAACTGCAACAGAGGAGGCTGGCACCCGCTGTCTTGTTAAGTTGGTCTGCGTGGTCCTCCCGTGTGGAGTTTACATGTTCTCCCCGTGTCAGCGTGGGTTTCCTCAGGGGTTCTCCAGCTTCCTCCCACAGTCCAAAGACATGAAGCTAAAGATAATTGGACTCTAATTTGCCCGTAGGTGTGCGTGTGAATGGTTGTCTGTCTCTACATGTACACTACCACAGACTGGCGACCAGTCCAGGGTGAACCCTGAATCGCCCAGTGTCACCTGGGATCGGCTCCAGCGGCCCCACGACCCTAAAATAGGACAAGCGGTTTGGATAATGGAATGGGATTTGACTTCCAAATCAATTTATACAAATGTGATTTGACATATGTTGAATTGAACACATACGTTAGTGTAGTAATTTACTGAATCCAGCTTTTTTTCTCGAAGCTGGTGAGAGAGCAGAGACAATGGGGAACCCCCCCCCCCCACCCCACCAGCTTAAACTGAGATAAGGATGAGTATGTAAAAAGATCGAAAAGATTTTAATTTGCGTTCAAGAATAGATGGCAGCTAACTAAACACTACACCCATGGCAGCTGGTGGACCCTGGTTGAAAATGTGGCCTGGCTACGTTCCTGCCTCTAGCACTCAAAAGGTATGGAACAAACCGATGTTGGTATTTATAGGCACTCAATAAATGCCTGCCAATGTACAATCATTTCAATTATGTCAATAAGGCTGTGTGATGATTGTCGACATTGATAGAGCGGACTGTTTAAAAAAGGACAAATACATATCTTAGTCAGCCGTTCAAAAAGCTGGTCGACACTGCTGAGAAAAGAAGAAAAAAAAAAAAAGAAGCTGATGCTCAGGAGATGGAAAAGCCTGTCAGATCAAAGCCTCTTGGCAGTGTTTAGTGAGAGTTTTCTGCCCTTTTGAGTTTCAGTGCTGGCAACACTTTGGCGATGCGTGAAAGCGCAGAGTTCAGGGAGGCTCGGCTTGTTTTTTAAACATTAAACTTTAATAATATCCCATATCCTATACACTACCATATGCACTGTTGCAAATGAGACAACATGTAGATTCAAACCTCAGTGTAGGACTTGCCCTACTATCACCAATGACCACGGCCACCATTTAGGTCACCGAGGTTTGGACGTTGGTTTTTTATGACTAAACATAGATTTACTTTGGTTGGACCCAGATGTCAGAGTTGCTCATCTGCTGTCGCCTGTGCTAGTTTCACTTTCACCCCTACATAGTCCCATACGTGTGTTTACTTTCTTCACCGGGACTGGCAAAAAATCCATCAGCTGTCAATCAAAGCTCAGTTTTTGGGAAAGTGAGGCGACACGGGACAAGAGGAGGAGAACCAGAGGAAACGGAAAGAGAGACGGCGATGGAGACGAGAGAGGAAGAGCAGGTTCTGCCAAATGTGCCCAGAGTAAGGATTAGCATTACGCCGCTCAAAAAGAACAACAACTCACTGGATCCAATTCAAACACTGTTGTTACCACGTTCTCTGATTTGTGCAGTGGAACCTATAAGCTCAATTTGACAGCACCCAGCATCATGTTTCGTGCGATAGCATAGTATTATTCTATACATTTGTAGTTGTAAAACACATATTTTGCTTATGTTTATGCATCGTTTCAGACACATTTCTGTAATTCAAATCCATAATGATGCAAACTCAAACACCAATATGAAACAGTTTATATAATTTCAGCATTCTATAGTTTTCAATGCATGTTGACAGGAGAGAGCGAGAAGTCACGGAGAAAAATACAGAGGGTGAGATTTCCTTTTTCTTGAACACTATAATATAAAAACTTTGCCAACATTCAGTGTCAGATGTTATACATAGTTTTAGACTCTTCAGATTACACAGAGTCCAGTTTCTGGCATTGCAACATTCAACCTTATGAATGTATCCTTATGTATTGCTTTACAGATTATTTATGCTCCTGGCCACTGACATCCTTTTGAAGCTATTCATGTTTTTCTCTCATTTTATAAAGCAACATTTTTGTGTCACGGAAATAACATATATATGCATGGCAGTCGATGCATGAAATGCTTTTGCTGTAATGTAATAACATATAATTTGACCAATCACATGTCCTGTTTATTGCATGCACCATGCTTACTAAAAGGTAAATGTCAGGGTTGTAGGATGCTTTTCATTCCTCCAGAATAAATCCACAAGTGACATCTCCTGTCATAGTTGGTTGGCAGATATTCAGAGATCGCGGAGGTGATTTCTTCTTGAATTTGTTGAGGATAAAGAATCAAGAACTTCCTTTTCAACGGACTGATAAAAGGAGAACCTCACGCTTTGTGTACTTTATTTGGAGCTGGAGAGGAAGTTTCAGTTTTTCAATTTGTACCATTTTATACAGGATAATCTTAATAGAATCTTCAGTCTGAGTGTGTGCGTGTGTGTTTGAACGAGCTGAGACAGAGTGAAACACGGGGAAAGACAAAGAGAAAAGAATCAATTCCCCATCAATCCAGCAGACAGTCATCATTGTACATTTGTACGGCTCTCTCGCGGCAAACAGTCTAAGTGTAGTTAAGCTTTAAAGCTATTGGATGGGACGGCTGCTGTGGCCCGTTTGAATTAAGGTCAGCCAGATAGCTATTGACTTTGCTGTTCGTCTTGTATTGAGAAACGATAGGCGAGCGTGTCATCTCACGGTTAAAAATATCAAAGTTTCAAACGTTAATAACAGGATGCATGACAGCGCGCCCGTGCAGCAGGAGTCTCGCTCAGGGCCGCTTCCTATTCTGCACAGTGTAGTCCGTCTCTAAGTGGGAGTCCCACTCTTGATGTACAGGCTGCAGATTTGGTTGCTAGGTTGCAGAGTCTCGAGCGTGTGCAGAGCCACACATTAGAAGGGAACCAGCAACCCAGAAGCTGCAGCAGAGATTCATTTAGTCAGTGTTGTTCATTTAGTCAGTGTTGTTCTCCTCCGTCCACACACAAACACTCTCCACCTTTATTAAACTGAATAGAGGACAATTTCCTGCACTTTGTTGTCTGCGTGTGCTTTATGTTCTTTATTATGTTTACCGGAGAAACTGCGTGTGAGGATGAAACAAGGCTTTTGTTTTGTTCCAAGGGAGTTAAGCTTGAGATTCTTCTCAGTTGAGTTAAGTAGCTATACATTGACAGAAGCCAGGAAATGTATTTAACTTAAATTGCTTACATACCGCTAACAGCACGTGGGTGTTTTCCTGGCAGCACTAACTCAACTTGACAACTTAAGACAGGCCAAACATTTATGTATATAACTTCTGCCTGCAATCAACAATCAGGTCCACAGGGTGTCTGCAGGCAGGAGCCACACTGTTCCCCCATGCCAGCGCCACACCTTGGCCTCCTACTGCATGTCAGCACCACAGCTTTGTCAGACTTGAGCAGAAAGCCAGGAGAGGATTTTTTATTTTTTCATGGTTTGAAATGGACATATACAATAGCACTCGGCACATGTTCCATTTATCATGACAAGGTCTTCCATTCGGGGGTTTAGTTAACCATGGAAACGAAACAAAGTCAATTACAGCCTCTATACCTACATGTATGAGTGGGATGAGGACAAGAATGCAGCACATGTTTCTGACTCCACATGTGCCCATGTCTGGGGAATAAAGAAGGAAGAAAAAGGAAACATCAAACCCGTTGAGCTCTCAGTCGGACGCCTCACCAGGTGATCGGAAACCTGTCGCTTATGAATTGTTATTTGTATGATTTATCTTTCACAACAAAGCAAAGATTTGGTCCAAATGTGCCAAATACAAAAGTATATAATTCAACAGTCAAATAGCCTAAAGTGGCTTATGTGAGCGATGCTGAAGCTCTTAAAGCTGCAGGACTAACATATATGTCTGGGGGAAAGTGTTGTGTTGGTGTTGTGTAAGCAGGACCGTGATCTGAAAAGAGACGCTGATGTAAATGCTCATTTTGTGGCAATATTTCTATGTTGAAAATGCTGACTCTCCTGCTGCTTGACAACGGTTCTGCTGGCATCAACATGATGGTTTCCGGTGGCAAGTTATCTCCTCTCTTCACAAACTGCAAATGAAGTCCTCTGCTTTTTGTGCTTCTCTCTGGGTCGAGAGCAAACACATATCTTTCAGTCCACTCGCCCTTGCAGTTTCTCCACCTTCGACCTCTTCTTTTCCTGGTATCCTGACTGGTTTTGATGCTGCGCTATTTCACACCGTGTATTTCAACCAAGGCGCCCAACCTCCCGATGTGAACTTGCTATATACCTTCGGGTGAGGTGATGTCATGGCGATGTGTCAGTTCCAAGAACTGAAAACATTTGATGACCTTCAATCGGGCAGAGTACTCTGCCCAAATCTGTACTAAAAGTACTGATGCGAATGGCGTGTTTATGTGTGTCTGGAGAGGAATGGAAAACAAAACCAAAAAGTTTTGGCTGCTGAGAATCACTTCCCCCTGCAAGAAGAAGGCTGCTGCACCTCGACTGGCCATATATGACGAGCTAAATTAGCTTTTAAGCCCCGGCAACATTCTCAAAATGACTTATCCTCGTAATGATCATTAAATATGATAAATGGGTATAGATACATTATTCAACTACTAATTCGGAAACAATCTCATATGTTTAAATACATTATAACACCAAGGCCTCAAGCAGGTTTTTCCCTCCATAATGGTTTTACCTAACCTCCATTTGGCGGCACCACCTGACCGGCTAGACAAAACACGTCAGCAGCATGGAGAGCATTTTGGATGATTTGGAAAAAGAGCAGTGCAGTGAGTCAGAGGGCTTGAGTGTTGGTTACGGTTTTCCACTTATGATTAGAAAAAGTGCATCACTTTGTGTCATCCGGAGAGTCAGATGCTTATGCACAGAACATGTGCATTAGCATACAATTATGACTTTTTCTTTTAATATTACCTTCTCCTCTGAACACAATGCCACTTCTCAGACAAAAACAGAAAGAAATGAGAAACGTTTTTTAAGAAAAAGAAACAAGAAAGAATAGAAAATCATATGTACGCGTGTGTTTATACACAAGGGAAAAAAATAGAAGCAGTACAGAATGTCTGAGAGGCTTACTGTATTATATTTCATTGCATTTTCATTTTTGTGTTGTCACCTGGTCCCTGAATTGTGTTTTCATGAACATAAATTAAAACATTTATGCTATAAGCTTTGTGCACTCCTCCAATATTTGTTCTCGCAGACACCATTGACAGGTCAACAAAGCCACCAGTGAGTGAATGACTAATGACAATAAGTGTGGGTGCTTTTCCAAGCTCCTTTGTTTGCTGTAATTTATTTCTGTAAAGAGATCAAAATAGATAACGGCCTCCTTAATTCAGGCTGCTTCACTCATACGCTTCTGGACTGGAGCTGCTGAGAGCCATTAAGTCTTTGTTTAGTTGTTTTTCATTGTTGCTCTTTTGTCTCCTGTTTTGGTACGGAGCCGAGAGCGCCGGTGACGTTTAAATGTATCTTATAATTTGTGTTTTTCTAGCTCTGACGGTTTCTTTCAAGTTGTCATCGAAATTGAGGGCAAATGTTATCTGTATTTTCAAATAATCATGAAAAAAAGGTACTTAATGTGCATTACCATCCACAAGAAGTCGGCCACATCGAGATAAAGTGTCAGTGATTCTCTAGTCAGGTGCCAATAAAACAATCAGAGATCGGATCTTGCTCGCATTGGGATCCGATCAACCGGGCATCGTACCGAGGTGGCCTGACTCGCGTTGGGTTTGTATCTCGGTGCCGTTGTGGACTTCATGTTGGCACGGTCCAGCAGTTTATCAGGCTTCCCTCTCCTGGGGAAAGTAACTGCAACAGAGGAGGCTGGCACCCGCTGTCTTGTTAAGTTACTGCTGATGGAAAGAAGCATTTCTTCATTTTGTTCCATCAAAATAAAAGCCTTTAAATCACAAAATAATGGGGGACTTTTATTGTGATTCATTTATAAGAAAATGTATTTTTGTCACCCTGCCAAACAAGTCTACACACACTGCTGGGAGGAAGAGCATGCAGCAATAGTTAAAAGAGCCCTTTATGATTTTTTTTTTTTTTTTACAGGAAATGAAATCTGTACATATAGCATTTTACAGCGGTCTTCTGACCGCAATATCCAATCACTATAAGATCAGGCAGGTGGCATTGACATGTTACGTGTGGACACACGTACGCTGACACAGCTGAAAAGTCGCATTGAAAAGGCGAAATGTGAACAAGGCCTGAAAAAATATGTACATATCCTGAGTAAATATGTCTGATGACAGAAAACTGAGTGCAGTTGATGATTAAAGTCTTTACCTATATGTGCATCATCTGTAGTGATGATATGGATTATGGTGGCTTGACGGAAGTCTTTTCCTTGCTGGGTCTTTGTTGGCATGCCTCGGGGCCTTTATGGGTCAACTCTTCCACAGTAAAAGCTCTGATCAAACATTCCCTTTGCTGCCTTTGTTGTTGTTGTTCTTCTTCTTCTTTCCGTCATAGACATCGCTGTGGCCACCTCAATTCCCAGTTTCCCCAGGTTACAGTGACTCCTCTGCATGCGTGCTCCACCGACATGGGATATTGATGAACAAACAGGTAACGCACAGCCGCAGTGAACACACACACATTTGTATGCCGTGCGATATCTGCCTGTGTTTTTTTTTTCAGTGTTCAAGAGGAGATATTGTATTGAGACTCCCCTGAAGGATGGCTGTGCCTAAACACAGCGTTCTTAGCATATCAACTAGAAATGGAAAGGCATGTGAAAATAACAATATTTTTTTCAGTGTTTGCGAGCAGCTTGTGGACACCTTTTTTTTTTATTTAATTTTTTAGCAAATTCCAATTACTGCTGGGCTTAGCTGCTCTCCTGCCATGGCCAACTTGTGGGCCCCATGCTTGGCCAAAATGAGATTAATAAATATAGCATGATTCTTTCCTGTCTTATGGTGTCTTACGAGCACATGACAGCTCCCCCCTTGCCCACATTGGTGGCCATTAAAACACTGTAATACTAAGCTGTGAATAGTGACCTTCGAAAAAGCACTCAGAGTCTCAAGATAAACAGGAAAATCCACTTTAGAGGAACAAATATGTGACCTTATCTCATCTGAACTTGCGTGAAAAGTTGTCGAAGACTCCTCCTGACTCACGGGCTTATGTACGTATGAATGTTATTCAGAGAACCTTTTCACTGTCAGGAAAAACCTTACAGCAATCTTCAGTGCTCCCAATGAACATATGGCCGTGTGAGGATGGTTTTGAGACATATTTGAAAAACAAATATCCTCCTACCTTTGAACCATAACTATTGTATTGTATAAAAGACATTATTCTGGAGTAGCCACTGTCGTGTCCAGTTAGAAACATGTTGCAAATCAGTGAGCACGACGACTTTGAGATTATATTTGACTTGCAGGAGCTTATCCATCAATGTGATGAAGCAACTTTTAATTGGCGGGCTTCGGAACACACTTTCTTTATACTTTATTGTTTAAGTACAATAAATCTCTAATATTATGTGTTAAAAGTACACTGGTCACGATATAACAACGTGTATCGCAGTCTTCCACTTGAGGGAAGGCTGATTCCACTCCACAGCTCGACTGTGCAGCCTCTCATGTTCACGTGTCCCTGCAGACTACACTCGGACATTTTTTCCCGTACGGGCGTTCTCCTTTCATAGGTCAGTTTAGTTGAGTCACATAGCAGCCGAGTCAGGCCATCCCCGGTTGACCCCCGTCTCTCTGCCAGCTAACACATACAATGCACTACTTGTCTGAGCGACGGTGGAGTTTCACCTCATTGGGGGGGTTGGACTCCTGCTGGCTCCGTGTGATTGGCGCTCAGTGGAGTTTGTTTGTGGCGGTACTGAGCAGTGCCCCTGCAGACCCTATCAAACACACTTCACTCAACACCAGCAGCCCACTGACTAGGTTTCCATTCCTTTTTGGATGCCTATGACTCAAGCTTCAAAGAGTTGTATAAATGAACAGAAAACATTGCTTCGACAGACGCAAATCGGGTGATGTTTGTCTGGTATAAGGTGGATACCATTTGGGGGGCAAATGCCTCAGAGAAAGACTGATTTTTGGCACGGAATTCATTTGCATCCCGATGTTTGGACCAAGTGAATCATTGGTAATCCAGCAAAAAGATGATTTGTATGAGGTGGACAAGGTGATTCTGTCCGCCCACAGTCTTTATTTTTTCTGTGTTCACCTTACCTCGTTTCTTTAAAAAATGTTGAGATGATTCAAACTGTGTGTATCCATGTGACGGAGCAATATACAATACGCCCTTGATCCAAAAGGGATGTTGTTTGTCTATCTTTTCAATGTTTAATGGCATGACTTAAAAGCTAAGAGAATATAATAAGAAACTTTAGTATTTCTGTCCCATCCTGGAGACCTTGAATTGTTCACACTTTCCTACAAACTTTAATTGGCTGCAATTGTAGATACCATTTCTTTGAACATACATTGGAAGAATACTCTTCATCTTTGTCTGCTTTGAAAACATCTTCTCTTCAGATCTTGGAGCAGCACAGCAAAAAGGACAACACAGCAAACACATGAAAGAATTAGGTGCTAAACAATTGCAAAAAATATCAATTATGCAGCTTGGGCAGATGTTTTCCAGACGCCACCAATGCTATAGCTGTTTATCAGATCTGAATCGCTGTGTGAGTTAAAACTGCGCTGATGTTACACTCTGTGTGGGAGAGAGCACGGGTTGGTTTCTGAGTATAACCAGAGGAAGGCAGCTTGCATCCATGACGCTCATCACTCTAAATATCATCCTTTTTTCTTCATTTTTTCTTGTGCGAGTGTCTGGTGGAAGGTGCGACAGCGAGACGGCAGTTAATTGTCAAGTTGTGAACCCCCTCCACACCGTGGGCATACATTCCAGTTAACACTGTGCCCGCAAGACTTTGGCTGTCACCTCGACCTGGACTTCCTTTTCTCTCGCCGGCGCTCGATGTGATTCATCCAGGTTTCCCTGACAGTGAGGCCTCCTGACGGGAAGGCTGCGCAGGAACGACAGCGTTGCCTCCGGCTCGTGGGTATAAACCATTAATGGCCTCGCATACTGCGGGGGTAAGTGATTCCATTGGCCGGATACTCCGCAGCTTAACTCCCAGCCTGCCCATGTATCATTGTCTGTGTGGAAAGGCTCTCTGCTAACCGCTGTTGCAGTCGCGTGACAGCCGACAAGATAAGCAGCCATTGATCCCTCACCCCTCCCCCCTCTGACATTGGCTGAAAGGGGAACCCTTCCCTGCTATAATTGTGCTGGGTCCTTGCTCCACAGCAGTTGAATAGAATATGAGCCAGTCGATGGGTATAAGCGGCGAATGACTAACATCACGTACACTGCAGACTGCTCTGACCTCATAAACGGTCTGCACTCTTGTTTGCCGGCGCTCCAAGGCCAAGTCACGCACGCCGGGCAGCCTCACGGAGAGGTGAGGCTCGGCTCGGTAGCTGAGCCAGAGCGGTGGCTGTACATTCACATCACTCAGCTGGCTCCTTTTTTTCTTCTTCCTCAAAGCACACTTCAACCTGCAGCGCAGATTTGAGGATTTATTCAGTATTGTTCTTTCCTAAATCATACATGCAAACATTGTGAGGCGAGAACGCCTGCGATAAGCTCTATTGTTAATCTGGATAAACTGGTTTCCGCAAACACGTTTGAAAGACACTTCATATTCAGTTTATTTATTTATATTTCTGAGGATGAAATCCCTGCAGTGAAGCAGATCCGACACATGGCAATTCCATGGAATACGTTAATTTATTCATAGACCTGTTATATTGGTTTATGTTTAGTTTTTTTTTTTACGCTTCGCAGCAAATGGGCTCATATACGCACTCGGTGCATGTCGTGATTTGTCTCAGAGAGAGTGCAATATTTTCACCATAACCGAAAGGCGGCCTGTGGCATCGACTTTGTGGCCGAGCTGATGGACCATAACTTATTCCCATAAGGGTTTCACACAGGTTTTCTTCTGCAGCTTATGGCAGCAACTGTGATGCAACTTGCAGAGTTTGGTACATGTAATTGCTCATCCTGAAGTAAAAAAAGATCCCCACTGTAAATCAAGGCGCAGCATAAAGGTTACTGGAAATATTATTCCTTTTGATAGTTTAAAAAAAAAGTAAAACATTTAAAAATAAACCCTTGAGGAATGGAAAAATTAGCACATTAACACTTTTACACTATGTTCCCTAGTGACGATGATAAGCTATAAAACCAGTTTGACATTTGCCTTGGCAAATTAAAGAATGAATAGGCGTTATGATAAATTCAGCAGGTTTTTTCTCTCACATTTGTCCATCAATATGATTGAATTAACCTGAGTCAGAGAAGTAACTCAATGTGGTCTCAATTGCTCATCTTATCAGACCTCTGGATAGCTTGATAACCGTTTGAAAACCCTTCAACGCTTTAGTTTTTTTTTGTAAAGAAAGGTTAGATCTCAACATTGACTCCATGTCGAGCCTACGCACAAAATTAGGGAAATTAATAATAATAACTCAATCATTATGAGCGATTCTGAATGGATGCTTGATGGTGGCATCGGTGAGAAGGATGTTGTTTGGATGTTGGCGTCGGCATCAGGTGCTTGAGGCAGTGAGCTAAAGAAGCAGCTTATTGAGTCAATTAAGAGCACGCTGATTAGCGATTGTATCCCGCGTGTGTGAGCAATGGGGGGAAGAAGGGGAAGCTCGAGGCGTCATCGGAGGATGTGAACCCAAATGAAGTTGGCTCATGAAGAAGTGGTTTTCACAAATTGAACGGGGACTGGGAGGATTTGACTTAATGTGTCCTGCTGCGGCGGTTTGTCAGATAAAGTCACGTTGGAAGTTTGTCTTCGCTAACTATTAGCAAAAAATACCATGCTGGTAGTTACGATTCCAAAATGGTTGATTTAATGTACATCCACGCACCGATTAGTGTTCAGTTTTAAACTGACTAATAGTTTTTTCTCACTTGACATGATGTATTTTTCAAGGCCTTTACACAACGGATGTTATTGTTCATAGTGCGGTTGCACAGAATTGTGAATATTATGTTGCGAAAAAGCAATGTAACTCTAACTAGGATTGTGGGTGATTTGTGCGACCTTGATCACTGTGAATAAAGGCATCAACCTATTGAGTGGAATAGACACGCAAAGTAACATCATCTCGCTAGTGCACGTTATCACAATGTAATTGTAGCATTGAGCAGTTTGGTTTTGGTGATTCCTTCATTTTAATGTTTACCTCGTACTACTTTTCAAAATTACGAAATAATTGGCACCTTTTTTTTCCGCCGGTGCCACCATGTGTTTCCCACTTTCCAATGCAGCTGTTGTTGCAAGGGTTTTCACACAACAGAGGGACCAGCTGGGAGATCATTTTTCAAATAGTTTTTTTCATTAATACCAGATATTTCTCGTGCTAGACTAATCAGGAGATCATATTATGTGTGATAAACACTCAAAAATATACTTAACTTATGCAGTCAAAGTGTTCTTTCTAGTTAAACTGTCATCAGTAGCGGTGCTCTGAAAGGGATCGCCGACAATAAATAAACGCCGTTTGTTATTTCTGATCCCCCGCGCTTGGAGCATATTGAGACAGAGACGTGATGCTGATGGTTAGAAAATGCTCGCCCTCGGATCCGAACACATGAGATGACTGGTGGCCAGCCGTCTAATTAAATGTTTTAGTTGAGCAACTTCCGCCGCTCTCTCTCGGGATATGCGGCTGACGTTTTACCAGGCCCCTCAGGAATATTTGTGCCCCCGGCGGCCCGGCTCGTTCACTTTATGCTGTTTAGACTCGGCCTCTAACTGAGCGTGCCGCTCTCTGGCAGCTTTGAAGCCGCCGCCGCCGCCGAGTCCCAGCATGCAGTTCGACAATAATTTTTGTTCGTCTTCTTGCCATGTACTAATGAAAATAATTTATAGGTGCAGAATTTTCAGGAGCGCACTCACCTCCCGCGCTAATTATACGTCTTGATCGAATGCTTAGAGTGAACTGCCATCGTCACTCCAACATTGTATTGTAGCACATTTATCAAATAATAAAGAGTTGGACTTCATGAGGGGAAACACATATTTTCTGTCGGTGACGCAAAAGGTCGGTCTCATAATGATTTGAAAAAATGTTTTGAGTGGATTACATATTCACAGTTTCCACGTCCTGCCGGTCTCTCCTCGCTGGTCCCAAGTGTTCCTGACATCAGCATACAAAAGGAGTTGTACTGTAAAGTTTGGCTCGTGTGGAGATTGTCATCTTCCGTTCAGCATATTACACAAACTGAATAACAGCCTATAGCTGTTTTACAAAATTAGATATTTAAATCACTTTGTTCATATTCCGTGGGCTTTTGCTGATTATACATGCTTTGTGGAGCTTCAAGTCTAATGTTTCTAAGAAATCACCTAAAATTTTTTTTTAAAAACACTGTTTCATTGACACCGTTGGTGTAAATTCTGATTCAACATTGTAAAAAATGTGTTATTCTGGTCTTTCTCATTAATTCTAGACAACTCTTCAGCTCTTTTACTGTGGAAACAATGAACACACTTCAAAACATTGTCTAAATAAAAGAGTTATTTTCAATATCAGATGACATTTCTGCACGACATCCTAGGAATTCTTCTCTTGCTCTTATGCTAATTTGGAAACCGTTTTCATCCGACAGGTGCAATTAAGGCAGCGTTTTTGTAAAAGGGAGCAGCCGTGTTCATGAACCAAGGTGACATGCGTGTCACAATGGTGCCGCCGAAAGAAAGTGTGGGGACTCAGTTGAGACAAGTTTCATTAATAACCTCCCTGTCACACCTCATGTACTTTATTTCCACTCTAACATTGTCTTAAAAGCTTCTTAAATTAAACAAAATGTATCGGACTCTGCATGTTGGAAAGCATTTTAGAAAGCTGAACTATACATCTCCTGTCCATAGACGCCTACAACAGCCACCAGATAAAGTACCAATGTTTCTCTTGAAGTTAGATAAAATCATTTTCGACAATATCACATCCCTTATCCACTTATTACTATAGAAATGCCATTTACCTTTTACCAGCCACAGCCAGTCCGTGGGATACACTGTGAACACACTTTCAGCATTTCCACTTTACCTATGAACTAAATGTGCTTAAAAACAAATGGATGGAAACTTTAGAATGAACATAAGACAGTCAGACCAGATCATACCTCAAACAATGTACGAAGGCAACATTTAATAAGAGTCTGGATTGTTGCTAGCATAAATTGTAGGCGCTAGCCTAGCTATCAGGCTAACAACAATATTTCAGCCTTGAATGACTCAATACTTTTGTCTTAATGCCATTCATCGCCCTGCATGGGGTTTCTCCGTCTATGATGCTTGTAATATCTTGCCATTGAGTTACATAAACAGGCATATACTGTAAATATTTTGCAAAACATATTGTAGGATAAACTACGCGGCTACAGACGAGCAAAGAGGAATCAAACTCTCTGCAAACTGGACCGCCGCTCGCTGCTGCTGGAATACAGACTACCAGGACAACTTCCAACTAAAATGGGACTTTTTCTCTTATTTTCTTTTTGTGTGTATCTTCCTCTGCAGCAGGCATTGGTGCATTAGAGATACATTTTAGCGTGAGTGTGCGTGCAGTTTTAAACTGAAACGAGTTCAAATTTCTTTTGGGAGAAATAGAGTTAAAACCTGTACATCTACATGGCAAAGAGATGTGTCTGCGAGCCGTTGACACTCGGGGCACATTTGTTTTACTTCATGATTAATAGCATCATGGATGCAATATCAGAAATGTTTCAGAATTCTCCGGTCGCCCCGACTGCTGTTATCAATCATGGATGGCATTTACTGTTGCATATTAATGTGGCAAAGTTTCATCGCTGGGTTCCCCACGGTGATTGAAGCAGCAGATTGTCTCCGTACCCCCTCCTTCCCCCTCGCCACAGCGAGAATACGAGATGAATAGGATATCTTCTCCCGGACTCGCTGTGACACCGAGTTGTTTCAATGGACAGCCGTCCCACTGGGCCCTAATGACAGGCCGTGATAAGCCTGTTTACGTATTTATACCAAATGTACTTTTACTCCTGCAATCTTCCTCTGCCTCGGCAACAGTAACACTTTTGTGTGTGTGTGTCTTTTGTAATGTTTTTCTGCTGAGTCACACATAGTTTCTTCTTCCCGAGGGAACGTGTCTTTTTTTCCTTCCTACATCCATTTTCACAGTCTACTTAATCTGTCAAATTGTCAGCAGCGTATGTTAGCATAATCCCACAATTATTCAGTATATGGTTCTGATTATTGTGCAACTTCCACATTTTGCATATTTTAGTTGTATACTTTCCCAGCTCAGTCACATTTGCTCAAAACAAATTCCACTAATCATTATTTCCATTATTCATAGTTTTCCCCTTAAAATGAATTTCTCATGTTTTCTGTTGAAGCTTTAGAAAAGGTCTCCTTTTAACGCAGCAGGGCCCGGCAGTCTGACCCCATGTGGCCCCGATGACAAGCACTAGGAATACACTATGTAATAGCCAGTCTTCTCGGTTTACCAACACACTTCAAAAAGAGGCATCGGTCGTACATTGAGACTGTTTCATAAAATTGCTCACAGTAACATTAAGTATGGAAACATTCAAATATAGTCATCTCAATTTCTAAGAAGCCAAACAGGGTCGAACCAACTCTTTGAAACCCAAAGACATTAAATCTACAATGTGTAGCTTTAATGTAGCCCAATAAGAGGGCTGTAAAAATGAATGCAGACAGAAAAAGACACCTATACTCAAAAGAATGTTATGAAATGCTGGAAAGTTGATGGAAAGGAGAAAACGTGGGTGGCATTTTTTTCTAATTAACATACCGACATTGTTGTGAATACATTCCCTGTAACACAATAATCAACTTATCACTTAGATCTGAATTACTCTGTTCTGAATCTGCCCGTATTGCATGAAGACACTTGAACAATGGTAAATATTCGCCTCCCGTTCATTTCCGTTCCATGCCAACAAATCCCATTGGCATCTTCGCACGCTCACGACAGGGGTGTTTAGGGCTGATACGAAGCTGGTCATGTGAACGGTTTTGTGGACGGGAGCTCTAAAGGATGCCCCGATGTTCAACTGTGAGACGGGTCCCATGGGCGTTGGGACTGATAACAAATTCACTTTCAACGTCCAAACAGCCCCCTCTTTTGAACAGCTGCACGGGCACAGAGCCAGAAGGTGCTTTCTTTCTCCTCCATTGGGGGACGATACATTGCACACTGATGCCGTCAACATAACCTTTAAATATGACTGGCGGCAGTTAAAGCACATGCACTTTTAAATTAAAGTGTGTTCTCCAGATGCAGAGAAAACAAAAAAAATCTACTTACCGATTTGTTTACTGACAAAGCCTTCATCTAAAAATTGCTTACACACTTCATTGAAAAGCCAGTTGAGGGGAATGAACGAGCGTGTGATCACCACTGTGGCAGGTTTTTTTTCTTTTAGTACACAAAATGCTTCACCTTGAATGTGCTGCAAACTTTAAATAATGCTTATGACGGCAGTGGCCACACTTTGGCCTCTCTGTCTTTGTTGTGAGGCCCAAATTGCATTCTTTGTCTTTAAACTGCTTTATCTGCCTGCAGCGTTCGATGTGCCTCCCCGGCTTGAATGCAACACATTTTGACAGAGCTACTTCTCTTGCTTTACCCAATAATATGTTACACCGTGTTCATCATAAACCCTTGTGTCACGGAAGAAGCCAAAACCGCCTCCTCCGATTACATTTACAATGCTTTTTGACTTTGATAGGGCTCTTTCAAAGGAAACCGAGCTAACAACGTCCATTATTATTAATGTCACATGGAAATCCAATAAATTGGTTTCGTAGGCATATTTTAAGCTCGTTTGAACTCTCAAACCTGAAATAGTATTAAAAGCAACAATTAGCAAGGCCTGAAAACAGCATGCGAGGTTGTGTGCGTGCAGTATGTGTGTGTTTCTGCGTGTCGCGTTTGTGGAGGCCTACTCTGCTGCTCCCTCGGGATCTCCCTTGCTTGGCTGGATCAGCGTTTACTTCCTCCCGTGCCTCCTCGTCCTTTATGCACTTCACGGCCTCCTGCAGCTGCGCCCTAAAGCAGCAGGAAACGAGAAGAAGAAGCAGCGTGTGAGGAAGGTTGACAGTGGTGGAAGTTGTGGAACACGTTGACATGTTTTCAGCATACACTTGTTCTCCAGAAATAATAATGAACAGAGAGAAAGTGAAACTAACATTAACTCCGATTGCAGTTAGAGTGATGGGGAAGGCGTGTGTTTACCGCACCAAACGCAGAACATGCCCCATGCGAGACTAAATAAAAGGGCCTTCCTGAACTTTGGTCACGTGATCTCAAATGGTTAAATATGTTGTGGGGTTCATAACATTCTGTCTCTGTTCAGAGACGGCCTTCGTGAAGCGTGAAAGTCGCCCTCATTCTCTCCTCAGCAATCGGCCAATCAGCCGGTCGATGACCGTCTCAGTGGATGCTGTGAGCGCTCTCGTCTCGGATGTTCACAGACGGCTCGCGTCGTCTGCTTCCAGTATCGGCGGTCTTCAACGCACGGTCATTGCCGATTCAATCATACGACTCACACGACTCCGTCTGTTACCATGTGCCCGAAGCTGTTGTTTTTTCTGTCTACGGCCGGCAGAGAACTTCTTCGCACATCGAGCGTTTCATTTTCAACCGTGTTCGCACGCGGAGCGAGCAACAGTCACTGTCCAGCCATCTGCGTCACCGTTTGAGAGCAGATTGTGAACTGCGGCACGCATTAGACTCCAGCTAATGTCTCAATCAAATCACAATCATATCAGGAATGTGAGCCGGAGCAGAACGACTATGACCGCCGACAAACGCCACGTTTAATGCTTTGCCGCTCCGCCGCTTTGCTTCACGGACACGAACTGAGGGTGGATTGCCGCGCTCTTTTGTAAAGACATCTGTGGTCCCCAGAAGATGAATCCTACAGACTTTGTTTCTGATACGCTAATTTAAACACTTCAGCGGGCTCAAAATGCTCAACTGAGGTGGTCAACGCCACACCCGTTAACAACAGCATTGTCACGGCTCGGCCGTGAGTCGTGTCCTTTTTTGTCTTTTCTTTGTTTTGTCCCCTGGTGTGTGGTGTGTGTGTGGGTATGTGTGTGTGTGTGTGTGTGTGTGTGGGGGGGAGGGGGGGGTTGCTGTGAGCGTGGCTTTCGACAACTGGCAATGATCTCCACACCTGCACCTCATCTCCAGCACCTGCCTTATATCATCATCAACTCCTTCCTGTTAAAACACACCGGCTTCCCTCTCTCCAGTTGCCAGATTATTGCACCTTTTGGTACCTTGGCCTCTTTAGTGTGCTTTTCTTACTGTTCCCTGAGCCCAAGATTCCCGTACCTGCACTCCACTTCTACGCTTGGGTCCAGCAAAACCAAACCCTCACAAGCACATTGACATCGCTAAGCCCAAGTAGAGCCTCACGCAGCAGTTTCCATGGCTGTAGACTCTTCATGTTATTCTATAATACTGACTTTGAACTTATAACCCACTGCCTGACCAAAAAAAAAAGTCTCCGCCAAAGAAAAGGTCACACACTTATATTTCGTTGGACCGCCTTTAGGTTTGATTACGGCAGCATTCGCTGTGGCATTGTTTCCATAAGCTTCTGCAATGTCACAAGATTTATTTCCATCCAGTGTTGCTTTCATTTCTCACCAAGATCTTTTGACGATGGTGGAGTCAGACCGCTGCACAAAGCCTTCTCCAGCACATCCCAGAGATTCTCAATGAGGTTAAGGTCTGGACTCCATGTGTGAAAATGACGTCTCATGCTCCCTGAACCACTCTTTTACAGTTTGAGCCAGATGTATCCTGGCATTGTCATCTTGTAATATGCCCGTGCCATCAGGGAAGAAAGACCTAGACCTGACCAACTGCAGCAACCCCAGATCACAGCACTGCCCCCACAGGCTTGTACAGTAGGCAGTCATAGTTAAATCCAGGTAGCCACTTTGTTTTTGGCCAGGCAGTGTACTAGATTGGCTTGTAGGTGCAGTACAAGTTATTTTTTTGGTACTCTGCTGCAGTTTTCAACAGGAAATGATCTGTCATTGTTGAAGACAAGTCTGCATCACCATTTTATTTTAAACTGATAAACAATACTGACCCATTCCCCCTGGAATATTCCCCTTCAGTAAGATGCATTTCCCTAATGGCATTACTCCATGCAGAATTAATGTTGTCCTTCATCTTGAATGGAGAATTAACATCTTTTTTTCTTCATCTCTTTGAGTTATTATTATTTTTTGCTCTCTAAATATCTTATGCATTTTCAGTCCTTGTGAATGGGATGTTCTGCCACTCTGTAAACCCAGGAAGCATTAAAGTAAAATGACCGATTGCCTAAGACTGTATAATGTTTGATGTAAAACAGAGAAGTTCTTTCAGTTCAGTCTCTTTGATGTTTTTTCTCGGTTGAAAGAAAGGGATTTGGTAGCTTCCTTTATCTTTTGAACACTAACTCACTGTCAGCCGCACAATTCTAAGTTCCTCCTCATAATTAATAGGACAACTTTATAATTAAAAACGCTTAAAAACTAACTTGAAAATGTTGACCGGCTGTCTCTATGGTCTGCAAAAGAAATGTCAGAACAGGTGGGAGGAGGACTCCAAAGTGGTCGAGATGTAATCAGTGATCGAAAAGATCTGAGGCTCACAGGAATGAAAATGTTATTAATGCACCAGAGTTGCGCAAATTCAAAAAATATAATATGCATATGTGATTTTTATCCGTCCTTATGTTCATTTCCTGCTTTTCACACTGTCCACACTTTCTTTTAACGCTCCTCTGAGGCATCAATTATTTCCTGGCTGAGTGAAAATGAGTTTCAAAGGGGTCATCAATGTGTAACACATGATCATGAATTGAAAATAAATAATGATTAATGATTAAAAATGATTTACTGCATTTAATTTTGGGTGTTCACAAACGCGTGTTCCGATCTACACACAAATATCAAGCAATTAGAACACAAGGATACACAAACCGAATAAATATAAAATGTTTGACTATTTGCAATGTTCTTTTTTATCCACTTATTGAGATTGCTGAATGTAGCACAGATTGGCTAATACACACAGACTATTTTTCATGATACAACTCCACACAGAAACACTAATGCATGCTGCGTTTAAGCGCTGGTAAAAACCTGAGATATCGATTTATAGTCACAATTTCATTTTAGTTCTCTTGAATGGACATCTGCAATACACATCCAGTCCAGCGTTAGAATGTAAAAAAAAACAACTTTACAGACCACAAATGTGTTTCGGTCCCATCTGAACCTAACATAGCACAGCGCCGCCTCCTCGATTGGTTGGGTTAAAAATTCAGCCGATTTCCTAACAGTATCCCATTCAAAATATGTTTTGTATTCGCATTTACATTCATAAACTCTTGGATAGAGTAAATGTGTGGTTGTAAGTGTGCGAATTGCGGGGTGACAAGCTAATCGGTTTAAAAGGTTATTTACACTTTGCAATTGCACATGATGTCACTAAAAGCCCAGCAGTCCCAGGTTTCCAGCAGCAATTAAACACAGCATGCATGTTGAGGATCTGTGTGGGGCCGCAGACTGAAAATACTCCCAAAACTCACGCCATGCGCACACACACTTTACAATCTGTCAAATTTAAAAAAAAAGTCACAAATAATTGAGACATGCATAGGAGGGAGAAAATGTTCAGATCTGGGAAGTTAAAGTACAAATACATGTTCCGAAAATTGTATTATGTATATTATTCATCCGCAAGGGGAAGTGTGTTCAACACAGTAGCAAGCAAGGTTACATAGACAAATACTGGAATGAAAATACTCGACATATAGAACAAAAAATCAATACATACAATAATATATGAAGTGTATATAAGTAGGTGATGTGACTAACAAACGACAACAATGGTGCGAGGGCTATTTCTGTTGAATCGATGGCAGATGTAACGGTTTGGAGACTGTAAAACACGTTTGTACCATTCAATACCAACACATTAAACCCGATAGCTTCCACTCTTCCAATCACTTCAAATCATACACAAGCAGGAAAAACTACACGCACTACACAGGTAGGAAGTTATCCAGTTTTTGTAGTGTACTGACTCGCATGTCACACTGATGACACCCAACTTATCCCAACACACTCAGACACACACGCAATCATAGCATTCATGTCAGTGTGATAAGTTCAGGTGTTGCCACTCATTACCGTATCATAATGATTTGTCAGTGGTGTCCAACCTTTCATCTGGGCTCTAATAATAGCCCGTGCAGTGTGGGCGAGAGTGACAGTAACGCCTCTCTGATGGCAAGCTGTTCTCATCCCACCTAATGAGACGGAGATGAACCCGTCATTTTTAATAATAACAGGTGCACCATGAAAAAAAAAAAAGTCACAGACACACAAACACGCTATCGTACATGTTGCCATGAAATATAAAACATTTAGATGCTGCGGCGAATGTTTGCATTATAAATATAAATAAGAGACGGGGATTTGAGTGTAAAATGCCTGGCTGATATTATTATGAATTATTGCATTAGCAAATGCTGGTTTCTGAAGTTCATCATCATAGTTCCCTCTATTTTGTTGTACTGCTGTGAAAAGATCTTCTTAAAACAAATGTATGTAATCAAGTTTATTGCCAAAAAGAAATGAAAATTGAACAGATCACAGCAGCAATACAATTTGCTTTTGCACAATGTTTATTTATACTGAATAGAGCTTGAATGCATCATGATGTAAGTCAATGAAACCTCCGCCAACATGAGCTGGTTACTCTGCTAAGAGCTAAGCAGGACTGCTGAGGAGGGAGCCTGTGATTACACACAGCATGATGGGAATGAAATACAATATCAAAAGTGTCTGATTAAATTTGTTTTTACTCCAAATGGGTTATGCTCCGCCTCGGCATCTTTGGGACTTGCAGTTGGAACAAATTGCAAGTTGTTTTGTTTTTTTTAATAAGAAGATTTCTTTCAACTAATTGTGCTGTTTTCCCCATTCACTTGATAGCTTGATGCTGCAAGAAAAATATTTCTGAAAAAATAATGCAAATGAGTAAATATTTAGCAACGCCAGAGGTAAGAATACAGCGTGGTCTGTCGGTCCATGCGCACATTTGGTTGAGAGTGGTGACGAATCTGGATTGCCTTAAAATTCAGGGCCTTGCCTTCATAGTCTCCAGAGGATGATTCCACTGAGGATGACTTTTTTTTCCATCCATAGCGACCATTTTCTTTGTGGTTTTGTCTGTGCGCATGAATGTTCTTCCTCTTCAGCGTGGGAGCGATGGCACACATTTCCCTTCGTCCCATTTGCCGCTATATTCTGTTGATGGTTAGCTGGTGGTGGTAACGCACGGAGAAAAAGTGTGCAGTGAAAAAGAAGAATCAAAGATGTAAACAATGTGCCATATACAGTGAGACAAGCTTTTGGAAAATTCAGCTTTGCAAATGAGAGAGAAAAGAAACGTTAACACCGAATGTAAAACTTTTTCCCTTTGGTGGAAATGCTCCACTGTTGGATTTGACCGTGTCTCTTCCTCGTCCATACACATTGTTAACAACTGCTTCTGAAGGTGTATGTGTTAAGTTTGTTGAATTGACCTTTGCAAATAAAAGAAGGAAAACTTTTCCTTACGTCTTGAAACAAGCAGCTCGCTTCACCTCTTTTATTTTTTTTGACATTTGATATCTCCTTCCTCCACTTTTCTGCTTTTTAATTCTCCCACTGACACCGTGAGTGATGGCAATCCCCCTTTCTCTCCGCACACGCACACTCATCACTGTCATGGCTTTTTTTTCTCCCTTTCTCCCCACTGCAGGCTGATGATGACTGTTAGTGAACAGTGTACCATACTCATCACATCAATTTAATTCACACTGCAGCTCAATACACAATGCTACTTCCCGCTCGGGAAGGGCACGTAGGAGGGGATCATTTTGTGTGTGTGTGTGTGTGTGTGTGTGTGTGTGTGTGTGCGTGTGTGTGCATTATTGTGCTTGTATTTGTGAGGATTGAGGACATATCCTTGAATCCAGTTCTATCCAGAATGAAATTTAAAAAAGAAAGACATCCACACACAAAGGGTTTGGCGAGTGAAAGCCACTGACAGTGTGTCGGCTGCAGCATCATTTTCTGTTTTGGCAACAAAGTATTTTAGGCAGCTGCTGTGCATCTGCCAAGAGATGCAGAATGCATCCATGGAAACTCTGTCACAAGCACATTTTCTCTCTCCGGCAGCTAAAATCGCATGCAGCCTGACTCAATTTGTAGAGCAGTGTGGAGGTTAGACAGACCGCCTTGGTAACGGCGATAGGAACAGGCTGCCGTAGGTACGGACCTCTATGTGGGCACGGGGTTAAAAAACCTCAACCTGCAATTGGTATAGAGGAATAAATGGATGGGCGTGTGCACCAGCGAACAAAGGCATAGAGACAGGGGAAATAAAATAGACATGACAGACGATGTACGAGTATGTCCGTGTTTTTGTGTCATGTGCTGTTTGAATGATTGCACCAGTATAAGCCTTTTTTTTCCGCTAAACTGTTGCTTTAAACAGTGTATGCTGCTGAGCTGCTCTCAGCCGTCCCTCCGCTCCCATGAATATCCTAATGAATACGGGGTCTGTTCTCTGGAGAAAGCACCCACTGTTTCTCCGCGTCTCAGAGGAGGAGGCAAGGTGCTGCCTCTGGCTCTCTAATACCCGCCTATTGAATATAGAGCACTATAAAGCTATCTCTGAGGGATTACCGCACTTCAAGAACCAATTAATGGAAAGTACAATTTTAAACTGAGGCAAGCAAATAGCCAAGAGGTAAACAAGACACAAGTTTCCGCTCGTTCTTTTTTACGCGCGGCTTTTGGCTATAATTAAATTGCGCGTTCGAAGGGAAGGATTAATGTTGCACTTCAGGCAAGAAAATGTCAAACGGGAGGAGGAAAACGCACCTTGTGAAGTGAAAGTCATCGTACAAAGAGCAAAGTTGAGCAAGGTGATCAGAGAGTCCAGGAAAAAGGGGAATGAAGTATTAATAACCCACTGTGGTTTGGGAGTGAGGTGATGCTGAGGTGATGCCCCATGTTAACGACCTTGGTGAGAGTAAGATGGAGCCTGAGACCAAAGGGCAGTTTGGTGCTGCCTCTCCAGTCATGCGGATGCAGGACTGTCGCGCTGAACAAGGCACTGAGGCTGAAGCTCTTAATTTACCAGTCCACATGTGCTCTAACCCTCAATTACTGTCACAAGCTTTGGGTAGAGACCAACAGAATGAAGCCATAGATTCAAGAAGCTGGAGAGAGCTTGCTTTTGCAGCCTGGGCTCAGATGTCTTAAAAAAGGAGCTCAGATTAGATTCCTTAATGTTAAAGCACTATGTACTTCCCTGGATACCTCTCTACTGTAATTGTTCTTCTTTTTTTGCAGGAATTGATTTTGAGACTAAATTACCTTTACTTGCCAAGACATTAGAGAAAGTGGTCTATGCACATATAGATTTAGGCAATGTTTTTGAAAGGTTGCAATCAGGCCTTTGAACCCGCCATCCCAGACAGACGGCACCCTTTGAATCCTAAAGATTCTGTGAATGACGTTCGACTGACTTCAGATGCTGCTTGTTGAAACATGTTGATGTTGTTTGACCTTTTTGCTGCATGCCTTTGGTTCAAGAAATCATTTGTGGTGTAATGCAGCGTTCTTTAACGTTTTTTGGCGTCATGGACCGGTTTACTGGAAGACAATATTTTCACAGATGGGCCTTCCTGGTGTCGGCAGAGTCAAAAATCTCAGACGCACAGACAGATGTATCCAGTCATTTTTCAAAATAAAACATCTTTCCGACCTTGATTTTTACATTTTTTTTTAACCTTTTTTATTCATTCTTTCTGTACAGCCCGGTACCAAGGGACCCACGCACCGGTACCGGGCTGCGGCCCGGTGGTTGGGGGCCGCGGCCCGGTGGTTGGGGGCCGCGGCCCGGTGGTTGGGGACCGCTGGTGTAATAGACTGCAATTGTTCCGTCGTCCATTGGGATCTCCTTGTCACATGCATATTAATTACAGTTTTATCATCATAGTTTGAAATAAAGTTAATTATCAGCCAATATTCCATTAAAATTTGCAATCAAAAGATTGCCATGAATGCTTTCTAATCGCCAAATCCTAATAATGCTTTATTGTGAACAAATAAAAAAAACACTTGAGAGCTCGCAACATTGGCAGTGCTAAGCCAACAGCTTATTTTCGAAGGATTCACTCATTCATACTACGATGTGCTTATGCTCATTTCAGTAAACATTAGTATCAGCCAACGGTAAATTATAACGTTATCATGAAGTACTCCAATGTAATCTTGTAAAATGTTGGTTTTGGCGAGAAAAAGCATAAGTTATATGAAGGACAAGCAATGTAAGAGAGCAATATGATCTTTAACTTCCTAATGATAGCAACATAAAATTAATTATTGATGCCAAGATTTTAAATAATGCAAAATTACGTTCATTTATTTTTCCTAGAATTTGAATCATGTGGACAAAAAGCAAATAACCACTATATGACTATAATACAATTAAAGGTTAAGAGACGACAATTTGATTGGGCCGGCATGGCTCATTGACGGTCCAAATGAACCAAAGTTATATTTGCTCCTCTTTTTCTCTGCTTCGTGATACGTTGCATCCATATTGAGCACACATTATTCAATTGATTGCAAAAATATGTGAGTGTGTAAACAGGGACGGCTGTCTCGCGGTTCAAGTCCTATCTGATAGAGCTTCATCTGTCTGTTGGGAATGGCTTTTCTGTCAGTGCAGTGAATACCCGGACCGGGTCAAGTGTTGCACAATAGCAACATTTCTTATCACTGTAATTGTATGCTAATGATGCACAGACGTATCTGTCCATACATCCACCAGACGTCTCCTCTGCCACATCACGTTCAAGCTGCATGGCAGATATAAGCTCCTGGGTGTCTGATATATAGTCCCATGACATGTAGAGGAAACTGAAATGATGTGCATTAGCCGATCAAGCACAGATGGAATACAGACAGCAGACTCTACTCAGAAGTAGGCTTTTTTATTCATTTTCAACATTAAAAAAACTAAAATGTTTTTTTTTTTTTTCTTTCAGGGGACACAATAACCTTTGATTATAGCCAGCTTAATACTATTCAGTGTGCAGCTTGTACAAAATGCAGCTGCTCACTCTTCCTTAATGGACCTGTACTCATACTCATACTTGCTCTTTTCTAGTCTTCCGGTCAGATCACTCAAAGCCCTTCAACACTGCACGATTGCATTTATTCATTCAGACTCCGATGGAAGCTGCCACCCTGGAAACATTTTTGGGATCAAGTGTCTTGCCCAAGGACACATTGACATGGGCTAGCAGAGCTGGGGATGGAACCACCGATCCTCTGATGAGGACCCTGCTCACCACTGAGTTTCAGTCATGGGTCCAAAACTGTAGAATTCAACTTCAAATTAAACAAGCGACCTTCATGTCCTATTTTAAATCTCAATTGATTACTCCTTTTCAGAGCGTTGGTTAGAATTGCCCTTGCGATTGTTAGTGATTTTAAGATAACTGAATTATATATTTTTATTTACATGTTTTTCTCTTGTCGTAATATGTATTTTATGTGTTTCCATCAGTGTTAATATTTTCTCATCTCGGTGCCACATTAAAAAATTATGAATATTTCCTGGTAGCTAGGCTACAACCGGGTCAAATTTGGTTGGAAAATGAAACTTTGTGTTTCTGTTTCTGCTAGACGTCTCATTTGATTTAAATGTTGATTGATTTTTAGTGTTTCAATGAGATTTCAGTAATTTTGCTTTATGTAAAGCACAACATATCCACATTTCCAAACAGAATAGGTGGTTAGTCTCAACAACATATATGAGCGTGTCAGAGACAGACACATTTAAAATACCCGGTTAATTTGGTGAATTGAAAGAAAACTACCCTACTTGGTTAGGTTTAGGCCACAACACTACTTGGTTACATTGAGGAAACGTTCATGGATTGGCTTCAAATAAGTCTGTTTGTTAAAGTTTCCACATCGGGGGAAATTACAGCAGCGGACTGGATGGTGCAAATGAACACAAAGCATGAGCAAACCCAAACAAGATCAAAACAATTATACCAAATAGGTAATCACACAGTAAATGTCTGATAAATAAGTAAAAATAAGCAGAGTGAATTGCATAGATTATTTATATTGCACAGTGGATACATTGGATTTATATTGCACATGAATGAGTTGTCAGTTTGCTGGTAAGTGTGGTCTACTTGGAGCCGTGTTGGTTGTGCAGCCTAACAGTGGCAGGAAGCTCTATCCCTGAAGGAGCTGCCCAGTGCTGTCAGAGTAAGTACATTACACGTGTGACCTAAGTTAAGTGCCGAAGTTAAAACACATCTATGTTGTGTTTCAGCTGGGACATGAATGGCAGTCCCCTGGGTGAAAGTACTGTGTTTGTCCCATTCATCCTGTCTCTCTTCACGCTACATCACCTGACTTCGTCCTTTACTCCCGTCAGAAGTACTACTGCCACTAAAGGTTGCAGCCTCACAATAATATATATATATATATATATATATATATATATATATATATATATATATATATATATATATATATGTATATATATATATATATATATATATATATGTATATATGTATATGTATATATATATATATGTATATATGTATATGTATATATATATATATGTATATATGTATATGTATATATATGTGTATATATATATATATATATATGTATATATATATATATGTACATATATATATGTATATATGTACCCATATGTAGCCATATGAAGCTCCTTGTACAGACGTTATACGTATATGGCCCCTTTTTTCGGAGGGAAGGGCGGTCCAGTGAAGCATGTCTCACTGCGCACTAAAATACAGTCATTGGAATGTTCTTGACCTCATTCACCTTGATGTCTGAAAATGCATAACTTAATTTTTAACCTGGATACCTACACATCTTTTGGCCTACATATCATCAAATGAATCCCTGCACAGTGAGTCTGATACATTTCTCTTTCTATTTTTTTGTATTCCCTGCAAAAGTCCTTCTATGAAATGACATGTAGCCCTGAAGCAGTGATGATTTCCTCATTTGTGAGGAGGAAAAACAGTCAAAAGCAAGAAGTGTTTCTCAGGCTGATACTGGAGCAGTAGCATATCTACAGAAGATCTACTTTGAGAAGTCAGGAGCCCAGTTGGATACATTACCAAACATTCTGGAAGTTCACATCAAAAAGAACTGGACCAATTACTGCAATCCAGTTGATCTTCTACAGAAGCTGGCAGTATGACAGACACGCACATATGGCTACACTGCGCTTTGCCTCCGGGGAATCATCTTTAAAGAAAATGCTCATGTCTCTGACACAGAATTAATTTTTAACCTCTTGAGCCTTTTGACTGATAATAGAAAGCACACAAATCCAGACTCTTTCGAAGTGACGTCTGCCAGTTGTTGGTCTGATACGAAATAACAGATTGTGTGGGCAGAAGCTTGTATTCTAGTCATGTCCACCTGGGAGGAGAGCTGAAGGTAAACCCACAGGGCGCGAGAAGAATAATACACCCTATCTGCCCTGGGAATGCTTCCTCCCACAGGAGGGGCTGGAGAATGTGACTTGGAAATGTAAACGGCTGCCATTGAGGAAGTGGCAGAAGTATGATGTCGTGGTGAAATGGTGAGGCTCAGCGGAGCAACATGACAGTTATTGAACAATACTTTGAGAATAAATCTTATAGGGGATTTTTGGGGCAGATTTTGAGGGACTATTATTATTAGGGACTAAAAAAGGTTCTGATATGGATTTATTCACACACACACACACACACACACACATATATATATATATATATATATATATATATATATATATATATATATATATATATATTGGGCTGGGCAGATTAACACGTTAACACAAGATTAATCTGGCAATCCTTGAACGGCGCTAACTATTCGATCATGCGTTAATTGCATGTTTGTTTGTTTTTTGCATTGGGAGGGCCTTATCACTTTAAATCTCTCCGGACGGCGTAGTTCAGACCTGGCGTCTTACGGCTCTCCCAGTCCGGCTCACGTGAGGTCAATCAAACATGAAAAATAAATAAGATAAACGCCATGGACGCATTACAGCGGCACTGCTTTTACTTTGAAGGCGATTTATATAGGTTCCTCACCATCAGGCAGCGTTAATAAATTGAGACTGACGTGAAAGCACGTATTGTTCTGTTGCTTCTGTTCTCAACGAGCAGCAGGCTGTAAAGAGCAGCTTCGCAGCAGTGAAAGCAGCAGTCTACCGGCAGGCTCTGCGTCCAGATTGAAAGTTAATCGCGCATGCTCAAAGCTCCTGACCCCGCGGTCTGATCCACTATGGCAGAGCACTTTAAATCAGGATCACTTCTGAAGCTTTACTCTTCTCTCTAAGAGGAGAACTTTCCTCACATCTCTTGATGTTCAGTACACTTGTTAAAGTCAACACAGACTGGATTTTTCTCACTGAGGGAGAAAAACTGAACTGGAAAACATGAAAAGCACTTATTGCTTTTGTATAAAGTGAATCAATGGCTGGTCTTTAACATACATCTATAAGGTAAGCAGCAGACTGAACATGGACCAAAGAAGGAGTGGTTTGTCCCTCACAGGGACCCTTACTACTTTACAGTACCTGTTCAAAAAAAAATATATATATATATTTATAAACTATGTATGTGTTTTAACTTGCTGTTGTGCCAGAGCGCTGTTATATTGTTCTGATAACATTACGTTAAAATAAAAGCCTGCAATTCACTAGTTTTTACTTCATTATTGAATTTGGCGCATAATGAGATTAATCGCAGAAAAATCATGCGATTAATCAGTTAATTTTTTTCAACTTTGCCAAGCCCTAATATATATATATATATATATATATATATATATATATATATATATATATATATATATATATATATATATATATATATATACTTGATAGAAGCTATATGGAGCAAGATGTTTGAGTATACTGAGTATTTTATACTCGTGGGCAACACACAATGTGCATTACTGCTAATGGTTTCACACCACTCCACTAAACAACAGTTAACAAAATGTGGGAGGGAAGAAAAAGACAGCTAGCAAAGAAACACATGTTTGTCAGACCTTAACGACACGTGCAATGTTTTTTAATGAGACAAATGTGATCGTAACATTAATTACAATGGCAATGTGTTTGTTTCCAAGAAAATGTAACAGGTCACCAAGTTTAATAGAAATAATTTGATCAAATAGAAAAAAATCCTTTGTTGCATACTTTGACATGATAAGATTATTACCTCTGCAGCAGTGAACTAGCAGGACTTGCCCTCTACACAAACAATACATAGATTCAGGGAAAATACATATTTCCATAATGTGAGCTGAACTGGTTGCCTGCCAGACCTTACATGCAGTCCAAGAAGGATGCTGAAACAGGGAACTCGGGCTAAAGATGCCAGTTACACAGAGGACACAGTGCAAAAGCCCCGAAAGGGCCTCGCCGCCCACTCAACCAGAAGGTGTATCAGTGTCAACATCAGTGCTGGAGCTTCACCAGGACTCAGGGCTTCGGTTACAGTGTTTAATTATACAAGTAACTCACTTGCGTGCTCATTTCTCAAATTATGTATCTATTATGTTTGGGTTCAGTTAATGCTTTCATCCAAAACAACTTTGGCGTTTGGGCATTTTTTGTCGTCTTGTAAAGAGACTTCTGGGACGCCAAGAGCACATTATGGAATTGAGGTTTTTATCTGACAGACAGGCATTGAGGGGATGTTTATTGGGTCCAAACTTACTCCGGGTTAATCTTTTTTTTGGTTGACTGGACCAGTTGCATCCACAATCTGCTTTGCCCCTGACTCATGCTTGGATGCAATGGCCTGCTGGATAGGATGTGTGTGTGTGTGTGTGTGTGTGTGTGTGTGTGTGTGTGTGTGTGTGTGTGTGTGTGTGTGTGTGTGTGTGTGTTTGCATAGATGTTTCCTCGCTGCCTACGAGGTGGGAGGTGTGGGGAAGTCTTATTAATCCTGACAGCCGGCTTCATTTTCAATGGTATTATTCATGCTCGCTTGTTACATGAATGGGCTGATAGTATTAGCTGTGTTCTTATAGAATGCACACAGTGGGGAAGACATTTCTTTTTTTGCGAGGAGTTAATTAACCCTCATTCTAGCAGCATATTTAACGTACACAGACTGCGCACTGGGTTCCTTGGGCTGCCTATAAATAAACTACTCAGGTTGTTGTCAGACTTTTCAGCTCTCCCAACAAACTCGGAGCAATTAGTCAGCATCATGTTTCTGGTTTGTGAACCTTCCACAAGAACTCAGACCTCTGGAAGTGGAACTGGGTTTTGTTTTAAAATGTTCTTTGACTTGTTTTTGATACTTTGTGTTAGGGTTCAGCCTAATTGGTAGATCAATGATCCATAAAAATAGACTGTACTTCTCTTGCCTCTTCTCTTGTCTTCCGACCACTCAAAGCACTTTATCACTATTTGCTACCATTCACACACTGATGGCAGGAGCGAAGGTTCCACCTGCCCATCAGGAGCAGTTAACATTCATACACAGTAGGCACAGCTACGGATGTAAATTTGAGGTTAAGTGTCTTGCCCAAGGACACATCTACATGGGCCGGGGATCGAACCGCCGATTCTGATTGAAGGACTACCCTGCTCGCCACTGAACCACAGTTTCCCTACTACTACATGTAAAAATGTTATTGTGTAAGTCTCAAATTTTTTGGAAATGACAGTTTATTGTGTTAAAAGTCTGCCATTGTGAATGACTATTAGTTAATTGCCATACAAATGTGTTGTGTATGGCGACATCAAAAGCAATTAACCCAATTAAACACTTCTCCTTCAATTCCATCAAATTATGTTTTTAATATGAACACAACGCATATTAGTCATCCCTTTTGGCACCTGATGGCACCAATCTCTGATACTCAGCCAAATCAAGCTTCAAGTCCCTTTTGTGGTTTGTAAACACAGCGCGCTCCCCTTTAGCCGTCGTATCTCAGGCCCCCGGGCTTGCTGTTAGGCATGCACTGTTTGATCGGCCCCCAATCACTGTGGAGTGATTGAAAAAAAAAAGTATACATACACACAAACACACACACACCTATATATATAAATATATAGGCGAAAAATCATGGTTAAAATGAGAAGAATCACGTGATATATAAGACACATACCCCTTTTTATGTGGAACTGGACACTATGCTAGTGCCTGTGCCAACCCTGAAAAGTCCACTGATGAAGTGATGAAGTTAGAAACTATAGTGTGAACAGAAAGAGGAACGAGGGCCCATCAGAGCTGAAGTGGACCTGAAACACAACCGAGTCCTCTTTCAAATGAACTGACAATGTAGCGTTGCTCTCCCGAAGGTTTCTTACCTTTTTAGCCCCGTTAAAGGCTTTTTGGGGGGAGTTTTCCAGAGGATCGTAAAGCCATGTGAGGCAAATTTGTGATTTTGGGCTAATCAAAATACATTGAATTGAATTGAACCACAAAATAACTAAATTCCTTTTCTATTGGTCCACTTTCAGAGTTTTTTTTTTTTTTTTAAAGGACTATATGTGAAAATACACTAACCATCATAGCAGAAATGTATAGTTATTTAATTCATGTCATCTGAAAACTAAATTTTACATACATTTTCTTTCGGAAAGTGGCAGTTAATTTAGGTATTGTGTAAAATGGAAATAAAAAGAGAAGATCTCCGTCTCCTTCAAAATTACCATAATATATATAATACTTCAAATTAGCACCCAGGGCAAACATGAACTCAATAAATGGTTCTATCTATATTATTTGGTTCTGGGGCCCCCCAAGAACCCCAACACATTATTTTTTATTTAAAAGCACTAATTAAAAGAGAAACAGATAACAACCACATAAAGTAATAACTAGCAAACTGGTCGACAAAGTCATGTGAAATTGGAATGATACGTTATTGTGTATTCATTACAGTCACAAGATTAAAATGTGATTTGTTTGTAGGAGGAATGCATTTTTAATACTGTTCCATGTTTCACCCTCATTTAACATGAGTAATAATAGCACAGGATGAAGTCACAAACAATTTGTCGACGAGATACTTCATTTTCAAATTCAATTAGCATTACCCAAAGCCTGTGAGCTTGTTTCCACACTTGCCTCGATGCATTATGCAGGACGATTAGCGGTTTTGTATAAATTAAATGTGAAAGCACAATGCAGAGCACCAAATTTGCAAGGGGCTTGGGATTTGGACATCTTATGAAGATTGAAGAATGTGAATTCAAATTTATTCAAAAGACAGCCGTGCCTTTTAATCTGGAGATGCACCGATCGCAATTTTCAAGACTGACTCCAATTTTTGTTGAAACCAAATCACATTTTTGCCAATTCCAGTTTTTTTTCTACAGTTGTGCTCACAATAAATGTGCTGCACATTCGCGCCAGTTGAAATTTTTCAAACTCTGGCGAAAAAAACGGTCGTCTCAAAACAAAGTAAACAATTCTCAATTCTCAATGTTATGATTTTACTTTGTCATTGTCATCCGAAGGGTTTATTGGCATTAAACACACAATTAAAAGGATACGGTAGGTAATAATTGTGTTTTCTGCTTAGAGCTAGGGTAAGGACATACAACACAATTCCCTCTGTAATATGAATCAATATTTGTATTTTGTTGTGAAAATGATCTCCTTCCAAACAACTGTGTGTCTTCAAGTTTCTCTACAACAACTACATGTTACAAGATAGCACATGAACGCATCATGATGGATGGAAACGTACCTTACTGAGTAGATCTTGGTCACACTGAATGGTTAGCTAACAGGACCGAGACGAGGAGAGACCCCGGGCTGCAGGCAGATGAGCCGGTCACCGTGATTACTCTCAGCACAATGATGGCAATGAATTACAATATAATAAGTGTCTGATTAAGTTCGTTTGAAGGTTGATCATCCACGGCCTATTTTGTACAAATTGCGAGCTTCATGTCTGCCTCACTCTCCATGAGGAACTTCCACACAGAGTGTGGTGTTAAACCATCATGTGTGTCAATGCGGATCAGCTGAAAACCAGTCCTTGCCTCGCTAGTTTTAAGACTATCCTTCAGTCTTTTGGGGAAAAAGAAACTAAACGTTTGAACACTGCTCACGTGTCTTTTGTGAGGTGACGGTAAAATGAGCGTGGGAGTCAATTATCTTATATAAAAATCTATGGTAAGTTTGTTTTTCTAAAATCAAGTCTAACAAGAACAATGTTCTTCTTTAACTGCCGTTTGATCCATCGTCGTTGCATCGTTCCAAAGCTCTTTAAGGCTCCGACAGTCTCCTTCGTTCCTGGCTGGATTCGTTAGGCCGGGGTTGTTCCGCTTGAACCTTTTTCTTTGTCGGGGGGCAACAGAGTCCAGCACCGTCTCGCATGTGTGATTAAAGCGAGAGAGATCAGCTCCTGTATGTTGAAATGTGGATTAAAGCCAGTTAAAGAAGCGGCGGTGAAAAAGCCCAGAGAACTTGCTAGCAGACATAGAGTTCAGAACCTTGCAGAGGAACTGTGTATGACAGGAAGTAGACTCAAACTAGTTCAAACTAGATCAGACGCACAGATGTCTTTGGTCTCAAAGTTGCCGAACAGACTGAACAGAACCAGATCAAGGCTGTGACCCTCCCGGTGTGTTGCTCCTGTATTCTCTCAGGGAGATCAAAGCAAGGCAGCAACAAGCTTTTTATGTTAAAATATTGTTTTATAGAAATGTTAGAATATTTTAATATAAAATGGAATGTACTCTGAGATACTTCAAATAGTTTATGCTGTCCAAGTCAACCAGCGCCGTTTCAATAGAAATCCATATTCTTTTATTTGGTGTACTGTTTAGCTGTACAATTAGAAAGTTTGGGACCTCGCCGCCATATAGAAAACCATCAAGCCAAAACAAGCTCCGCCCACAGGCTGGGGAGAACTTTCTCGTTGTAAAGTTAAACAGCACACTGAAGTTTGTTCCTAAAAAATCTTTAGGAGAGAAATACGAAATACAGGAATCTTGGTTCATATTTGATCAATGTCGCCTAGTTCGACAGTTTGATCGAAGCTCGCGAGCTTCATGAGCTGGGACTGCGTTAGACACTCCTCTGCTCTGATTGGCTACTTGTCTTCAAGTTCATTGTCATTGATTGTCAGTCACATGTACTTCCGTCAGGATAGAGATAGTTTGAGCAGAACGTTATTTGACTTAAATCGCATGAACCGAATTACACAACAATCACTATTTATTGGCAAAATTACTACGTTTTAATATATTATTATTTCATTAACCATTTTTCAAAGCTTACTAATGAGGGCAGCCAACAATGCAACTATTATATTCATTATGTATCAATATTTACATTCTTCTCGTAATAGATTTCCTCAAGTATGTTTTATCCGGCCAACAGCTGAAAAATGAATAATGCACGTTTGTCGTATTTGTTTGTCGGTTGGACACAAGCCGTCGAATAAGACGTCGCCATATCCTTAGCCACTGAGAGGCAATCAAAAATGCTCCAAATGTTGTATCTTGCAACTTTAAAGAGCCTCAGGGTGACTGAAGTGCTCATACATTCGGAAAGCACTCTGCTGGAGGGATGAAACGCCTTCCGACAAAAGTCATTCTCTGAATTTGTGTTTTGGCGATGGCGGTGCAGAGAGCTGTTGCTCTAAAACCTCCAACAGTTGTGTTCAGATTTTATGGCAGCACAATACAACACAAAGCATATTATTCACATCATGTTTATTATGCTCACCGAGCTATTCCTGTCCTGTGTGAAAGTATCTGCATTCATGTTTATCTTTTCGTGTGTTCAGTTGTGTTGGTTACTCATCTGAATGTGTTGTGAATAAAACAAAAGCTGTAATCAGAGATTTTATAGAAATAAGTTGCTGGTGGCCAAATTGGCAGGGGATCTTTTTTTAATGTTTTTCTTCCTGCTGGGCCAAAGAATCATTTCAGTTCAGTTTATTGTCACACACGGATAAAAAAAAAAAAAAAGGAGAAAAAGTACAGCAATGCCTTCCAATGCAATTAAAAGCTTCTGCCCTGGCAACAGCCCTCTGGACAGCTTACAACTCAACCAATGTGTTGAATATTAAGTCAAACACTGACTATGTTTGTATGCTCAAAACATTCTGGTGTTTGTCTTTATCCCACATAATACATCATATCTCCTTACGAAGCTTTTCATACGGCAAATGAGAATAAATATTCCACTAATGCTGCTGCTTACATGCAGCCGTGCATCCTATGATGAACGTGGTTACCATGGGACACGAACAGCAGTCTGCCCGGTGATACTGATATGTTTTTTTTATCACCCATCCGCCACCCCAATCTCCTCCCTACTGCTGCAGATTTGAAACTTATTTTCGATTTTCGTAATCTACTCCACAATCCGTTTTCCCATGTAGTTCACAAAGCAGCTTCATTGAGTGGGAATGCAATTCTTAGGAGACGGGGCCGCCAGAAACCCGCTTACATCCAAGTTTTTCACGAAGTGGGTGTGTTTCTCCTTCGGACCAGAACCGTGGGATCTTCTTTTGGGGCATGTGATAGAAAAGTGTACTCGACACCTGGCAGTAGAATCATTAAATCAGAAAATGTATTCACTGCAAAGAAGGAGCAGAGAAGATTTACACAACATGGTATTCGAATTGCGTATCCTGCATTGCTCTCCAAACGAGTGAAGAGTAACCTCTGAAATACAATAACCACACAATCACAGAGGCCCCTATGACGTCTTTGGCCTTATCCCCATAATGCCTTTGCATGGATTGGCGTTAGCCCTGATCACAAAACAACGAGGTTGTGTATGTTCTTCAGCCGGACGCATAGAGATACTACCGGTCTCATGACATTACCAAGTTAACTAGGGATAGTTCAATTTGAAGTCACAGGCCTTTAAAACAGTATATGATTGAAAAACAGAATATAGGATTATTAAAATAACAGTGAAACAGTGACTGATTAAGAATAAATATGTTTTTCTGCCAACAACATGCATCTCAGCAAAGTGTTTACTTACTCGTGTGTTTGTGCACAAGTCACAAAAGAGGCAGTGAGCGACGTGGGGGTAACATATTGAGACTTAAGGGCATGCTTTTAAAACCCTAATTATTTCAGCATATCCCACATGCCTTCATAGGAAAGTGCTCCATTCAGTGTACAGCCCTATTTGAAATACACAATATGATGTTTTCATGACCCATATCAAATTGGGAATATTGTCGTATTATTATTCATATCACTATAGAATAGTGAAATGTTAATGCGCATGTTGATGAGACGGCCACATGTGCCTTGCGAAGAACTTAAGTATGGAGGTTTAACATTGTTCACATTAAAATCATCTCAATATGAGGAGCTCAAGAACAACCCTTACAACATTTTACACTGTAACATGGCTCAGAATCAACATGATCCACTAATTCCATTAAAGAATAATCAGTTATGGGTATTGTCCTCTCCTCCACAACCCTGTGGGCTGACTGTTGATGAGTCCCACCGCCTCTGGGCAAAAAGCTCTTCCTGAAGCAGGTGGTGTGGGACTTGGTAGCGCGCTGACAACCCTCAGATAGTAACAACAATGTAGTAAATAGATCATTGCTTGGATGAGGGATTATAATAATATGTATGCCGTCCTCCTGCATTATGACATGTACACGTCCCTGAAGGCCGCGACAGCTTGCTGGCCGTGCTGCTTCAAATGTTTTACAGATGAGGCGTCGAATGACACTATTGCTGTCAATAGCGCCATGATTGAAGCATAGAATTAAACTTTAAAAAAAAAAAATTATAATCCAAGGGAGAGGAGCGTTAAACTTGTTGTTGCCATGCCAACGGCAGTAATACAAAATCTGAAATCTAAAAAAAAATCTGAAATCTAAAAAAATCTAGTCTGATGATCGCTGCTGTGCAAGTAGCTCAGGACGTACCCCCTTTAACAATGACTGACTAGTCAGTATTAAAACATGACTTATCTATTACTTAAGCTTGGAGGAAGAACTGTAATATATTTACTGTTCTGTGGGGAAAGTATTAATATCACAGCATCAAACACCTGCCACAGATAGGCAGTGAAGCGAAGGTAAAGTTGTTGTTTTGAGAGACAGGCTATTTTCTCCACAGCCCAGGTACGGCTCCCACACCTCTCTCCTGTAGGCCTGCTTGTTGTAATGATGGATCAAACGGTCTCTGTGGGTTGCTCGGATGTTGGCCACACAGTCGGCGTCAAGCTTTTTCTCCATGCTGTTTTATCCTACCTTCCCTTCCTGTGTCTTTTTGTAGCCTCCTCCTGCACTGCAGCAAGCGGTACACCGATCGGTACAACATGGACCGTTGACTCTTGCGTGTCTTAAAAGACCTCGAATCACTTCCCGAATGAAGGATGGCCCGGGTCCAGTTCCCAGCCTCAGCTCTCCCCCACCCCCCAGTGATCATTACGACCACCTCCACGGCAGTGGGTGTGTGTGTGTGTGTGAGATGCACTGCAGGACGACCAAATGACCGAATGGCACTTCCACACTTTGCATTCACGCTATTTCAACACTGGTGTAATAGCACTTTCAGAAATCCCCGAATGAGTCCCATTAACCGTTTGAACCCAAGGCGGTATTTCACTTCCTTTATTTCTAGGCTAATTGCATCGTCAATGTATGGTTCAGCCAGGCATGCAGCGTATTGCGACTTTACGGTACTCAGGAATAGCATAATGTGGCGTGCGTTCGAGTATTAAGAACAAGAAACTAATATGCATAAAGTCATCCATGTAACATGAGAAATGGAGGATTCGATTAGCTGCCCATTCATTCCACTGAAGGTTACTCTTTGACAAGTGGTGTGGCGCACGCACGCCTGTCAGACATGTATAAAAGCTACCAGTAAGATATGCGTATGCTATTAATTTTCAACAGCAAATACATATTGAGATAATTGGATTGCAATTTGTATCCTCATACAAGAATAACAAGTGAACATTATTCAACTATAAAAATGTCGGAATAAGCTAAATGTTGGCTTGAAGCACGAGACAGGCAGTGTCACTTTTTTTTTTACGATAATGTAACATTTTTTTGTGAGAATATCTTCATTTTGGAGTTTTCCCAAGCAAATACTGATATCCAGGATTTAATTGTTTGCAGTACAATCTGCATATATATATATATATATATATATATATATATATATATATATATATATTTATATATATATATATATATATATATATATATATATATATATATATATATATATATATATATATATATATATATGCAATTTCTCTCAAGCATCCCCTGCAAGGTGTCGAGTTTTACAGACATGTTGTATTTTGGTATATTGCTCAAGGGAACATGTGATGTGTGTTGTGCTGGAGCTTCTTTTCACAGTTGGCTGTTGGAACAAATTGGCAGAGGGACTGACTCACTGTATTCAAATCTCTTTGTGAGATTTCTCTTTATTAGATAGTTTACAGAGGAGACACAAACAGGAAACATTGGGAGAGAAAGAGGGGCGTGCCATGCAACAGATCAATTACAACAAATGAAAATATCAAACCGGGGAGCTCTCATAATACATCCAGGCTTCAGAGCAATCAACACATTGAAACGACTCATTGGATCACACAACGGTTACGAAGAAGTCGCACAAATTAAAGGGTGCAGTTAGTGTGAACCGGCCCGGAAAAGAAGGTGGGGAGCAACTGGAGACTGTGGCCCTGTGGCTCTGACCCCCATGTGTGATGGACATGATTATCCTGCTGACTCCAAGCACAATTATTTTTCCTTCAATGTACTGCTGCAGTACGCCGTCAGTCTCCTCTCACACTAGGTGTTCCCTCTGGACTTTGGTCCCTTCATCGGCTATCTTTGAACAGGCGTGGGCTCGTCGATGTGTATAGACCGAAAAGCTCCGTTTAAAAAAAAATATTTTTCAGCATCCTCTGTGATTTAGAGATTGTGTTTCTTGGGAAACAGTTTTCCTCACTCATAAATAGCAGCATTAGATTTCAAAATCAAAAATTAGGCCTCTATTTAGAACCCTCACGTGAGGATGTAGCGCTGTCAGAGCGCGGTATTTATTTTGGGATTCATTCTCTAAAATGTGGCTGGGGGGAAGGGCAAGTTGAATCCGCTGTCTGTGTTCGTTTGCCAGTCGATCCTCGCACGTACACACGGCTGCAGCTAAGCGACAGTTATCTCAGCCAATAATGCTGCTTCCACTATTTCTTTCTGTAGATACATATATCTTAAACAGACGGGGGAGGAGTGAAGAGGGGTGGGGGCTATAAGTGAGACTTGACCAATCGATTTGACGATATAAATAGGGCCATATTCTGTCACCGTTTGGGTTTTTCTGGGTTTCCTGTTTTATTTTGTAGTTTGTCCTATGTGTCTCTGCACTTCCTGTCCCTCTATGCCTTGTTACTGTTTGTGTGTGTGTGTGTCTCCTGATTGTCTGATTGTCTTCACCTGTGCAGCCTCATTGTTTCCACCTGTGTCTGCTTCCCATCTTCTTCCTATTTAAGCCCTGTGTGTCGTCAGTTCCCTTGTACTGTGTGTAGACTGTGCGTCCCGGGCCTGTTGATGTTGATGTTGATGCTATGTTCTGTCAGAATCCTGTTTTGTTTTTGAATGTCCTGTCTTTCCTGGAAAGAATCAAGTTTCTTTCTCCACACATCTGCATTTGGGTCCTCTCTCCAAGCCTCCCCGTGACATATTCACAATTTATTTCATGAACCGGTAAAACGAGCACTGCGCTCGTATCTTAATCATCATCAATTGTCAGGTATTTGATAAATGATTAAATTAAAGTGCTCACGTTGAAACAAACTTCACAAAGTAGCACACAAATGATCGTGACCGAATGATCGTTAACGGGGAAACTCAATCTGTGTTTGTTGGAAATGGCTGACGCGTGCTGTTATTTCCCAAACACTTCTCCTGATCATGGCTCTACATTCAAGCAGAAGCGGGAAACATGCCTTTGACATTCCCCTTCTAAAATAACACATGCCCAAATCCTTTTACCGCCTCCTCATACTTGCACCATATGTGCATTTAGTCACGTACAGCGCTGATGTCGAATCGATATCCGTAGAGGGCGAAGAGTCTGCGGGCATTTCTGGCAGCCAATCAGCGAGAGCGCCTGCTGCCCATGAGTAACGAACATTCACTAATGAATCTATATGCACCCCGAACATTTCACCACGCTCAAGCTTTGCTCATGTTGGATGTCTGTAGATAAGGAGTCCGGCAAACGGCTCGGCTGTAGGGATTGATCCTGTACAGTAATGATTCAGCAATGCGCCGCCCGAGAACGCTTTTACATTTGTGTCATTTTTCACGTAGTTCTTTCCCAGAAAAACAAAAACACATCTTGGCGAAAGACGCGTGTTTCATTGGCAAGTGTGTTTTTGTTGTGCAATTCAAAGCTCATGAACGCTTTTACATTTGTGTCATTTTTCAAGTACTTTTTTCCCCCCAGGGAAAAAACAAAATAATCTGTGTTCTATAGATTTTATCGACTTAAACAACGGGAGCTCCTCCTTAATTTTTACTGCTTGGCGTTCCATGCATCTGCTTGCCTCGAACCCTTGAGTGTGATCATAGAGTCTGATGTATTCCCTCGTAGCAAAGGCTCTGTGAAGCACAGAACTCTGCATTCACAATATTCCCGCTGGGCCGTGACCGAGGCAGGAAGCTCATCAATCTTTTTTCTTCTTTTTTTTTTTGCCAGTGATCTCTCTTTGCCCAATCCGAGTGGATGGAGGGTAGCTTTTAAATCTCCTTTCGTTTTCCTTTCTCTCCAACCCCTTTCCCGGCTCGACTCTCTCTCCATCACGCAGGCAGCTCTTCAGTAGACTCTTCGGCCCTGGGCCGGCTGCCAACACCACTGTGATCAGGTGCTGCCAAGCATATGGCTTAGGACGAATTTCCATTGTTCAAGTAAGTCTCCAGTTATCAGTTGTTACAGCTGTTTTTTTTAACTGCTGAAGTGTATATATTTCTGTTAAACAGGTTGAAATGTGGCTGAGGCTGAAGTTATACCCCGTCAAAAGCAAGCCGGGTGACGCCTCGTCCGCTACGCCCATGAAACCAAAATGCACAACTTTTATAGACAGTGTGGAAATAATGGATGATGGTGGAAGTATGTGTTGGTACTAAATGGTAAATGGACTGTTTTTCGAGTCTTCTGACCATTCGAAGCTTTAACACTACGACCCTTCTCTACCACTGAGCCACAGACAGAAGAGATCAATGAACATCAATGAACACTTGACTGTGTGAAAGCTCATTTCCAACAGTAAAAGGAAAAAACATTAATGAAAAGTCACAGAGTTAATGATTTTGACATGAGAAAAAACTTACTGAATAAGTTATTCTCGTAGATTACAGTAGCTTCTTAATCAGAGGAACAGATGTTCTGTTTTTGCCAGAAACGAGCTTTCCTTCATGCATTGTCCATTGTGTCTATGTGATGTAAAAGCATCAGGTGACATCAGTCCCAGACGTAGCATGACTACACACTTCTGCCTTTGCTAACGGCTTGTCAGTTGACTTCAAAGCCAAAGACCAAGTGCCATGTCCTGTCTCCCACCGCATCTCTTCCTATCCTTCACCGCGACCCGAACCAAAGAGGAAGCAGATCACAAACGGCTCTTTGGAGTCATATTGAAAAACTGTAAGTACTTTTTTAAAAGACGCGTACAAACAAACCACTTAGACAGACACCTCTTATTCATTCTTTTGAAGCGAGCGCATCAGATCTTTCCGCCTACGTCTGTCAAGTCTGTCTGCAGGAGCAGGAAGGGGCCGCACAGACAGAAGGAGGGTCAGGGATTTCACCAAGATGATTGTAATCCCTTAGAGGATAGCGATCTCAAACATTGGTGCAGTGGTCGGAGTCGCAGCACTCTGTGTTTGTTGGAGTGCTCATGGTGCCACAGGAGGATTCGGTTGAGGAAGCTTATGTTGTCTGAGGTTACGGCTTAGAGGCAGGAGAAAGGGGCTGTAAAGGAAGGTTGTGCCCCGTGGTTGTGAGTTGCAGCCGAGCTGAAATTTCCAGTTAAGCCTTCTTGTAGTGTTGTGGGAGTAATTCAATGATGTGTCAGCGAAGGAAGGTGCCCAGGGGAAAACTGCAGTTACGTAACCATTCAATCAGACAACGTTGTCAGAAATAAAAAAAAATAGAAGGCAACACTGTACCCCGGGGGGTACGTGGAAAGATTGTGGAGCCCAATTCAAATAAATAAAAAATAGGAAGGAAAATGTGCTTTCATGAAATGGAGGTATTGATATATACATATTTAGGAGAAAAATAAACATCCAAATACAATTTAAATTTGTATAGCACTGATTTTTCGGGAATTTACAAAAGCCAATGCTACGGTGGACGTCCTCAGTAAGCACCTCCCACCAAGCTTACAGTGATATCATCTGAAAGGCATATGTTGCCGTTGGGTTCAACAGTTAAAATTGACTATTCTGTACCGACTAGTTCACATCTTATTTATAACAGAGACGTTTGTACAGAAACATTGTGTGGAAAGTCCACCGCCTTCTCTTAGATTTTCACTGTGGTCAAAAACTAAGTTTGCTCTCCCAAAGGAAACTGCATTTATGGCACCATAAATGACATTAATATAACCACATTAACACCATATCATACATATGCTAGCACACTGTGTTATACATGTAGAGAAAGCAAAGAGAAAGGGCTCAAATTCTATTCATCACACTCTTTTTTTAATTTTTTAAGCTCAAACCATCTCTGTCTTTGATGTATAGATATATATAATTTTAGTAAAAGCAGTTAGAAAGTTAAAGACCGGGACCGCACCTCAAACCTGCTGATGGTGTGGCCCCTGGCCAATCAATCGTTTACTAAACACTATATCTCATCATGTAAGCACATGCTGGAGAAGAAAAGGAGCAGGAACTCTATTGTACGGCAACAAGAGAAACGATGACACATGGTTGTAATTTCATGGTCTGTCCGTGCCTCTTACAAGCAGCACTTGTTGACAGAGCTAAGCAAAGTGAATAATCTTCAATCTTCTCACGGCGCCAGCTCAACAATCTCTATTGACTCTCAATTTGAGAGCAGATTCGGTTAGTCTGAGTAATATGACAAGATGGATAAGTGGATGGCTGTTGTAGTTGGAGCAGTGCTGGATGTTGCGGTCCCTAAGCAGGAAGATGCTTTAAAATGACGGGATATTCAGAATAATCAAATACTGCTGTCAGTGGCACTTTATTAAACAGAGTTACTAAGGTGCATTAAACATGCTGTCTAGTTCTACCAATGCTGGAGTTGCAATAGTTTAATGCTTGAATGCCAGTGTCTCCTAATGATATTGGAGTCAAACACACTTTTAGAAATAGATTGATACACAATTTTGTCACTGATTAAAGACAGCAATAGCTCCAAACTCTATCACGTTCTACATGGCCAGTGTAAATGATGATTTAAAACACACTAGGGGTGTACAGACTAGGCAATACATAATGATGAAAAACACTAAACTGTTTGAGTTCAACTAAAAGCACCACAGGAAACCTTAAGTTTAACATTTTCTAGCAAGCTTGTATTTTTGTAGCTTCAGGTATCTTCTTAAGATTACTTCCGTGAGATGATGTTATGAAAAAATAACTCAAGTTGCAAGCTCCAACTCAAAATAAAACTAATGTTTTTTGTTTTTTTTAAATGCATCTACTTTTAAATATAGATTTTGTCAGCCAAATCAAACTGTTTACAAGATATTTAACCTTTGTTTCCTAATAATGTAATTAATACTTGACTTGTTTCTTTAAATAGTGTCACGATTTGAGTTTTCTGTTTCCTCTTATTTTGTAGTCTTGTGTCCTCTGTGTCGCACCATGGCACTTTCTGCCCTGGTGATTGTCTGTGATTGTCTGTCTACCTGGTTCCTGATTGTGTATTCCCTTCACCTGTGCTGCCCTCATTGTGCCCACCTGTTACTCGTTACCTCCCTCTTGTATTTAAACCCCGTTTGTTTCCTGTTTCTTTGTCCGTTCGTACTGTGTGTTACCTGTGTGGTCCCCCGGTCTCCCATGAGTAAGCGGCCGCTGTTTTAATTAGTGGTTTGTTTAAATAAATTACTTTCAACTGCAGCATTGGCATTTGGGTCATACTTCCTCCATCCTGTGACAAAGGTTTTGAATGAAGGCAATAAAATAATTCATTAATATGAGATGAGTTTACAATCCATCACAAAGAGGTTAGTTTATGGCTTTTTGCCAGTTACTCTTATCATCTTGCTTCTTCACACTACATTTTGCTTGCACGCCCTTTGGCGTTTCGTATAACATTGCGACCAACAGCGCTGTGAGCGTAACGCTCTTGTGCGTGCTCGTAGCCTGCGCGGCATCTGCCGCTACGGTGCTGTGCGCCAGTAAGGTGTGGGCTTGAAGTTGCTTATCTGTCTGAGACCTCTCCAGACAGAAGCAGAGTCACTTGCTGAGAGCTGGCCCTGCAGTCTCTCAAGAGTATGTTCAGCATCTCTCACTCCCTTGGATGTTGACTCTTATCGCTGTCCCTGTTCCCAGTCCTAAATGCCCCTTCCTTTAGCAACCTTAGCTATCCGAGTCATCGCTCACCCTGGTGCGTGACGGTACGCAGCTGTCCTCACGGAAGCGGACGTATGACGTGACAATTGGTAACCGTCCTGACAGTATTGGTATCGGTGCATCCCTGACTTATGGGTTGAGACAGTATTTATTTTAGTTTTTGATCTGACAAACCCAGAAGTGCAGCAACAGCTGCCCGACATCTGCTGCTGAGAGGCCTTTCTGCTCTTTCAGTAAATAGACATTTTCAAACCCATTTATTCTACTTGTCTGGGTGAGACAACTAAAGATATTAAGCTGTCCAACCCAAACTAGAGATCTCTGTCGGGGGAAGATAAACCCAATCTGACTGACTGTTGACTTTTAGCTGTTCTGCTGATTGCCTACTCTGCTGTTCTCCATGATGTGAACCAATCCATGGAGACATTTAAAAGCTGGGAAACTCTTAAAAGAAACTTTCTGACTTCTTGGAACAAAGCACTGAAGGATGCACTGAGCTGCAAGTCCTCTTTTAGCTATATACTGCGGCAGCTATTTATAAAGCGATGCTAGCGGCATGGCTAAAGGGATGGCAAAGTCTCTTTTGGGTCTCAGGCCACCACATTAGTTCAGCGTAGAACATCTCACAGCTAGGTTGTGTCTCAAGGGAAAAGAAAATGTTGGATAGCTTGCTTTGAAATTTTATCACATTTGTTGAATAAATTTGAACAACTTTTATGATTTCCGGACTTTCCGTTTAGCATCGCCAACAAGTCAAAACTTGACCGGACCGATTGCAATTTTCTTGACATTCCAATTTCAGATTTTTCTAAATAAGCAACGATGCAAGCCATAATTGCCTTTTTGTCAGTGACGTGTAGGTGAAGGAAAGTGTTCATGGAATAACTGTTGTGACTTAAACATCAATCAGCCAACCTTGTAATAAAAAACTAGAAGAAAGCCTGTTGTTCAAAAGAAGTAACTTACACAAACACACAATGCAAAAGCTAAAATAAAGGATTTTATTTAAAAACTTGATATGATTAAAAATAAAATTGGAATATGTAATTTTAACTATATTGTATAGGTTGCTCAAAGTTAGTATAAGAAAGTTAAACGGGTCACAATACCCAATTTATAATTTGATACTTCTGTAAGACATCTCATTCAAACAAATGAAGCTCTAGCGTGAGTTCAGACAGGAAGACCATCCGCTCGCGTCAGGCTCGTAGGCCTCTCACTCGTCCTGCTCTCTGGCCAGCAGCACACATCCCGGACCAGATGTCACTGTCAGAAGTCTAACAGCTGGGCGCCAACAGCTCAGTCAGGCGCTGCCTCCTTGTTAGCCTATCAACCTGTTGCCGTCTCCTTTAAATGTGCTGTATCCCCGCTTCTAGCGTCCTGCTGCTGTCTCATGTGACCCTCCGCCTCCCCAGCACCATCCACCCTCCTCAGACTCGGAACCCCATCTGCATCTCCAGCATAACCTCCAGCCACCACCACAAGTGTCTGGACTCCTCTGGAGGATCTACAGATTGCCGCCGCTCAGGGCAACACAGCACAATCTTCAATCTCTTTGTTGAGTTCAAGGGCCAAACAAATTCTGTGTAACTTATGAACGCATCATCTGGCATAATAAACATTAACTACTAATCATTCACTGTCTCTCCTGATTTAATTGCATTTATTCGTTTCTTCGCAAAAACAACATTTTACAAGATTACATGATGAACTCATCTGAACAGTTATAATTTACCTTAGGCCAATTTTTTTCTGGAACAGTCCTTGACCGCATCACAATATTCTCCATTACCATGAGCTGTTAGCACTGATATTAGCAGGATTACTAGCGCTGCATTAATATACCTGATGAACAGCTGCACAGCTTCTCAAGGCTATGTCCCCAACAACGTTTTAAATGGATACCTTCTCTTCTAAAAACATTTTAATACTCAAGTAAGTTATTAACAGCTTTTAGTCCAAATTTAAAATAACACATGATTGACGCCACCAACACGCCATGAGCAGTTGAGTAAATGCAGTAAGCTCAAATTCTTGCTCATTCAGTATACACCGGGACATTTATTGCATACACAAAGTCCACATACTATGCATTTTCAATGCATTACATGCTCAAACTGACATCATACTTAGTATGAATAGTATGTTCGTATACCATTTTCAACACAGTTTTGGTTACCTTCTGTTTGAAAGACATAAATACTGCTATTTGGGATTTTTCACGCCGTCATCTCTTCCCACAACATTTTCAACTGAACAGCGAAATATAATTTGAAGTCCAGCTTGCACTCGATTTTTCATCTTACTGTGCCTTTAAATTGGATAGGGATCCTATTATGTTCATGGTACACAAACAAATGTGTGAGGATATTGAATGAATTTGGAGAATATTGAACAAGCAGGCAGGCATGAAGCACTGTATCAATTTGTTGTCGGAGACCAAGCCATACCTCAGTGTCAATGACAGTGCAGGTGACAATGAAATATTTAATGGCATTTAATGTTGAATAGAGTCCTGCGAGTGGAAGAAGATGGTGAGGCTTCAAATGTGTCTCTCGCAAGATGCCTTTGTGCTGTGTATAAATTCCTTGCTCAGGGTAGAACTGGTGGATGAAAAGGATGGGAACATAAACACTGCATGTTTCGAGGGATGGCTCAGTATATGAGAAAACATTTTAATCTCAGATGTCAGCGTTAGATACTGTCAAAGACGGAAGAAACTGGCACACGCAGACGTGTGGATGAGCATCGCCTCTGTTCCTTGTAAAGATTTAGCACCTTCGAGTTGATGCAAGCTTTTAGGCTGTTGTGGATACCATCGAATCTACATAATATTATAGCGTGAGCCGTGTGTTATAGAGCATGATGGTCATACTAAGTAGACAAGTGTATGTATGTAGACAAGAGGAAACCTGCTAACCCCAAGTTGATCGTGAACGCAAATACCACCAGACAGAAGCTTGCGTATAAATCAATAATTAATTTCTATTCTAAGACAGAACCAAATGACTCTGAAGTGTAATATCTTACATGCTATTTACTGTTTGAACCAATCTAATTGCTCTAGTCAACCCTGCAGGGATATGTTTTTAAGTTATGAAAAACTCCCACTGTACAGTTATCTGAAGCTTAGCGATATTAACAAAAAAGGGGGAAAAACAGAGTTGGTGGAGACCAAAATTAAGGTAAAAAGAGTGAAAACATGTTCGTGAGTATCAGAATCAGAATCTTTTTTATTGCCACGTGAGTTAGTACAAACAAGGAATTTGTCTATGGTGGTAGCTATGTATCCATCAGCTTGTTGTGATCTTTTTCGGGCCCCTGGTTAAAAAATAAATGGATGCAACTTTAAAGGTGCCTCGTACACAACTGGGAGCACTGTATCCTCTGAGGTTAAATGCTTTTATTAGTGATAGAACAGTGATACTCCTGTATTACGAAACTTTCAGTCACTTTCGACCCTTGGATCTTAGCATAGAACGGTTTGAACAAGTTAATAAAAGTAGCCGCTAAGATTTTTCCTTGAGCGACAGTCTTCACTCTCAGACATTATTTGATGAGATGATGGATGTGTCTGGCAAAAAGTAGAAAAATATCTGCTAAGCCTTAAATACAGAGTTACCACTGATTCCTCTAGGGTGGAGGAATAGTCTCGCCGGTGTGACCAGCAGCGAACCCGCCAACCGAAGACAGGCCGTGATCCAGCTTTAGTGCCGTGGCTCCGCAGGACACCGACACCACTTTGCTGGCGGCCCAGGGGGGTATTTGTGGGGCCGCTGGAGGGACAGGGAGACTGCAGTGAAGGTTTTCTTCATCGATACCGGTACTCGCAAACTGCCACTCACAACATTAAACTTCCTCATCGTAGCTTTAATCAGGGACTTTACTTTTGAGTCCATTTTCTAATTTTTCACGCTGCAAGTCTAATCATTTGACAATGAGCATTAAACTGAACCAAGATGGCGTCCTGTTTTTTCGTTGCCTTAAAATGATCGCACAGTCACATTTCCACTTAAAATCACACCCCTAAGCGTACCTAATAAACTAAAGTCCAGGAGTAGTCCTTTCATAAGTATTAGGAGGGTTCAAATCACTAATAAACACCAAATATGAAGACAACAATTCAGTCCGTGAAAGCACAATGCAATGGGATCGTTTTTGTGCAAAATATACAACCAATTACAAATTGTTGCAAACAGCGTGGACCTTTTAAGGGACTGTGACCGTGTTGTCGTTCATAAAAAATTTAAATTTAAGAGTAATTGGATTTCAGGCAAAACAATGCCATTTAGTACCACTTAGTATGTAGAACATGGTTCTTCCAACAAATCGGAGTGCAGCGTGCTTGTGAAACAGCACTCGAAGTCGGAACGGAACTTTGGCGAAGAAACGATCGCATCTGCGACACTTTTGCACTAACTGAGCACAGGACTCTCACAGCTGCTCAAAAAGTAATGAAGCTTGAGTGCATTGTCTTGTTGCGCCTCTGGTAAATCGACGCCCTCAATCATTCATTTGGAAGAAATCTGGTCCCTTGTTTGTTTCGCTCAAGCAGCATCAACGACAACATTCGCATGTTGACAGAATGTAGAACTCTAAGCTTACCATTTGAACTACTTTACTTTTATGTATGCATCTAATTTCCCGACACAGAATTACCACTCGTACTCTGCCCTCTCTCCCATTCCCAAAGACACACTCACGGCTCTCCGAATCAAAGCCATTATCATAATCAAGTAGTGAATAGCGAACGAAGAGGTTACTGTGTCGCTGGGAGTTGGTTGTCTTGGATCTTACGTACGAGCGAATAGTCAATACTCTGTGGAGAGAAGCTTCACAACAAAACTCACTCACCCTGCGATTGCCTCTTCATTAACATGCTTCTCAACCTTGATTATAATTTCCAGAGCGATGGATATTCCCTCAGAATTCAGCGACTCAATGTTTTGAGCATGGACTGAAATATGCCGCCTGAGATTGATGTCTCTAATTAGGGAAGGAAATGTGGTTTTCTAAATAGCTCTAAAAACTCAAGATGTGTGTGTGTGTGTGTGTGTGTGTGTGTGTGTGTGTGTGTGTGTGTGTGTGTTTGCGTGGGTGTTTCGATTAAACACAAAAGGAGAAATGAAACTAGTTGCACTTTCTATAATTTATAAAAAATATTACAGTAAATAGAGTACATTTTGGAACAAAACAAAGCAATTTGGATGCATAAATCATCCATTAGCACTTGTATATGAATATTATATATTACAGTATGGCACTGCTGTATATTAAACATTAATAAGTAGTTATTTCTTTCTTCTTTTTTGTTCACATTAATGATTTCATTGTTCCTTTTCCTCTGTTGGTCACTGTCACCTGAAAGGTTTCAGGATTAGCTCCACTCTTCTACGCACACACAGTTTTTCAATGCAGTGAAATTTAAGATGTCACAACCCACCCAAGTGTACGGGCCCTTAGCCCAATGCTGTAGTCCCGTATCTTTTCTAAATGTTAAAAAATTAACAGTTTTAGCCCATTTGCATGTGCATCCACACACAAACCTGCACAATAAAGAGCATTATTGTCCTAGCGAAACGCAACATACAAGGGCAATAATGTGCATTATGAATTGGCTGCTGGCTGTCACCTCTGCTGCCTGCTATCTTGGCCAGAAAGCAGGCAGCAGCCTCCAGGGGTCCTTTGTTCTCTCGGATGGTAGCTCTGTATAAACATTGGGCTTGCTAACCTGCACTTCAGAGGATGCCACCAGCTTTTTAAAAGCAAAACAAAAAGCAATGGCATGCAGGAATAATATGTATGTGAGAACCACAGAACTGAACCACGCACAAACAGGAGGACAGATATGCACGCGCATACGCGTACACACATTTGAGATGACGCTCAAGGAAATACTTGCATCTAAACAAAGCACATGCACACAGTTAGCGCTCACTGTGCGGTTGTTGTTCAGTTTGTGAGAAACTAACAGGGGACAGAGGAACTCCCGGCAGCCTGGAGGGGATGGTGGGCAAAGCTTAACACGGCGGATTTCTTGGCGGAGGAAGACTGCCTCCTGCCAAACTAGCGATATATTTCAAGCTACGGGACGCCACAGGAAGCATCTCGTGTTTTGATCTCCCACTTTTATTGTAATCCGCTTGTGTGCAAAAAAAGCTAAAGCTAACTCAGTGACTCACGTCCTGATGAAATTGTCAGCGTTGGCGTGAATGCGAGCTGGAGCATAATTTGATATGCTAATTGACTCATCGGCACCTCATACATCTGGGAGACTTCGTTGGAACGTATGATTCCCTCCGTCGGTCAGAGTTTTGAACGGAAGTCCTTCCTAAGCTTCTTTGAATGTTTGCAACTGATTATCAAGTCACTAATGTGGTTCAGTGATTACTTGTAAACCGTGTAATCCCTGGACATGTGCTCAGAAAGACACAGGTGCCCATTTTCACCTTCACTGGGTCCATAATATCCAAATTTACAAAGTTTTAAAAGTCAAGTACCAATTAATAGCAATTAGAATACGCAACATTTGAGTTAACTGCTATCTGCTACTGGAAGGTCCACTTTGAGGCTGCCACATATTCTCAGGGCTCTCAAGTGTCACGCATTAAGCGTGACTGTCTATTAATACGATTTAATGTGCCGCAGCGTGCAAACATGACCTGGTGGCGCTGCCCTCACCATGGAGGAATCAAGCACGTCTCCCCTGAGTTCTGCCGTGAGGGGCCAATCGAAAAATCTAAATGGGCTACCAATCAGAAAAACAGCCAATCAGAAAAACGTATCTTGTGTATCTGTTGTATCTAGGTAAGATGTAATGACAGGCGGGACTGTAGCTGGCAACTTTGATTTAATCCAACAAGCAAACTATATAAACGTACAGTTTATATAGTATTGATTCATTACAGTCGAAATGATTCTATTATTGCACATCATTCTGTCAGTTGCACAAACATTTGCTAGCACGCAGGCCGTGTGTTTCGGGGGTTTAAAACTTGAGTTAGATATCATTTCCTGGTTTGGAAATGACGCTGTATGATGATTTGGAGATTTTTTTTTATTATTTACCGGCTTTTGCGTGAAGGAAGTTGGAGAAAAGCCTGTTGGCAAACTAAATGTGTTGCCAGTTTTGTTTGAGAATGAATTATTAAAAATGGTAATTGGAGAGAGATACCTGCCAGTGTAGATTAAAGCAATAAGTAAAGAGAGAGACTGTTTGCTTTGATTCTAGAAAGGTTCAAAGGCATTGAAAATCCCTGCAAAGCGGCTTTCATGAAATACCCCACAGCGAGAGAAAGGAAGAGAAAATACACATTTTCATCATCCCTTTATTTAATGAATAAAGCCCAGCTGTGAAGTGGTGAACTGTCCAGAAAGGTTTTTCTGTCTTCTAAATTTTGCATGCTGGGATTGGCCACAGGCTTTTTTTTTTTGGCAGCTCCTT